>NC_138774.1:144068958-144245962 GCF_965119305.1 Pelophylax lessonae
GTGTACCCCATACCCATTCACATAGGGAGGGGGTCTGGGATCTGGGGGGCCCTCTAGTTAAAGGGGGCTTCCAGGTTCCAATGAGCCCGCAGACCCCCACAACCACCGGCCAGGGTTGTGGGGATGAGGCCCTTGTCCTCATCAACATTGGGGCAAGGTGCTTTGAGGTGGGGGGTGCAGAGCCCCCCTGCCCAAAGCACCCACACCCCCTCCATTTTGAGGGCATGTGGCCTGGTGTGGTCCAGGGGGGGGGGGTGGGGCCGCTCGCTCATCCCCTCCCCTTTCCTGGCCTGCCGGGCTGCATGCTTGGATAAGGGTCTGGTATGGATTTTGGGGGGGACCCCATGCCATTTTTTCGGCGTGGGGCTACCCTCAAATTCCATACTAGACCCGAAGGGCCTGGTTTGGAACCTGGGGGGACCCCCATGCCGTTTTTTCCCATTTTGGCGTGGAGTTCCCCCTCAAGATTCTCACAGCGCAAGTCGCCCCGCAAGTCGGATCATCCTGATCCGACTTGCGGTGCGATTTCCATTCAAATCAATAGGCTCCCATAGGGAACCATTGATTTTGAATGGAGGCAGAAAAAACGCTGCTAAAAGCGACCTGGCAAAACGTGCAAATGGAAAAAGCTACTGAAAGCACGTTTTTACAGCTGCTTTTTCCGGCGTCAGAACTAGCTTTGACGCACGTTTTTTTTAACGCCCCGTGTGCATGGGGCCTAATAGTCCCACCCTTGAAAGGTTTTTTCATTTGCTTCACTATTGGGATGATAGCGTTCTGGCAACCCTTCACCACTTACCTCTTTTCTCTTCTCCCTAAATTTCTCTTCATCAGTCAGCTAATGTGACCCCAGTGCTGAGGGCGAGAGGCATAGGAGGGTCAAATGAGGATGCTGTGGAGGTGACCGACATCCTTCTTATCTACTGATGACATCATTGGTTGTTAGGATTCCAGTGCCTTGAAAGTCAAAATGGTGTATAATGAAAACTTATGGTTTTGTGTAACTGAAAGGCAGGCTTCATCCATCTGCTGGCTTGTATACAAGTTTTGATACATTTTAAGGCATTTTGCCAAGGCACCCCAGGGTACCTGGGCAAACTGGTTGAAAAAGGGCTGGTCTAATGTGCCCTCACATTTTCAGGTGGGCCCAGCTAAAATTGGAAAATTCTGTTTGTTACTGACAGTTCAATAGTCTGTAGACTGTCCCTTAGTTGTTAGGGATGATCGAACGGTTCGGGTCGACCATCGGTTCGGCCCGAACATTGGGTGTTCGAGGTTCGGCCGAATTTAGAACTTTTTGCCCAAAAAGTTCATAATTCGGCAACCAGAACCGCCCAAAATGCAATGCTTCAGGAAATGGGCTTTAAAAGCCCGTGATTGGACCAGAACCATTAGCAAAAGCCAATTGAGGGGGCAGGAGAATGCTGGGAATGTGATTGGAGTGACTAGGGGGTCCCTAGACCAATCATTAGTGAATACGCCCCCCAGTATATAAGATCGCCCCCGCCATATTCCTAGCATTGTTATACTGGACATGGAAGAGAGTGGAAGCAGTTCTGTTCATTTTACTTTAAAAGTGTCATTTAGCTATTTTTAGTGTGAGGAAAGGGATATCTAGTGTAGTTAGACTGCTCCTTTACACTTAAGTTAGCTTCAAAAATTGAGTTTCTGTAGGGAAAGTGTTAAGTGTAAGGGGACCGTAGTGTAGTGTAGGGTTAACTGGCAGTGACTGCTATGGCAGGGTGACAAAACCCTTCCATAGCAGGGTGACCGCTATAGAGAAATGATCATTTCTCTGAATAGCTTCGGCACACCCATATGGCTTCTCACCAGCCAAGCATTTTTTATGCTGCAGGGGCTGCCACTGCCAGTGCTTTTTTGAGGACATGTTTGATGTCAGACATGACATCTGAACATGTGTATAGGGGGTATATATAGACATATATGTCTGAATATATATCCCTAGACATATATAGGTGTGATAGTAGCAGAAATAAATGCTTGCGCTAATTAAATCATTTACAGTAATATATTTCTGCTACTATCACACCTATATATGTCTAGGGGTATATATTCAGACATATATGTGTATATATACCCCCTATACACATTTTCATTTTTTGCCTGCCTCAAAAGAACCCCAAAAAAATGCCAAAAAAACGCTAGCGTCAAAAAAAAATGCCCAGGTGTGTTTTTGCTGGCATTTTTTGGGGGGTTTTGGAGGCAGGCAAAACATCTGAACTTGTGTATAGTGGTGTATATACACACATCCATATATTTATATACACACCTAGACATATATAGGTGTGATAGTAGCAGAAATATATGCTTTCGCTAATGAAATCATTTACAGTAATATATTTCTGCTACTATCACACCTATATATGTCTAGGTGTGTATATAAATATATGTATGTGTGTATATATACCACTATACACAAGTTCAGATGTTTTGCCTGCCTCAAAAGAACCCCAAAAAATGCCAAAAAAACGCTAGTGTCAAAAAAAAATGCCCAGGTGTGTTTTTGCTGGCATTTTTGGGGGGGTTTTGGAGGCAGGCAAAACAACTAAACTTGTGCACAGTACCACTATACACAAGTTCAGATGTTTTTCCTGACTGCAAAGAACCCAAAAAAATGCCTGCTTTGAAACCGGCAAGGTGTGGAGAGAAGCTAACCCCCTGAGCTGAAAGTTTTCTAATACATACAATCCTTTTTTTTTTCTGGTTCTGGACATGCTACAGAGCTGAAACTTCACAGGTACACCTTTTAGACCCCCCCAGACACAAAATCACACAAAAAAAGTTCTTAAAAATTGTCATTTTTGATAAAAAAGCCAATTATTGAAAAAATTAAAAAAAAAAAAAGAGATTTTTTGATTTTTACTTTGGATTTCAGATCTGGGGGTCTAAAAAGTGTACATGTGAAGTTTCTGCTCTGTAGCATATCCAGAACTATAAAAAAAAGATTGTTTGTATTAGAAAACTTTCTGACAGGGGGTTGGCTTCGCTGCTGTAACACCTTGCCGGTTTAATAGAAGGCATTTTTTTTGGGTTCTTTGCAGTCAGGCAAAACATCTGAACTTGTGTATAGTGGTATATATACACACATCCATATATTTATATACACACCTAGACATATATAGGTGTGATAGTAGCAGAAATATATGCTTGCGCTAATGAAATCATTTACAGTAATATATTTCTGCTACTATCACACCTATATATGTCTAGGTGTGTATATAAATATATGTATGTGTGTATATATACCACTATACACAAGTTCAGATGTTTTGCCTGCCTCAAAAGAACCCCAAAAAATGCCAAAAAAAACGCTAGCGTCAAAAAAAAAAATGCCTAGGTGTGTTTTTGCTGGCATTTTTGGGGGTTTTTGGAGGCAGGCAAAACATCAGAACTTGTGCACAGTACCACTATACACAAGTTCAGATGTTTTTCCTGACTGCAAAGAACCCAAAAAAATGCCTTCTATTAAACCGGCAAGGTGTTACAGCAGCGAAGCCAACCTCCTGTGCTGAAAGTTTTCTAATACAAACAATCTTTTTTTTCATGGTTCTGGACATGCTACAGAGCTGAAACTTCACATGTACACTTTTTAGACCCCCCAGATACTAAATCCAAAGTAAAAATCAAAAACCTCTTTTTTTTTTTTTTAATTTTTGAATAATTGGCTTTTTTATCAAAAATTAAAATTTTTAAGAACTTTTTTGTGTGATTTTGTGTCTGGGGGGTCTAAAAGGTGTACCTGTGAAGTTTCAGCTCTGTAGCATGTCCAGAACCAGAAAAAAAGATCATATAGGTGTTAAAGTTAAAGGAGGGTCCCGACCCACATCCCTGTTCTACTGAAAAATTATCTTTTTTTTTTCATGGTTCTGGACATGCTACAGAGCTGAAACTTCACATGCACACCATTTAGACCCCCCAGATACTAAATCCAAAGTAAAAATCAAAAAATCTCTCTTTTTTTTTTAATTTTTCAATAAATGGCTTTTTTTTATCAAAAATGACAATTTTTAAGAACTTTTTTTGTGTGATTTTGTGTCTGGGGGGTCTAAAAGGTGTACCTGTGAAGTTTCAGCTCTGTAACATGTCCAGAACCAGAAAAAAAGATCATATAGGTGTTAAAGTTAAAGGAGGGTCCCGACCCACATCCCTGTTCTACTGAAAAATTATATATTTTTTTCATGGTTCTGGACATGCTACAGAGCTGAAACTTCACATGCACACCTTTTAGACCCCCCAGATAATAAATCCAAAGTAAAAATCAAAAAATCTTTTATTTTTTTTTTTTCAATAATCGGCTTTTTTATCAAAAATTAAAATTTTTAAGAACTTTTTTTGTGTGATTAATAGTTAATGGGGCATGACCCAGAACCCTAGGCACTTTTTAGGGGCATTTATTGGGTTTTAGGGCTTAAAAATTGTGTTTTTTGATTACCGAAGTTCGGGTCCCATTGATTTCAATGGGGTTCTGAAATCCGAACCGAACTTTTGGAAAATTCGGGTGTTCTGGTCGAACCGAACTTTTCAAAAGTTCGATCATCCTTATTAGTTGTTATCAATATTTTAACCATATTTTGTCCTTCTAGTGAGGATTGTGAATAAGCAGTCCAGACTGTCCTTTACTTGCCTTTTACTCTTGTCCACTCTGGAGATTCACAAGGTATTCTTGTCCCAACTGTCAGTTGTAATCCTGTAAACATATTCTAGCTCCTTTCAGTTGTTTTAGACCAACTTCAAAGGAAGACTGTGAGATGATAACCGAATACTACAGGTATTGTGAGAAAAAAAAAAAACAGGATCCTTTGTTCCAGCACTATTCCCTACAAGCTGGCCACCAGAAGTTATGGGCATATATATAGGTGGTGGAATTAAGGTGGAAATACTAGCTCAGTGGCAACATGGACATAGGACTAGCAGTTGCCCTGTCACGTACCTGATCCGAGGCCGAAATGCAGAGAGGGCTCCCCTTGTGGCTCAGTGTGGTACACCCCTCAGGTTGGGGCAGGAGGTGTAGTGCCCAAAAGAAGCACTTGTTGCAAACAGGGTCAGTGGAATAGACCGGTGGTCCCCTGAAGGATGTCAGGCAGAAGTCCTTCTGGAGTCTTCAGATAAACTAGACAACTGGTACAGCCGGGAAACAGGTAAAGAAGCAGGCTGAGGGTCAAACACAGTTAATCAGTCCGAGGGCACAGGCAGGTAGCAGAAACAGGAACTATAGCCAAGGTCACAACAGGAAGGCAGTGATAAGGCAATGGCAGGATCCATGTAACAAGCCAAGGTCATACACTGGAGAGCGGGCAGATATGTCGCATTCCGTAGGCCAAGCCAAGGTCAAACACAGTAGAGCCAAACAGGAGCCAGGTAGGTGAGACAAGCCAGAGGGTCAGAACCAGGAGAGGAAAGCGGACTGGTCAGGAACAAGCCGGGTCACAACAGGGAATCCAAGGTAGGTTAGCATATGCACAAGACACAGGAAGGCTGACAACAATCCAGCAATTTGATGGGCTGAGCAGAGGTCTTATATAGGCAAGCAAGTGATTGCATCAAGACGTCATGCGTGACCCATTTTGCATGTGCTTTCACTAATGCTTGCCGCGGTAGGAATACGTCAAATGCGCCCATCATGAGTACTTGCGGAAGTGCCAGTTCCACCACAGCCATTTCCCTGACATGCCCTGAAGAGGTGAGTTGGAACAACTGGTATATTATATGTATAAACAGTTTTAAAGTTTGTGTTCAATGATTCTGTGAAAAAATGTTATATATAAATCTTTGAAATTCAATCCAACTATTCTCAGCAAACTTTAAAACAATTTGTACAAGCCTCGAGGAAGCGTGTTGTCTAAATTATAAGATTGTAAGACCTTTTAGTATTCAAAAGAAGGACTTGTGCAGTTTCTAAATTTGGTTAATGAATGCAAAGTCTAATCAAGACATGAAGTCAGCATTTATGTCATAAAATTAGCATTATGAATGGATAAAACAGAAAATCATTCTATTCTACTCCAACTACGGCAATTCGCATTTCTGTTAAAAGCTTGGAAAATGGCACTATACATCAATGTTTCACTGTGCAATTAAGCAGAATTATATTAAAATGCAAATACAAATACACAGATAGCACAAGGTACATCATATACATGGAGAAAAGAATAGGAAAATTGCTTACATTGCATATGTACATACTGTATATATATATATATATATATATATATATATATATATATATATATAGATATAGATATAGATATAGATATAGATATAGAGAGAGAGAAATATACATTATATTGTCAAAAGTATTGATATGCTTGCTTTTACATGCACATGAACTTTAATGGCATCCTAGTCTTAGTCCGTAGGGTTCAATATTGAGTCAGTCCATCCTTAGCAGATATAACAGCTTCAACTCTTCTGGGAAGACTGACCACAAGGTTTAGGAATGTCTATGGGAATGTTTGACCATTTTTCTAGATGCGCATTTGTGAGGTCAGGCACTAATGTTGGATGAGAAGGCCTGGCTCACAGTCTCCGCTCTAATTCATCTTTCATCTAGTTCTATCGGGTTGAGGTGCAGGTCAGTCAAGTTGCTACACCCCAAAGTTGCTCATCCATATCTTTATGGATCTTGCTTTGTGCACTGGTCCAAATAATTTGGTGGAGGGGGGATTATGGTGTGGGGTCGTTTTTCAGGGGTTGGACTTGGTCCCTTAGTTCCAGTGATGAAGGGAACTCTTAAGGCGTCAGCATACCAAGACATTTTGGACAATTTCATGCTCCCAACCCAAGCACTGTGAACCCAGCCTTACTAATGTTTGTGCTATACTTTTGACAATCAGACAGAAAATATGGGTTGTTTAAAGGATAAGTTCACCTTTTCAGGCAGAATTTCCATTTCCATAATAAATAGAAGCCTTTTCCAATGCATTTTCTGCCCAAGCCATCCCAATGTGCTTATCTCCCTCTCAGCTCACAATTTTAAACAATGTATCATTTTTTAAATTGAAAGCATATTCACTCATCCATCCATGTCTCCATTCTTTAAAGAGCCCCCTCTAGCATTTCTAGCTGCACCCATCTTGAGATGGCAGAGGATTCATGTCTCATTTACTTCTTGGGATTCATCTATCCTTAGGTCGGGCATGCAGCCAGGAGGGCATGCTTAATTGAGGAAGTCATCTTCAAATGAAAGAAAAAAAAATGCACATGAAGACTCCAGGAGTGTATGACACCCTTTTGCCTGTGCCATAAACAAGGAGGCAACAGAAGAAAAGTTTAAAAAATAAAAAAACAAAGTTTAACACATGAAAATATATTATACCTTCACATCTATTTACTAAGACTAGCAGTATTAGGGTTACAAATAGAGTAAAGTTCAGCTTTAAAAAGACCACCTCTGAACCCTTTTTTATTAATGTCACTCGACAGGAATATCCCCTATGCCCATTCATTTTTATGCATTGCAGGATTCAATACCAATCAGGAATGACTTTGATATTTATTAACCAACATCACAGCAAATCTACAATGTGTTTCTGACCTTACGTTTTGGCCACTTCCCCAGAACCATCAAAGTGGACCTTAAACTTTCTTCCACACTTACAATATCCTCTCTAAGCTCTTCCAATCCTGCTCAATTTTTTCTATAATCAAAAATCACCCCACGGTCAAAATAGCTAGACTCCTTATCCAGACTGCTGTCCCATCTCCTACTATAAAGTCCTATGACCCTAGTATTGTGATCCCTGCACTTATCCCAAAGCATTTCAGGCTATCAATTTGAATCGCTGATTTAGAAGCACATTTTTATGTTGTCCCATTTAGCCTGTCAAAACAGAGTGATGAACAACACCAAACTCACGTCATCCCCCACTGACCTAGACTTCATGAGATGTTTTCAACTTAGTACTCACCTCAGACCTTTACTGGATGTCTTGGACCCTATTTGAAAAATTGTGCATGGACCAAGCTCCAATTTGAAACTTTATATGTTTGTGTTACTAGTTCTAGACTACAGAGGGCCATCAACAGCACCTCCCATTTTTGCACAATTTGGAAAAGGATCTCAAGACTAAATTCTCTCTGGTCCAAAAATATTGCATTACACTCTTTACATACAAAGCTACCCTGGCCAACAAATACCAAGAAAGTGGATACAAATTATTGACACTCTGGCATGGAACCCCTCATAAACCACATCAGGTATACCCCAAGGTCTCCCATCTATGCTGCCATTGCTAAGAGGCAGAGGGCACACTCCTTCAAATATTCTTGGGCAGCCCTAGTCTTCAGAGACTCTGGAATATAGTTTGAAAAAACACTATTTTGATTAGTATTTGTAGCATCACATCCCAATTACCCTACTCCACTAGATGCCTTTAAAAATAAATAATTACAAAACTCCCTTCTCATACACCTTCCGACTGCAGAGGACTACATCCCCTTCCTATGTCATCTACCCCAACATGACTATTCTATATTTTGTTCTTCCATTACTTCCTTTATCGTCTCCCCTCATCATCATAATCTGCCCCCCCCCCCCCCCCCCGGTAAAAGAAAAACAAGAACAGTCACAACATAGGTCATAGCTTTTCATTACAAACCTAGATAGAGTTACAGCAGTGTGGTATGTACAGTACATATACAGAAAGGCATCCTGGCAGATTGCTCAATGATTATGGATGTTGCATAGTGTAAATATGTAGACTTTTATAATGCACTGATAAAGCACCTCTCCCACTACACTGAAACGCCAGCTAGGCATACAGTCAACCCTTAGATCATCCCTGATGTTAACCACTCCCCAGCCAGTATCACAAGTACAGTGACAGTGCATAGCTTTAGCACTGATCACTGTATTAGTGTCACTGGTTCCCAAAAAAGTGTCAAAAGTGTCAGTTAGGAGTCCGATTTGTCTGCCGCAATATCGCAGTCCCGCTATAAGTCACCAATCACCGACATTACTAGTTAAATAAATAATATAAAATTTCATAAATACAGTATCTCACAAAAGGGAGTACACCCCTCACATTTTTGTAAATGTATTATTATATCTTTTCATGTGACAACACTGAAGAAATTACACTTTGCTACAATGTAAAGTAGTGAGTGTACAGCTTGTATAACTGTAAATTTGCTGTCCCCTCAAAATAACTCAACACACAGCCATTAATGTCTAAACTACTGGCAACAAAAGTGAGTACACCCCTAAGTGAAAATGTCCAAATTGGGCGCAGTTAGCAGTTTTCCCTCCCTGGTGTCATGTGACTTGTTAGTGTTACAAGGTCTCAGGTGTGAATGGGGAGCAGGTGTGTTAAATTTGGTGTTATCGCTCTCATTTTCTCATACTGGTCACTGGAAGTTCAACATGGCACCTCATGGCAAAGAACTCTCTGAGGATCTGAAAAAAAGAATTGTTGCTCTACATAAAGATGGCCTAGGCTAAAGGAAGTTTACCAAGACCCTGAAACTGAGCTGCAGCACGGTGGCCAAGACCATACAGCAGTTTAACAGGACAGGTTCCACTCAGAACAGGCCTTGTCATGGTCGACCAAAGAAGTTGAGTGCACATGTTCAGCATCATATCCAGAGGTTGTCTTTGGGAAATAGATGTATGAGTGCTGCAAGCATTGCAGCAGAGGTTGAAGGGGTGGGGGGGTCAGCCTGTCAGTGACCATACGCCACACACTGCATCAAATTGGTCTGCATGGCTGTCATCCCAGAAGGAAGCCTCTTCTAAAGATAATGCACAAGTAAGCCCGCGAACAGTTTGCTGAAGATAAGCAGACTAAGGACATGAATTACTGGAACCATGTCCTGATGAGACCAAGATAAACATATTTGGTTTAGATGGAGTCAAACGTGTGTGGCAGCAACCAGGTGTGGAGTACAAAGACAAGTGTGTCTTGCCTACAGTCAAGCATGGTGGTGGGGGTGTCATGGTCTGGGGCTGCATGAGTGCTTCCTGCACTGGGAAGCTACAGTTCATTGAGGGAACCATAAAACCAACATGTTCTGCGACATAATGAAGCAGAGCATGATCCCCTCCATTTGGAGACTGGGCCTCAGGGCAGTATTCCAACATGTTAACAACCCCAAACACACCTCCAGGACAACCACTGCCTTGCTAACGAAGCTGAGAGGAAAGGAGATGGACTAGCCAAGCATGTCTCCAGACCTAAACCCTATTGAGCATCTGTGGGGCATCCTCAAATGTAAGGCGGAGGAGCGCAAGATCTCTAACAATCACCAGCTGATGTTGTTATGAAGGAGTGGAAGAGGACTCCGGTGGCAACCTGTGAAGCTCTGGTGAACTACATGCCCAAGAGGGTTAAGGCAGTGCTGGAAACTAATGGTGGCCACACAAAATTTTGAGCCAAGTTTGGGCCAAATTTGGTCATTTTAACTTAGGGGTGTACTCTCTTTTGTTGCCAGTGGTTTAGACATTAATGGCTGTGTGTTGAGTTATTTTGAGGGGACAGCAAATTTACACTGTTATACAAGCTGTACACTCACTACTTTACATTGTAGCAAAGTGCCATTTCTTCAGTGTTGTCACATAAAAAGGTAATAAAATATTTACAAAAATGTGAGGGGTGTACTAATTTCTGTGAGATACTGTATATCCCATAGTTTGTAGATGCTATAACTTTTCTGCACACCAATCAATATACTCTTATTGGGATTTTTTACCAAAAATACTGTATGTAACAGCATGACCTAAATTGATGAAGAAATTTTTTTTTTTTTTTTACATTTGTTTATTGAATATGTTTTGGAGCAGAGCAAAAAAATATTGTTTTTTTTTTCAACATTGTTGGGTCGTTTTTAATTTGTTTAGCACAAAATCAAATGCATAGGTAATAAAATACGACCAAAATAAAGTTCTTAAAATAATCAAATAATCTGCGAGCTTCTATGGGTAAAGAGAAGGTATGCCACTTGCACTGATCACTCTTACCATTAAGGTAAGTGTGAAAGAATATTTGATTATAATAAATGTGCAAAAAATATATTAAATAATGGATTAGTGTGTTTAAATCCATAATGTGAAAAAAGTTTGTATAATTTTCTTCTTATCGAGTGCAACAATTACATGTATATTAGTCAAAAGAATAGAATACATTTATCCTATTATATAAAATAAACTGAAAATATACAATATGGAGCAAAAAATAATCAATCAATGAAATAAATAGCTAAAAGTTCTGAGAAAATGTTTGTGATTGTAAATTGATTGTCCGTGATCATATACTGAAGAGCAAGTCCCAATCACTAGTGCTCATAATATAAATAAAAATCTGTGGAATAAATTAATCTGAAGATACTTTCAATGTGCCACCTCCACTCTTGTGACCCCCCTCTGGGTGGATTCTCATTTAAGGTGTGTAACCTCGCAGCTAAGCTTGGTCAAATAAAGCCTCAAGAGATCCCTGTTTATGATGGATGGGTTCTCTCATTCAATGTGTTGGCTCCCCGCGTGTCTGTGTTAGGCTCAACAATTCTCATATATGGGAAAAGAGCATACATCCATAGCGCAAGTATTGTTTATATAAAATGAAGTATTTATTCAAAATCAATTTCACTCACATGTGATAGGTGATTAAAGCACACCAGACTATCCAGGCAATGTGACATATACTCAATGAAATGACAGAAAATCCCGGTCAGCTGCTCACTGTCTTTCTCAGCGTTCCCCTCACTGCCGCTTGATCCGTTTCACCGACGTGTCATCATACATCCCTCTGAGGAAGACACGTAGTCCCTGTGACGTCACGCATAGGGGAAGGGCTAAGTCCACGTCGGTGAAACGGATCAAGAGGCAGACACCATATTGTATATTTTAAGTTTATTTTATATAATAGGATACATTTATTCTATTCATGGGGCAAATATACATGTAATTTATGCACTTGGTTAGAAGAAAATTATACAAACTTTTTTCACATCACAGATTTTGATGCATTAATCCATTATTTAATATATATTTTGCGCAGCACATATTATAATCAAAATAAAGCTCTATTTGTGGGGCAAAACTTTATTTGGGTACAGTGTCGAACGATCACACACTTTTTTGTTAAAGTAACGCAGTGCCGTATTACAAAAAATGGCCTGGTCATAAAGGGGGTAAATTTTCTGGAGCTGTAGTGGTTAAGTACCTAGTCAACCCTATGCACTGCAGTATCGCACATTACCGCAAACCACCCACAACAGTGCTTTTTGATGCCTTTCATTTTGAGTTTCATCCCAATGCAATTTACAAATGCACTCCCAATAAACCCGGATCATACTTCAGCACATTATAATGCACATACCAAGCATTCAGGTTCACTGCATCGAAAAAGATAGCATAGGTCCAATTCCAGTTGCATTTTGTTGTGCTTACAAATCATCCTAGGCTTCCTTAACACAGTGCATAATTGTAGTTACAATTCAGTGGGTGCATTTATTTGGACTTTAAATGTATCTTTAAAGTTAGTAGTAGGCATCAAATGTTAATGTAAGCATCTGAATATATCTTGATATCAGCTGCTTCATATTAATCGTTTCTGGACTGCCCGTCGCAGTTTTACTGCGAGAAGGCGGCCCTCCTGCATGAACCAACATAGCTCTACGTCGGTCGTGCGCCTGCAGCTTAGGGGGCGAGGGCGCGCTGCCGGTGCACTCCTGCCCCCACTCGGCAGCGGGGACTTCAATGCACGAGGCAGGCGGCGACACCTGCGATCGCTCCCCGTTTTTTGGGGGGAATGTTATATAGCAGAAAGTGAAAAATATTGTTTTTTTTTTTTCAGAATTGTCCTTCTTTTTTGTTTATAGCACAAAAAATAAAAATCGCAGAGGTGATCAAATACCACCAAAAGAAAGCTCTATTTGTGGGGAAAAAAGGACATCAATTTTATTTGGGTACAGCATAGTACGACCGCGCAATTGTCTGTTAAAGTAATGCAGTGCCGAATCGCAAAATATGGCCTGGTCAGTAAGGGGGAAAATGTTCCGGTCCAGAAGTGATTAAGGAGCACTCAGAATGGGAGAGAAAATGCAAGTGCCGGTAGCTATTCAGGCTTTGGGGTTGATTTACTAAAACTGGAGATTGCTAAATCTGATGCAGATTAGCCATCATTGTGCAACTCCCTTGAATCAGTTTTTTTATTTTGATTTAGAATGTAGCAAAAAAAACCTCACCAGCGGTCTCTATGGCCATGCACCTGCCGCTCCGTGTATTGGAGCCAGCATGCGTTCCAAGCCTTGCTGCAACTGGAAACTGAAACTACATCGCCCACGCTCACTAGCCTAGGCTAAATATTATCAATACCTGTGTATGACCTTTGGAAGGACTGAAACCACTTCTCCAGTTCCCACTGAAATTCCCAGTCCGATTCCCAGGATCAGGCATAGGAAGGCTTATCCCTCCCTGTCCGCCAGGGATGAGTAAATTATAGAGATACCACCCACTGATCCATAATCTTAGAGCACCATTGTCCATATAACGTTAGTCTGGGGTGTTCAGGTTTGCTATCCCTGATAGTGTGTAAAAAGTGTGTGATTTGGGAAAGTCTGAATTTTTTAGAGGAAGGCATTTCAAGTTTACTTATACAATACCCCAGAGAAAGAGGACCCATTGAGCAGAAAAAGTTACCTATTCTGAAAAGCCCTTTGTTTATCGACCAGTGGAAGGCCTGTATGTTCATGCCAGGGGGGGGAATATGGATTATGAAATATTATGAAGTATGTGGGAAAGTGGCTTCAATGTGGAAATTAAAGAGGGAAGTTTGTGAAGGCCGGTACATAATGATAGGGAGTGGGAGAGGGTAGGGGCTAAGATTGGGGGTCTCCATTTAGGGGGACACCAAAGGAGAAAATCAAAGGCATGCTGAGGAACTACTGCCTCTCCATAGAAACCAAATCGGGCTGGGGACCCCTGGAATATACTATGGAAATCTTTGCCAATTGAGCCGCCTGGAAATACCACCAAAGGTTGGCAAGTCCCAACCCACCTTGTGTTTTCAACCCACCTTCTGTTTTCATGCAGAAAATCATTTCTTTAGCTATTCGATGGTGTCAGGAAAGGATTCACCTGTGTCCCTCAGCAGCCAGAAGCAGACATCTCTCGCAATCAGTCATCACCTGATGCTGGTTGAAGGAAGTTTTTTTAAACCCTGTGCATGCTCTTCCTTATGGCCTTGGTGTCGTCTCCATGTCCCCTGACCTGCATTTCTGCATCCTGATCCTGGACCCCTATTTCCACCCTGCAGCCTGATCCCTTCCTACCTGCTTACTCCGTCTCCTGTTACCCTCTCCCTGTCCTGTCTTGTTCCCAGCTCCCTCTGCTTGACCTCATGTGTATGACCCTGACACAGTTATGATTACCATTAATTTATCCTGTTTTCTGTATATACTGTAATTGGTTTGGGCAGTTGTTTGTTGTATGTCACCATTGTTTGGTTATCTGGTTTGATTTACACAGTTTTAGTTACTGGAGGTGCGTTTACATTGGTGTTATTCACTTATTTTTAAATAAATTAAATTAAATTATATTCTACACCTTATTCTTCTTTCCATTCTTATTCTACGCCTGATATTCTCTGTGGCAGTCCACACATTTCTGGTCACACCAGCATCTGACAGATGGCCTTTTTCCTCCCAGACAAAAGCGTATAATTTTAGACTGGAATTTGAGTATAAACATTTTTTTCATGGGTATGGGGAGGGATCGGAAAGGTACAATAATCTTGGGAGCAAAGTCATCTTAAAAGAACTTATCCTACCCAGCCAGGATAGACTACACTTAGACCAATTTTTAAAATCTTCCTCAAGTTTCTGGAACACGGGAGGGTAAATAACTGAATATAGGTTATCTTTATTATTGGAAAGTTGGATTCCCAAAAAAGGAATAGAGCCCGAGCCCCAGGAAAAAGGAAAGTGATGCTGAAACTGGTCTACTAGTTCAGCAGGAACTGAAACATTTAAGGGCACAGATTTGGAAACTTTCACACTTAGGCCTGAGATAGCATTAAAGTCATGGAGCAGATGAAAACCATTAGGCATCGAGATCAATTGAGAAAGAGCAGTGAGTCGTCCGTGAACAACGTGCATTTATGTTCCCGAGGTCCGCAGTGAGCTCCCTTGATATCTGGGTGAGATCTAATGATGATGGCTAAAGTTTCGATTGCAATTGCAATTAGAGGTGAGAGGGGGCAACCATGTCTGGTCCCCTTTTTAATGTTAAAAGTTTTAGAATAGTGTCCTATCAAGTGGATTTGCGCCGTTGGGAAAAAGTACAGTGAATAGATGATACCGAATATTTTTTTTCCAAAACCTCATCTTTCCAAGATATCAAAAAGGTATGGCCAGGAAACAGAGTCAAATGCCTTCTGGAGGTCAATAGATAGAAGAAAACTCTCTTGAGGAGGGCCTCCATCCCAGTGGGAGTGGAGCAAGGATACAATGTCTATGACTCTCCTAATCTGGTCTGGACCTTGCTTGCCCAGAGTGAAACCCACCTGGTCCTTATGTACATAATTAGAAATAAAGCTAGACAGTCTTGAAGCAAGGATTTTCTACTATACCCTCCACCCCCCCCTCTGTTTTCCTCCTTACCCCCGTTATTCTCCCCCCCCCCACCCACATTGTCTCCAATTTACCCATATCTGTTATGTTTGCCTATTAGGGCTGGACCACCAGCCTCAATTGTTCTTACGACTTAATTTTCGTGCTGTGCCCAGGCTGCCCCTGCCCCTTAAGATTGCTCTCTACTTCTATTTAATGAGGCACCCAGAACACTCTTTTTCTTTCCCCAAGTTGCATGTTATGCGATTGCTATCTGTTTCTTATGTATTTTTTGACATGCTCACTCTTGATATGTACTAACGTTGTATATTGGCATTGTCTCGTACCACATTTCATTTTGCTTCAATAAAAATTGTTTGAAAAGGAAGCAAGAAAGCAAGAAACATGATTTTGAGATCATTATTAAGGGAAATCGGGCAATAATTACAGACTTATCTCACATCCTTACCCGGTTTGGGGATGATGGAGATATAAGCTGAGTTCAAGTTGGAACCAAGAGGGATTCCCACCTGGAAGGAATTGAAAAAGCAAGCCATGTAGAAAGATAGAAAAGGGTCATATTTTTTATAATATGGGACTTAAAGTCCATCCGGCCCGGGGGCTGAACCTGATTTAAGAGTTTTAATGGTCTAAAGGATCTCCTCTGACGTAAAAGGTTTGTCAAGAAGATACTTATGATTTAGAGAGATTTTGGGGATAAGAAGGTCCTGTAAAAAAGACTTCTCATTTGTGAGGAACAGAGGAAATGTGTGAATTATATAACTTAGAAAATACATTTTGGTAAGTTTCCATGATCCGGAGAGAATTTTGAGTCAGATCTCCTGATGGGGTTCATGTCTGAAAGGGACGTGTCAATGATTTTGGAAGAAAAGAGCTAGAGGTACTGAGGCTGATTTTAAGAAGATGTGGTCAATCCTGGCAGAGGTTTGATGAGGGGCAGAATAGTGTGTGTAGTCTCTGGTATGGGGGTTCATCTCCCTCCATATACAGTATCTATCAAGCCAGGTGAATTTAAGAGCTGAGCTATTTAAGACTTTGTCTAGGGGGACGTTTGTGTTTTGGGGGCCCAGTCCCTAATTTATCAAGAGTGGTCAAAAGCTATATTAGAATTGCCCCCTTATAACCACTGTGGCCCTGTGATGGGATTTGAGGGTTTTTATTATAGATTCAAAAAAACCTCACTTGGCCTTTGTTTGGAGTGTAAAACGATTTAAATGTGCAAGTCCCACCATCAATAGTGCCTACTACTAGAACATAACAGCCCTCAGGGTCCTTAACTACCCTTTGAGGGTGAAAAGTTTAAGTGCTTGGAGAAGCAGATTGCTACTCCTCCTGTCTTATTATCCACATTAGCTAATTAAAATTGAGGGAAGCTCAGGTGGATGAAGGAGGGGTTGTATGAATCAGAGAAGTGGGTTTCCTGTAGGATAAGTACGGCCATCTTTAGTGTATGATATAATTGGAATAATTTCCATCATTTTAACAGTGAATTAAGCCCCTGAGCATTACGAGAGATGATCTTTAAACATGTGTTGTAGGGTTTAGCGTAAGACATGGATCAGAATTAGGAACAACTCAATGAAGGAATACATTTCAGCCTGGGAAGGTTGGTATTTGCACCTGGGGAATAGTCTGCAACAGTACCCATGTCCTGATCCTAAGAGGTGATGAATGCAGAGTTCCTAGAAGAACCTTGAGGGGGGAGGAAGAAGAGGGAAGTAGAGATGAAGAAAAGACCAGGGAGAAAAGAAAAAAAGGGAACATAAGAAGAAAGGAATTAACAAACACAAGAGTAAAACCCCAAAATCCCAAAACCCCACCCCAGTTAGGAAAGGACCAGCCACTTCCCAACACAAAACCTTATGTTGATGAAATCAACCTATCTCTGAGGAGAAAAAGTCTACCCCCTTCATACCTCCGGTCGCCCTGCCTAAGAAAGTAACAAATACCATCTAATGAGTAGAGCCCTGTCCCTCATAGGAGGGAGAGAAATGAAATCAGACCAATCTGCCCCCAGCCGCTCATAGCCCCTGGCAGGGAACCCCTTAAATTGAGGAGGTTCTCCTAGTCGGCAGTGACCAGCCGGGGGTCCGACACCTAAGAGAAATCTGCAATATTAAGTCAGTTGGAATATATTTCACCTGTGTTAATTCCCCGGGGGCACCCAAGATATTGAGAAGGTTCCGAGATCCCTTGAATGGCAAAATCAGTTCAAACCTTGTAGCCAATGTGAGTGGGTGAGCCGGAAGGGGCAAAATGGGGCATCCCCATATACAAAAGTGAACATTAAATATTGAAACAGGAAAACATTGAAACATTGCCAAACAACATAGCTAAACACATTTTATAATAAAATAGGTAACACTATGATCTATGAGGATCTATGAAGGAAGATAGAGGAACTGAGGTCTCATAAGTATTATACCACCAGACTCCCAACAAGCGCTGTTAGACCCATTTCATGAAGTGTCTAATGATCTGGAGAGTCATAATAGAACAAGGGGACAGCGTGTGTGAGCACATGGAGCACTAAGTGGAGGCAGACTGCGACATCCACAAGGAGTGTGTGGAGCACTTTGGATCAAGTTTGTATATGCACATGGAGTTGTAGCACTTTTTATGGACTTTTTAATACTATGCACTTTACACTATGCACTTTAATCAATATTATTTTCATAAATACATGTTAACTAATAATAGTTGCATTCAGGATTGTGTCTTTGGATGCACATTCGAGAATATCTTTTGTCACTTATATATAAATATATATATTATATTGTGAAGGTATAATTTTGCAATTTAATTGATATATTTATTTAAGTTTGAAGAGCTTTTTCATAGCACCTAGCACTCATCATAAATAGTTTACTGATATTTACACTGTGACACCACATGGGGAAGTGAGAGGAGCAGCAAGGGTGCCATTTATAAGATTACTATTAGTGTTGAGCGAACACGGACTGTATTATTCGTGTTCGTACCGAATAATTGGATTTTTGTTACCCGAAAACTTTACTGTATGTTCGGGTTTAAAATCCGTGTTCGGTCATTTTATTTCCTGTTTTGTATGTAATGGCGCGCTTTTAATGGCGGGCTTTCAACAGCCAATCAACAAGCGTTTAACTGGTGTGCCTTAAGCCATCCCAGCCATGCCTACAAATGTATTAGTAGCTATGATTGGCCATCTGAAGCATGTGACCATGTTTTTATAAGTTCGAGAGCCCCAGCGCGCTGCGTCATTCTGCTGTAGTTTAGGGACAGAGCACACATCATATGTGCTGGCTGCTGATTAGGGACAGACAGTGATTCTGTGAAAAATTGTGTCCGAAAAGAATGCAGGGTCAGGTCGGAGTGCAGGCAGGGAGAGTTATTAGAGCATTTTAGGGCGAGGCTGGAGATTAGGCAGGGTCAGTGTTCTACATCGATTTTGCTGTGTGGGGGGTTGTGCAGTGAACGATCTTATTGAGCATATTAGGGCGAGGCTGGAGATTAGGCAGGGTCAGTGTTCTACATCGAGTTTGCTGTGTGGGGGGTTGTGCAGTGAACGATCTTATCGAGCATATTAGGGCGAGGCTGGAGATTAGGCAGGGTCAGTGTTCTACATCGATTTTGCTGTGTGGGGGGTGGTGCAGTGAACGATCTTATCGAGCATATTAGGGCCAGGCTGCAGAGATTAGGCAGGGACAGTATACATTGATTTTGCTGTGTGGGGGGTGGTGCAGTGAACACAATCTTTTTGCCCTCACTTGAGCCCACTGAGGAGGAGGGGGGAGAAAAAATCTATTTTTATCAGTCAGTTGTGTGCAGCGTTCATCTTAGATCTATTTTACTACAAGTTAAAGGGTTTTTTATTGTTGTTTTAAGTTATTTCCCTATCCACATTTGTTTGCAGAGCACTTGCCATGCTCTTAACTACGTTTTGCTGCCATTTGCTGCACTCTAGCCCTTTCCATTGGTGTTTTAGAGCCATTTTAGTGCCTGAAAGTTCGGGTCCCCATTGACTTCAATGGGGTTCGGTGTCCGGGTAAAGTTCGGAAAAAGTCCGGGACACGGACCCGGATTTTTTTTTTCAAGTTCGGCCGAACCCGCCGAACACGGACATCCAGGTGTCCGCTCAACTCTAATTACTATCCCTAGGGGAACCTGTGACACAGTGTATGTTTTTGGTAAAACTGGAAGGGGATTGTCTATAGACTCAGCACTCTAGCCTGGATGCCTGCCTCCTTTCCTGGTTTGAAGCCTCCCCGAGCATCTCACTAAATTCCTTCCCAGTCCTCTTTTCATATCACAAAGTTCCCTGGGAACTGTAGTTCCCCTGCCACTGTGATACAGTGCTCCCTAGTACTTAGTGAAACTACACCTCCCACAGTCCTTTTCTAAACAACCCCCCCTCCTCTCAATAGTCCAAAGTCGACCAATCAGGAGAGTCAATAGAATCATAGCTAATGGGCATGCCGGGACTTGTTGCCTTCTTTGCCTCATTTTCACTAAAGGGGCCCTTGTGCCAGTACCTGGCTACACATATAGATGTGTGTGTCTTTGTGTGTGTGTATACAGCATTTTATTTATGGTGAGTATAGAAAGTTTTGTACTAGCACACATCAGGCATTGACAAAAAGACCATCTCTGATTTACATATTGTAATGCACGATACTTTGTATCCTGCTCTGGGGTTCACCTTTAAATTTTAAAAGCACACTTCTAAATGTCTTTGTAATCAGTTCATAATGCCTGAAGATGTTTTCATTGAACAGAATTAACAAACCTGTGTGTTTTTATCCTCAGTTACTTTATTATTTTTCCTCTACTTGAGGGCTTTTGGAATTCATTAAAACTTGCAGAATTACATTGATTTTTATGTAAAGTTTATGTCATTCCCTGGTGCTTTATGAGCAAGGCTACATATATTTTAAGTAAATCCCTGTAGAATAAGTGAAAAGTGTCCACAAGCCTTAATATAAAAATGGGGGAACCCATATTCATGCTCTCAAGCAAATCAATCCCTCTGCAACCAATTATAGTTATTCCTTACCTAGTTAAATCTAGTAAGGAATTATCTCCATAATTTTATAGTCTAGAGACGTTGTTAAATAAAGCCAGGACTTCTTTAAACATTGAAATCTGTGAAGATTTGTCATCTTAAATTGCATTTGCAAGAATCGTGAAGAAGTGGTTACTACTTTCTGTTGCATAAGCTTAGGTTCACATCTCTGAGATTGCAGTTGATGCAGTTTTTTGGAGCGTTTTGCAGTGTGTTTTGCTTTTTTGAACACGCGTTCTTTAATGCATTTTTGCAAGCGGTTTTGATGCATTTTGCGTTTTTCACAAACTGTATATAGTCGGTTTAAGGAGAAGGTGGCTGCCACGTCCTTAACAACCAATGAGTCATCAGCTGTCAGTGGGGATTCCCCACTGATAGCTGAATGTAAAAAAAAGGATGTATTTTGAGGGTAACCCCACGCCAACATTAAAAAAAAATGGTGTGGGGTCCCCCCCAAACTCCATACCAGACCCTCATACAGCCCAGCAGGCCAGAAAAGTGGGGAGAGTGAGCGCCTCCCCCTCCTGAACCATACCAGGTCACATGCCTTCAACATGGGGGTTGCTTTGGGGCAGGGAGGCTCTGCCCCCCGCAGCACCTTTTCTCCATATTGATGGGAACCAGGGCATCTTCCCCTCTACTCTGGCCAGTGGTTGTGAGGGTCTGCAGGCAGGGGGCTTATCAGAATCTGGAAGGCCTCTTTAACAAGGGGGCTCCCCTTATGTGAATGTGTTTGGGGTACATAGTACCCCTACTCTTTTACAAAAAAAAAAAGTGTAGTGTAAAAAATAACTTTTGACAGTTCTTAAATAGCAAAGGGGCGGGGCCACCCAGTGACATCAATAGATGGTCCTGCCCCTTAGTTATTTAGGAACTGTCAGACAGCATAGCTGTCAGATAGCGGGAGCGGACCTTTTTTTTCTTTCTTTTTTTCAGGTTGGCGGCAGGGTTCATCGTGATTAACACTGGATTTACATCAGGGGACATTGTTTTTTTTTTTATTAAACACATTTTCAAAAGCTGTCTCTGTGTTTTTATTTATTTTTTGACACTTCTTTAGTGAATGAGTAGGGGTACAATCTATCCCATACTCATTCACATGGGGGCGGGATCTGGGGACCCCTTGTTAAAGGGGGCTTGCAGATTCTGATAAGCTCCCCGCCCACAGACCCCAACAACAACCAGCCAGGGTTGATGGCAAGAGGCCCTTGTCCCCATCAACATGAGGACAAGGTGCTTTGCTCCAAAGCAACCCCAATGTTGGGGTTGCATGTGGCCTTATGGTTCAGGGGGAGGGAGCTTGCATGTTCTCCCCCTTCCTGGGCTCTATGCTTGGATAAGGGTCTAGTATGGATTTTGGGGGTATCCCATGCCACTTAAAAAAAAAAAAAATAGCGTGGAATTCCCCTCAAAATCCATACCAGCCTGGTATGAATTGGAGAGGATCCCACACAGCTTTTTTTTTTTTTTCATTTGCCACCAATTCTTTTTTTACATTCAGGTGTCAGTGGGGAACCCTGCTGAAAGTCAATGACTCATCGGTTGTTAAGAACATGGTGGCCGTCCATTCCTTAACACCCAGCTATTCACAGTTTATTAAGGAGAGAGAAATGCAGAACAAGATGCATCAAAATTGTTTTTGGTGCGGGTCCATTAAAGTCTATTACACTCAAAACACAATCTGCTATGGGAAAAAAAAATCCCAGACCATTTCCAAAAATGCAGTGACTGAAAAACACAGAGATGTGAACGTGTCCCATATCAAGTAACTCCTGGTATGTAGGACTCCCAGCAAAAAATATTTTTGCTAGTAAGGGTAGTTGCTAAGAACATTTTAAGACTGGGCCTATTTTTGACACTTGGTGTTTACAAGCTAAAATCAGTTTTTTTGCTAGAAAACTACTTAGAACCCCCAAACATTATATATATATATTTTTTTAGCAGAGACCCTAGAGAATAAAATGGAGATCGTTGCAATATTTTTTATCAGACCGTATTTGCACAGCAGTCTTCCAAACACATTTTTTTTTTTAAAAATTCATTTTTTAAATTAAAAAATAAGAAAACAGTAAAGTTAGCCCAATTTTTTTCTATAATGTGAAAGGTAATGTTACGCTGAGTAAATAGATACCCAACATGTCATGCTTTAAAATTTGGCACGTTTGCAGAATGGCGACAAACTTTGGTACTTAAAAATCCCCATAGGCGACACTTTAAACATTTCTACAGGTTACCAGCTTAGATTTACAGAGGAGGGCTAAAAATTATTGATTTTGCGCAAATGATCGCTGTGATACCTCACATGTGTGGTTTGAACACTGTTTACATATATTGGAGGTAATTCCGTATGCGTTCGCTTCTGCGCGCGAGCTAACGGAAACAGGGCGTTTTAATCTTTTTTTTCCTATTTATTTTATTTATTATTTTTTATTTTTACACATTTAAAAAAAAAAATTAAATCATTTTTATTCCTATTACAAGGAATGTAAACATCCCTTGTAATAGAAATAGGCATGACAGGTCCTCTTTATTGTGAGATCTGGGGTCAAAAAGACCTCACAACTACACTAAAGAAAAAAAAAAGTGTTGAAAAAAAATCGTCCCTTTAAACCGGTTGCAATGAAAGCAAGACTTCCTGCCTCTGAGGATCCAGGACTGGATCGTTTTTCCTGCTGCCGGCGGGTCCGGTAAGCGGGGAAAATGGCCGGGAGGCGGCGGGAGGGGGGGACACCTCTTCCGCTGCACCGTCAGGGTGATTCCGCAGCGAATCCGCCACCGAGGTCTCTCTACCGGCCCTAAAGGGAGGCTGGGCAGCCGGCCCAGGTCCCCAGCTACAGCAGTGTACCTTCCAGGGAGAGGAGACAACTAATCCTTCTCCCCAACCACAGGGAGACAACAGACCTGACCCCAAAGGTGCAGATGGGACCGCGGTCTCTGCACCAGACCTACAGGGATGCTGGATGGCCGGTCCAGATCCCCAACCTACCCCGTAGGAATACCAGGAGGAGGAGGTAAGCGGTCCCTCCTCTCTACAGCAGACCCCCAACCAGGTTCTGGGGGTAGTATTCGCCAACCCCAACCCAGCAGAAGGGCTGGCAACAGAGCAGAGCGCTGCTGACCTCTGCCCTCAACTTACAAAGGATGGATTTCCTGAGAAGGTGGATGATACTACAATCTCCACCTGTATACCCCAGGGATGCTGGGCAGTCGGCCCAGATCCCCAACAGCATAAGGAAGTGAGCCCAGCCACCCTGTCCTCTCTCCGGCAGCTGAAAAGAATCCTGGGAGAAGGGCCAGTTCGTGCTTCTTGCCCATGGAGGGGATGTTCTACAAGAGTGACAGAGGTTGACTGGGTGAGTGACGTTCTGTCCCGGACAATTTGTTTGGGGTACTTTGTGGGTGCAGACTAACTGACTGAAAAACTGAAAAAAGGACTGAAACTACGGACTAACTTCGAAGTAAACCCATTTGGGGTCTCCTTCTCTGTTAGTCTCCTGCCAAAAGGGGAGATATGTGACGTGAGTCACTTTGGTTGGGGGGCTTGTGGAACCCCAATTGCTTTAGGGAGGTTGGGAGACTCCTTGTCCTGCATCCCCAGTCCCTCTTATGTGTAAATCACCCTGTGTCTATAAGGGGCACAGGGTGACCAAAAACCCCAGTCAGGCCAGCTCTGCACTAATCAGACTCTTGCTAGTGGGGGTGGGGGCTCGTTGTTGTTGAATACCTGCATTCCATTGTTATATTGTTATTATGGGATGGGTATGTTGAGTGGATTGACTAAGGGGGAGGGGTTGTCCCAGAAGTGTTCATCTCCATGTGCTTTGTGTTTGAATAAACAGTTTGATTCTGGATGACTCCAAAGCTTATACTGTCGAGTTCTTGGGGTAACTATGGTCAGAATCACGGATCCCGTGTTCCAGAGCTTAGGAAGCAGGTTACTGGGGGAGATACCCGGTGGTGTCACAGTATCCAAAATAGGCAACACACAGGGATGTATGCGGTAAATATTGCAGATACGTGTTTATCTCTTCCTGTTAAGTGTAAATGCCCAAACAGTCTGCTGGTAAATCTAGAACTTCAAATATAAGGTGTAAATTATTATGGTTTAACTAGCTATATGTGGTACAACCATATTGAAAAGAATGTGGTATAAAAGTGTCTCCATTGCCTCTATTTCCTCCTATGCTAGGAAATGGAGGCACTTGTATGCCACATTCTTTTCAATATGGTTGTACCACATATGATTTGCCAGTTGGAGCATTTCAAAGGACAAACACACTTCTTCAGAGCCAAGATAGTATGTGTTGATTTACTAAAGACAAAGGTATTGTTCAATTTGCAAGTGCAGTTGCTCTCTGCAAGGGAATTTTCCCCAGAACTTAGTAAATGAAATGAAGCTCTGCTAACTTCCATCATCCAATCATGTGCAAGCAAAAATGCTTTCTTTTTATTTTCTAAGCATGTGATTAGGTATTTTTTGCTCATTGATCCAAAAGTTCCAGTCCTGTGTTTCTATCACCACAGCAAAATTAGGTATTTTAAGACTTGTTCCTGTTTGCCGCTAGAGCAGTGATCTCCAAATATCGCAAAACCCTCATACCCAAATGATGGGTTATCAAAATAACTCAGCTTCAGTGTATAAAGGAATTGACTACTCAATTCCATTACCTAATTACATGGAGCAACCAGATCACCTACATGGTGTCACTGCAATCCCTATGTTATAACATGGAAAAGTTGGGGTTCCATCATAAAGAGAAATGGGACTTTAAAGTCTATCACATCATGTGATATTCTAATAGGACGAACCCTGACACTTGGGTTGTGTTTACATTGCTGTTTTGGCCTTTGGCTAAGCACTCAGTGGTTTTATTTCTTTATTAAATTTGCTATTGGTAATGCACAAGGCCTTTGTGCCTTTTTGTTTCTGTTTATGTCTAAAATTATATATAAAATATAATTATAGCCAGTTTCAATAAATCTTAGTTTTATCAATTATTTATATATCTTGCTTACAGTAAGATAGCTGAATAAGAAACGTGCACCATACCACATATAATATAACTCATTCAAGAACAATCAACAATGTTTTCATGTGCAAAGAGTAATTGAATATGACCAAAAGTACCCACCTAAGATTTATTTTTCCAATTGATGTGATCAGCATATTTAACTTTTTTGTGCTATAAATAAAAAAAACAAAAAAAAACAAACATGTTGTGAAAAAACACATTTTTCTTTGTTTCTGTCATAAAATTGTGCAAATTAGTAATTTTTCTTCTTAAATTTTGGCCAACATTTATACTGCTACATATCTTTGGTAAATATAACCCAAATAAGTGTTTATTATTTGGTCTTTGTGAAGGTTGTAGAGTCTACAAGCTATGGTGCCAATCATGGAAAATTGATCTCTCCTGGTCACACCTGATGTACTGAAGGCCTATCTCATTTCTTGAGACACCAATAAGCTAGAAAAAATACAAAGACCCCCAAATTACCTCTTTTTGGAAAGTAGACATCCCCCGCCTCTCCTGCTAGCAATTGCAATGCACAAATATTTTAAACCCTCCACCTGCTGGATTCCCCCTTCAGTGTCTCCCATACCTCACCAATCCCTAGCGGCTTTCTCTCTACCACCTCCCACTGGCTGCAGCTACTGCCAGGGAGATAGGTAACTGTCATGATGGAGATCGAGGAGGGGCTGGTAAATGTGTTTACCAGCCCCTTTTCTCTCCTGAATGAAGCGTTGGTAGTGATCACTCTGTTCATTCATCACTGATGAATACTAAACAGTGTATACTATGCGTCAGTTTGTGAATGAATAGGAGTCTCTATACAGACTTCTATTCATTCATCCACAGTATAGCTTAGGCTGGAGAGAGTGAGACTATCTTCCATCTCTTTTCTCTGTCTTAAAAAAGAGATGTTAGGGACTTAGAGAATTAGGGACTGATGTCTCTCCAAAGCCCCCCCCCCCCCCACACACACACACACACACTCACATTATTTTTTTAATTGTACCTGTTAAAAAAAAAAAAACAATAAACATAACAAACATATTGTAGATTTAGATATGCTTCTAAATCTCCCTTGCCTCTGAAGCTTGATCCATGTTTGGATCGCATTCCACAGGCTACTGACAGGCAGTGAGAAAGTGATGCAATGCTTTCTCACCACCTGTTTTAACCCCATTTTTTGCCATAAAATGCACTGCAACCACATGCTTTGCACACAGATGCTGCTGTTTGCGGTGCTTCCCTATTGACCTGAATGTGTAGCATTTAGAAGGAGGCATCACTACAAGTTGGGTCAACTTTGCCGTGGATGCAAAGCATCGTGGCAGCGACATGTATACACCCTCATATGCTGCCTATTGCAGCTTAAGGAGGCAGTTGGTGGGTGGCAGAAATGCAGCTCAACCGTGCAGTTTTGCCAACCCCAAAACACAAGTGTTAACACAGCCTAAAACCTCATTCAGGTGGGGCATACTTCAGTGAGGCCATGTTTAGCTGCACAGGGATGCACAGGTGTTCTTTGCATCCTCATGCAAGCTGTTCCATTGATGTCAATTGGGACAGATCAGCTACACGGGAATGCTCAGTTGTACTGTGCATTCCTGTGCAGGCAGTCCCATCCATATCATTTGGGATGCAGCAGCTGAATGGAAACAGTCACTGTTCCCAACTTGACATCCATGTGGGTGCATGTCCTTGAACTCACACTGTCTATGTTTGGAGCCATGCACTTACACCCACATGGATGTCAGATCTGTCCTTGCAGCTGCTGCATCCCAACTGACACAAATAGGACTGCCTGCACAGGGATTAATGAACACCTATGCATCCCTGTGCAGGCAAACATGGCCTTCCATGGGTGTATGCTTTAGTATACCCCGTGTGAACGAGGCCTTAGTAGAAATATTTTTAGTGAAAATAGCAATTTGATAAACATTTGTGAAAACATTGTGTGGCCTTAAAATACAGTAGAACCTTTTTTTATTCTACTGGTCCTGTCCAATTTAAAATTTCAAAATATTTGTTATTTATTAACACAATACAGGTTAAGCTTTTATATTTAGTTGGAATTTAGCAGAAACGTTTTCAACATTAGACCCCGTTCACACTGGGGCGACCTGTCAGGCGACCTGGTCACCTGACAGGTCGCCGTAGGTCGCCTGCCATAGAGTAGCTGTGGACCCATTCTAATAGGAGCGACACAAGTCGCTCCGACTTAGAAAAAGGGTCCGGAGCTTCTTTGGGGCGACCCGGAGCGACCTGCATTGACTTCAATGTTATGAAGTCCATGCCGGCCGCTCCGAGGTCGCGGTGCGAGCTTCGCACCGCGACATGTGAGGTCGCCCCGGCAAGTAGCGTCGCCCCAGTGTGAACGGGGTCTTACTGGGTTTGTATTTGCTAGTAATGATTTTAGTGTATTTCTATGTAAAATATTGTTTTGATAAACATTTGTGCAAATATGACAAGGTCTTAATCAGTAGAACCTTCTTTTTATTCTACTGGTCATGTGATTATAGAAAATATATGGTTTGGGAGGTCTTTTACAAACTCTAAAAGCTGTAAGTGAAAAAAGAAAACCTCCAGATTTTTGGAGAAATTTGTTTATTTACAGTTTTGTGTACTTTAGATTTTCACCATTTCACTAAAAGGCACAATTTAAAATTGACAAATACTTGTTAATTATTAACTCAATTCAGGTAAGCTTTTATATTTAGTAGTAATTTAGCGGGATTTTAAAAAATGAGCTGTGTTTGTATCGGCTTATAATGATTTCAGTGTAATGTTAGAAAAAATATTGATTTAATAAACATTTGCACAAGTATAGCTGGGCCTTAAAAATCAGTAGCAACTTCTTTTTAGTCTACAGGTCATGTGCTTTCAGAAAATGTATGGTTTTGGGGTCTTTTACAAACTCTGAAAGCTGTAAGGGAAAAATAAAAAGCAATGGAAAAATTGCAAAAACTGTTTGGCACCTAAGTTTAAAAGTGGAGTGCAGAGCCTGGCAGGTAAAGGGTTAACCACTTACCGCATACTAACGTAGGTCTACGTCAGTAAACTTTGCGGTAGTGTACCGGGATGATGCCTCTAGCTAGAGGCACCATCCCGGTACCGTGGTTTAGAGCCGACGGTTGGCTTTCCGTCGGTACCGACCGATGCGGCTCGGGAGCCGCTCGATCGGTACCCGGGGGGGCGGGAGGGGACGTCCCCCCCCCTCCCGCCGCCTTCCGTGGCTTTGCCCGGGGCTCCCGTTCCACCGGGAGCCCCGAGCACCCAGCCGGCACGTCCGCCGGCTGGATGGAGTCCCGATGAATGCCGGAAACGGCATCGATCGGGTCTCCGATGACGTAACCCGGAGGCGGCGTCCATGACGTCACTTCCGGGTTACTGTGCTGCAAAAGGCGGCAAATTTGAAAAACGGCTGTATGCAAAAATGCCGTTTTCGGCGTTTTGCATACAGGGAAGTGTAGTGGAGGGGTCTAGGGTCTTTTAGACCCTCGATCCCTCCATAAAGTGTACCTGTCACTACATATTGGTGTCACAAGGGATGTTTACATTGCTTGTGACAGCAATAAAAGTGATCAGATTTTTTTTTTTTTTTTAAAACTTTAATAAAGTTAAAAAAATAAATAAAATAAATGGGAAAATAAAAAAAAAAAAAAATTTAGCCGCCCCCGTCACCGTTAGCTCGCGCACAAAAAAAAACGTATACGGAAGTCGAGCCGCAAATGAAATCGCTGTTCAAACCACACATGTGAGGTATCGCCGCGATCGCCAGAGCGTGAGCAATAATTTAAAAAAAAGAGCTACACTCTAACTCTAAACTGGTAACCGTTACATAAATTTAAAGCGTCGCAGATTGAGATCTCTTTTGACCGTAGTTTGTCGCGATCCCACGGGGGGGCGCAATTTTAAACCGTAACATGTTGGGTATCTATTTACTCGGCGTGACATGTTCTTTCACAATATACAAAAAAAATGGGCTAACTTTACTGTTTAGTATTTTTTAAAATTAGTGAAATGTGATTTTTCAAAAATTTTCCAAAAAAATGGCGCTTTAAAGACCGCTGCGCAAATACCGCATGATAAAAAATATTACAATGACCGACATTTTATTCTCCAGAGTCTTTGCTAAAAAAATATATATAATGTTTGGGGGTTCTAAGTAGTTTTCTAGGAAAAAATACTGATTTAAACTTGTAAACAAAAAGTGTCCGAAATAGGGCTGGGGCTTAAGTGGTTAAAGGATATTGGAGCATTTATCATAGGGCAATAGCAGTGTCATTTATAAATCATACATGGTATGGAGATGGGTAAACTTGGGTATTCCCATAGAAAGTGGTAGATGCTGTGTTTAAACTGCTTCAACACTTGTTAAAAAAAAAAACAAATCTTTGTTAAAAAAAAACCTCCCAGCTGTTGCCCTGGATTTTATGGAGTTTGTGCTACTGTTCTGTGTGCTCTTTGAAATACAGTATTTTATGCACCCCTTACATTTAAAACAGTAAACTACTATCACTGCTACAGTAACATAATAAACTACAGTCCCTAGGACTGTGCATAATGTAACATTAAAATGTATATACTTGGAAAACAAAATCAGCCACTTTTAGGTAAATGCAGCAAATTATGATTATGATTTTAGTTATGTTTCAATGAGGCAGTACACAAATACCTCTTGGATTAATGACTGCACAGATGTGACCTGTGTATGTCAGCATTGTGTCTGAAATATGACTCATTAAATGCCCACTGGCACAGCTTATTCTTTTGTACGTCATTTCTTACTGATGCACTCATACCAGAGCTCCAAGCAATATACTGAGGGTTCATACAGTACATAAACAGTAAATTATAAAATGAATTGTTTAGAAACAATGAAGATAATGGAATTTTAAATTATATATTTTTTTCAATAAAATAAATTTAGCTGTCCAATAGAAGCTTAGTAACATACAGTATGTCCATATAAAAGCAAGAAATATTTAAATCTAACATTTTTGTTGGTATTTAGGCTGGGTTTACATATATGCGGGTCTGGTTTTGGTGCAGAGTTTGGTACGGTTTCTATTCATCAAGTGCGAATTTTACATTGAAATTGCACCTAAATTGTACTAAAAAATGCATAGGACCCTTTCTTAATTCACACTGCAACTGGCCCGAATATGTGAACCGGCTCCCTTGCAAGCCAGTCTGGTTCACATGTTATGCAAATTGGATGCGGTTCTAAATGCATCCAATTCACATATACAGTATCTCACAAAAGTGAGTACACACCTGGCATTTTTGTAAATATTTTATTATATCTTTTCATGTGACACCACTGAAGAAATTACACTTTGCTACAATGTAAAGTAGTGAGTGTACAGCTTGTATAACAGTGTAAATTTGTTGTCTCCTCTAAATAACTCAACATACAGCCAATAATGTCTAAACCGCTGGCAACAAAAGTGAGTACGCCCCTAAGTGAACATGTCCAAATTGGGCCCAAAGAGTCAATATTTTGTGTGGTCCCCATTTTTTTTACCAGGACTACCTTAACCCTCATGAGCATGGAATTTACCAGAGCTTCACAGGTTGCCACTGGAGTCCTCTTCCACTCCTCCATAATGACATCATGGAGCTGGTGGATGTTAGAGACCTTGTGCTCCTCCACCTTCCATTTGAGGATGCCCCTCAGAATAGGGTTTAGGTTTGGAGATATGATTGGCCAGTTCATCACCTTTACCCTCAGCTTCTTTAGCAAGGCAGTGGTTGTCTTAGAGGTGTATTTGGGGTCGTTATCATGTTGGAATACTGCCCTGCGGCCCAGTCTCTGGAGGGAGGGAATCATGCTCTGCTTCAGTATGTCACAGTACATAATGGCATTCATGGCTCCCTCAATAAACATGACACTCCCACCACCATGCTTGACTGTAGGCAAGACACACTTGTCTTTGTACTCCTCACCTGGTTGCCGCCACACACGCTTGACACCATTTGAACCAAATACGTTTATCTTGGTCTCATCAGACCACAGGACATGGTTCCAGTAATCTTCTTGTCTTCAGCAAATTGTTTGTTGGCTTTCTTGTGCATCATCTTTAGAAGAGGCTTCCTTCTGGAATGACAGCCATGCAGACTAATTTGATGCAGTGTGCAGCGTATGGTCTAAGCACTGACAGGCTGATCCCCCCCCCCCCCACCCCTTCAACCTCTGCAGCAATGCTGGCAGCACTCATAGTAGGTCTATATCCAAGAGACATCTTCTGGATATGACGCTGAGCACGTGCACTCAACTTCTTTGGTCGACCATGGCGAGGCTTGTTCTGAGTGGAACATGTCCTGTTAAACCACTGTATGGTCTTGGCTACCGTGCTGCAGCTCAGTTTCAGAGTCTTGGTAATCTTCATATAGCCTAAGCCATCTTCATATAGAGCAACAATTCTTTTTTTCAGATCCCTAGAGAGTTCTTTGCCATGGGGTGCCATGTTGAATGTCTAGTTGCCAGTATGAGAGAGTGAGAGTCATAACACAAAATTTAACACACCTGCCCCCCCATTCACACCTGAGACCTTGTAACACTAACGAGTCACATGACACCGGGAAGGGAAAATGGCTAATTGGGCCCAATTTGGACATCGTCACTTGGTGGTGTACTCACCTTTGTTGCCAGCGGTTTAGACATTAGTGGCTGTGTGTTGAGATATTTTGAGAAGACAGCAAATTTACACTGTTATGCAAGCTGTACACTCACTACTTTACATTGTAGCAAAGTGTAATTTCTTTAGTGTTGTCACATGAAAAGATATAATAAAATATTTACAAACATAAATTTGAGGGGTGTACTCACTTTTGTGAGATACTGTATGTGAACCGAGCCTGAAGTGCTGTTTCATAATCAGTTTACTACCTTAATTAGAAGTACCATTTATTGTAAAAGTGCTGATGTAAGGAAGATGTAAGGAACGTAACAGAGTAAATGTAAGAAAATCTGGAGCACTCTGTGCACTTAGTATAAAATATATTTATTCTAATTTTATTTCATTTAAAAAAGAACAAGAGGGATTTCAACTGTAATCCACAGGAAGGATACATTCCAATATAGTATTACACAAATTCTCTCCCACACAATAGCTACTACAGTTAGAAAATAAATGACAGAAAAGAGTAAAGAAAAGAAAAATAGCATAAAATGTAGGTATAATAATTAAGGGGGTCATTTAAATGCTTGTGGTGCGGTAATGCACATTTGTTAACGTGTGATATTACATGCATTACCATGCATTGCATTAGGGCAGCCAAAGGCATGCACAGGGGGTGTGCAAGGTATGCCTAATCACACAGAGCAGTGCCGATTACGCCTACTGCCCGGGCATCTACCTGTATTGCACCCCCCGTAGTGCTGCTGGCTTCCCTCTACCCCTCTCCCTGCCTGCTGAGAGGATGTTTTAGGATGCAGGGCAGGGGAAGGGGCTAGTAAATATGTAATTTACTGGCCCCTTCATTTTCTAAGTGAACACACACTCACTGTGTTCATTCATAGCTGAAGCATAGTAAAGTGTTTTACTTAGTAAGTGTTTACTATGCTTCAGTTTGTGAATGAATAGGAAGCCACTCAGCACAGAGCATTTCCATTCATTCACTGTCTAGTGTAGCTGAGGCTGCAGAGAAAGGCATGTGTGTTTGAACTTTGGAGTGCACACCCTAATTCAATAGGCTGCACTGCACACACCTATGAAGGCAGCCTTTTGAAACACTAAAAGCATCCTAAAAATCTGACGTGCAACAAAATATCCTCAATGTGCAACAAAATGCAACCCTGTGCCATTCAAAATGAGCATGCGTGTTACTGCAATACATACAAGTAAATGTGCCCTTAATCCTTATCCAAAGCTGAGACATTTTCTCATTCTAGTGGGAAGTAAGAAGTACATTGGTCAGTTTTTTTCTAAAACTATTTTTTAGCATTTCTAGATTTATAATTCTATTCTGCTGCATCAAAAAACTTAGAGAAGCAGTGATACTTTTTCACAGAAGGTGATTGATTAATTTTAGGCCCGGTTTCCACTAGTGCGACTTGTTGTGCATCTTGACACATGTCAAGTCGCATGACAAGTCAAAACCCATTCATTTCAATATGGACCGTTCCCACTGCTGCGACTCAAGACGCAGCGTCTTCAGAAAAGCTTCTTGCACTACTTTGGGACGACTTTAGTGCGATTTGTCCCTCATAGAAGGTAATGTAAGTCGGAACGAAGTCGCAGTACATGGTTTTGAATGCGACTTCGTTGCGACTTGCACAGAAGTACAGTAAAAGCTTTTTTTTTCATATTGTTATGTTCCGCCCAAAATCACATGCTCCTCCCAAACACATCACTTCCTATAGTTCGTAGAGGAGAGTGATAAACAGTAAAGTAAGCATGCCTAGGTCTAGGAAAAACAAGCGTCCATCGCATGACAATGAGGAGACCATACGTCTTGTCAGAGCGCGGCCATCAATATATGACATTAGAGACCCCTTATACAAGGACCATGTGAGGAAGGAGAGAGCATGGCTGGAGATGGCTCGTATATACTATGAGAATTGGGACTGTTTAACAGCTACAGAACGGACTGAAAAATGTAAGTGTTTCATAAATGCAACTTATCACATTGCTGCTTGCACCCATATTCCCTGTACAGTACCGGTATTCAGTGGTGTATTTAGGTTTGGTGCTGCCCTAGGGCTGCAGTGCCACACTTATTAGCATTGGGGGCCGTCGGGCCAGTTGTATTAAGTGTGGTCAGCGGCCTGCGGTCTGTCCGAATGTCCTCACCCGCCGGTATTATTATACTGGTAGGTAGCAGTGTGAGTGCTTTATGTGGGTGCTAGACTTATTTGCCTCCCGGACCCTGCCCTCTGGCCCAATTCGCCCCATAAGACTGGCATCATACTAAAAGTGTAGTGCAAGCCGACGGGGGACCCTTTTTGTGCGGAAGCCAGGAGAAGGCTGTTTTTTTTGGGTTTTCTTTTGTGCGAGGTGCAGCTTTTTTGCTGCCCCCCTGCAAAGTGCTGCCCTAGGCCTGGGCCTTGTTGGCCTAGGCCAAGATACAGCACTGCCGGTATTGTCTGTTTTTCAGTGCACTCCTTACAAACAAGATGGCGAAGTATTAAAGATTGCTACAACCGCTATCTACGGAAAAAAGGAAGGAGTAGTTCTGGGTCCTCAAGAATTGCCCCATATGCTCACGCCCAGGAACTGGAATTTTTAAGGCCGGTGTTGAGAGATGCGAGAGTAAGTTGTCAGCAGTAGTGTTGAGCGAACACGGACTGTATTATTCGTGTTCGTACCGAATAATTGGATTTTTTTTACCCGAACACGGACACGGACACTTTACTGTATGTTCGGGTAAAAATCCGTGTTCGGTCGTTTTATTTCCGGGTTTTGCATGCTTTGGCGCTCTTTTCATGGCGGGCTTTCAACAGCCAATCAACAATCGTTTAACTGGTGTGCCTTAAGCCATCCCAGCCATGCCTGCAAATGTCTTAGTAGCTGTGATTGGCCGTCTGAAGCATGTGACCAAGTCTTTATAAGTTCGAGGCAGCCGCCGCAGCAGCGTCATTCTGCTGCTTAGCTAAGGGACAGAGCACACATCAATGTGCTGGCTGCTGATTAGGGAAAGATAGGCAGGAAAAAACCATTTGTGTCCGGATAGAATTGAGGGACAGGTCGGAGTGTTTAGGCAGGGCGAGTTGTAGGCATTTTAGGGATAGAGTCTGCTGAATTATAGGGTCAGTGTCTTCTACAAACTACAATCGATATTGCTGTGTGGGGGGTGGGGTGAATCTGCACTCAATCCTGATCTACGATCTCTTCTCAATCCTGTTAGGGACAGAGTCTGCTGAATTTTAGGGAAACTGTGTTCTACAAACTACAATCGATATTGCTGTGTGGTGTGGGATTGGAGATAGGCAGGTGTCAGTGATCCACATCCATTTTTCTGTGTGTGAGCTGCAGTGAACACAATCTTTTTGGGCTGCAGTGAACACAATCTTTTTGGGCTGCAGTGAACACAATCTTTTTGGGCTGCAGTGAACACAATCTTTTTGGGCTGCAGTGAACACAATCTTTTTGGGGTGCAGTGAACAAAATCTTTTTGGGGTGCAGTGAACACAATCCTTTTTGGTGTGCAGTGAACACAATCTTTGTGGGGTGCAGTGAACAAAATCCTTTGTGGGGTGCAGTGAACACAATCTTTTTGGGGTGCAGTGAACAAAATCCTTTTTGGGGTGCAGTGAACAACATCCTTTTTGGGGTGCAGTGAACACAATCTTTTTGGGGTGCAGTGAACAAAATCCTTTGTGGGGTGCAGTGAACACAATCTTTTTGGGGTGCAGTGAACACAATCTTTTTGGGGTGGAGTGAACAACATCCTTTTTGGGGTGCAGTGAACAAAATCCTTTTTGGGGTGCAGTGAACAAAATCATTTTTGGGGTGCAGTGAACACAATCTTTTTGGGGTGCAGTGAACACAATCTTTGTGGGGTGCAGTGAACACAATCTTTTTGGGGTGGAGTGAACAACATCCTTTTTGGGGTGCAGTGAACAACATCCTTTTTGGGGTGCAGTGAACACAATCTTTTTGGGGTGCAGTGAACACAATCTTTGTGGGGTACAGTGAACAGAATCTTTGTGGGGTGCAGTGAACACAATCTTTGGGGGGTACAGTGAACACAATCTTTTTGGGGTGCAGTGAACACAATCTTTGTGGGGTGCAGTGAACACAATCTTTTTGGGGTGGAGTGAACAAAATCATTTTTGGGGTGCAGTGAACAACATCCTTTTTGGGGTGCAGTGATCAAAATCCTTTTTGGGGTGCAGTGAACACAATCTTTTTGGGGTGCAGTGAACAAAATCCTTTGTGGGGTGCAGTGAACAGAATCTTTGTGGGGTGCAGTGAACACAATCTTTGGGGGGGTACAGTGAACACAATCTTTTTGGGGTGCAGTGAACACAATCTTTGTGGGGTACAGTGAACAGAATCTTTGTGGGGTGCAGTGAACACAATCTTTGGGGGGTACAGTGAACACAATCTTTTTGGGGTGCAGTGAACACAATCTTTGGGGGGTACAGTGAACACAATCTTTTTGGGGTGCAGTGAACACAATCTTTGTGGGGTGCAGTGAACACAATCTTTGGGGGGGTACAGTGAACACAATCTTTTTGGGGTGCAGTGAACAACATCCTTTTAGGGTGCAGTGAACACAATCTTTGTGGGGTGCAGTGAACAACATCCTTTTAGGGTGCAGTGAACACAATCTTTGTGGGGTACAGTGAACAGAATCTTTGTGGGGTGCAGTGAACACAATCTTTGGGGGGTACAGTGAACACAATCTTTGTGAGGTGCAGTGAACACAATCTTTGTGGGGTGCAGTGAACACAATCATTGTGGGGTGCAGTGAACTCAATCTTTGTGGGGTACAGTGAACACAATCTCATACTTCTGAAGATTTGAGGGTGCTGCCTGTTCCATACTCCCCCTACTCCTCATCTAGCCTTTTAGGGGTACAAACAATAGTAATTGGGGCCTAGTGTGGTTGTGTACGTGTGATATACATACACTTTTTTTGGATCATATTTTCTATTCCGCTATTTAATCAAAAACCTTTGGGGATCAGTTAAATTGGGGGATAGTCTGTGTTGGTACGTGTGAGAGAGATCCACCTTTCCAAGTTGTTGGGGTTCATCTCATACTTCTGAAGGTTTGAGGGTGCTGCCTGTTCCATACTCCCCCTACTCCTAGCCTTTTAGGGGTACAAACAATAGTAATTGGGGCCTAGTGTGGTTGTGTACGTGTGATATACATACACTTTTTTTGGATCATATTTTCTATTCCGCTATTTAATCAAAAACCTTTGGGGATCAGTTAAATTGGGGGATAGTCTGTGTTGGTACGTGTGAGAGAGATCCACCTTTCCAAGTTGTTGGGGTTCATCTCATACTTCTGAAGGTTTGAGGGTGCTGCCTGTTCCATACCCCCCCTACTCCTAGCCTTTTAGGGGTACAAACAATAGTAATTGGGGCCTAGTGTGGTTGTGTACGTGTGATATACATACACTTTTTTTGGATCATATTTTCTATTCCGCTATTTAATCAAAAACCTTTGGGGATCAGTTAAATTGGGGGATAGTCTGTGTTGGTACGTGTGAGAGAGATCCACCTTTCCAAGTTGTTGGGGTTCATCTCATACTTCTGAAGGTTTGAGGGTGCTGCCTGTTCCATACCCCCCCTACTCCTCATCTAGCCTTTTAGGGGTACAAACAATAGTAATTGGGGCCTAGTGTGGTTGTGTACGTGTGATATACATACACTTTTTTTGGATCATATTTTCTATTCCGCTATTTAATCAAAAACCTTTGGGGATCAGTTAAATTGGGGGATAGTCTGTGTTGGTACGTGTGAGAGAGATCCACCTTTCCAAGTTGTTGGGGTTCATCTCATACTTCTGAAGGTTTGAGGGTGCTGCCTGTTCCATACTCCCCCTACTCCTAGCCTTTTAGGGGTACAAACAATAGTAATTGGGGCCTAGTGTGGTTGTGTACGTGTGATATACATACACTTTTTTTGGATCATATTTTTTATTCCGCTATTTAATCAAAAACCTTTGGGGATCAGTTAAATTGGGGGATAGTCTGTGTTGGTACGTGTGAGAGAGATCCACCTTTCCAAGTTGTTGGGGTTCATCTCATACTTCTGAAGGTTTGAGGGTGCTGCCTGTTCCATACCCCCCCTACTCCTCATCTAGCCTTTTAGGGGTACAAACAATAGTAATTGGGGCCTAGTGTGGTTGTGTACGTGTGATATACATACACTTTTTTTGGATCATATTTTCTATTCCGCTATTTAATCAAAAACCTTTGGGGATCAGTTAAATTGGGGGATAGTCTGTGTTGGTACGTGTGAGAGAGATCCACCTTTCCAAGTTGTTGGGGTTCATCTCATACTTCTGAAGGTTTGAGGGTGCTGCCTGTTCCATACTCCCCCTACTCCTCATCTAGCCTTTTAGGGGTACAAACAATAGTAATTGGGGCCCAGTGTGGTTGTGTACGTGTGATATACATACACTTTTTTTGGATCATATTTTCTATTCCGCTATTTAATCAAAAACCTTTGGGGATCAGTTAAATTGGGGGATAGTCTGTGTTGGTACGTGTGAGAGAGATCCACCTTTCCAAGTTGTTGGGGTTCATCTCATACTTCTGAAGGTTTGAGGGTGCTGCCTGTTCCATACCCCCCCTACTCCTCATCTAGCCTTTTAGGGGTACAAACAATAGTAATTGGGGCCTAGTGTGGTTGTGTACGTGTGATATACATACACTTTTTTTGGATCATATTTTCTATTCCGCTATTTAATCAAAAACCTTTGGGGATCAGTTAAATTGGGGGATAGTCTGTGTTGGTACGTGTGAGAGAGATCCACCTTTCCAAGTTGTTGGGGTTCATCTCATACTTCTGAAGGTTTGAGGGTGCTGCCTGTTCCATACTCCCCCTACTCCTCATCTAGCCTTTTAGGGGTACAAACAATAGTAATTGGGGCCCAGTGTGGTTGTGTACGTGTGATATACATACACTTTTTTTGGATCATATTTTCTATTCCGCTATTTAATCAAAAACCTTTGGGGATCAGTTAAATTGGGGGATAGTCTGTGTTGGTACGTGTGAGAGAGATCCACCTTTCCAAGTTGTTGGGGTTCATCTCATACTTCTGAAGGTTTGAGGGTGCTGCCTGTTCCATACCCCCCCTACTCCTCATCTAGCCTTTTAGGGGTACAAACAATAGTAATTGGGGCCTAGTGTGGTTGTGTACGTGTGATATACATACACTTTTTTTGGATCATATTTTCTATTCCGCTATTTAATCAAAAACCTTTGGGGATCAGTTAAATTGGGGGATAGTCTGTGTTGGTACGTGTGAGAGAGATCCACCTTTCCAAGTTGTTGGGGTTCATCTCATACTTCTGAAGGTTTGAGGGTGCTGCCTGTTCCATACCCCCCCTACTCCTCATCTAGCCTTTTAGGGGTACAAACAATAGTAATTGGGGCCTAGTGTGGTTGTGTACGTGTGATATACATACACTTTTTTTGGATCATATTTTCTATTCCGCTATTTAATCAAAAACCTTTGGGGATCAGTTAAATTGGGGGATAGTCTGTGTTGGTACGTGTGAGAGAGATCCACCTTTCCAAGTTTTTGGGGTTCATCTCATACTTCTGAAGATTTGAGGGTGCTGCATGTTCCATACTCCTCTTCCTCATCCTCCCTTTAGGGTAGGAAAAAATTTAATCGGGCCTAGTCTGTGTTTGTACGTGTGAGATACACAGTTTTTTATCCTATTCCGCTATTCAATACACACCCTTTTGGTGTAAAAAACATTAAATTGCGGCATAGTTTGCATATTTGACATTTGCATATATTGTGCCTTGTTGCGCTGTTTTGGGTACTCCACCAACATGGCCAGTGGCAATGACGCCATTCTCAGCTTAACTATCCCACTTCTATGCCTCCTTGAAAAAACAATTTGGGCGATGATGGAAGAGGATGTGGCACAGGATGAGGAGGAGGAGGAGGAGGATGAAGAGGTAACATTTCAAAGGCTTTCAGGGCAGTCATTCGCAAGGGGCTCCGAGGGTGGGTTCCTGCACACACAAACGCCAGGGACACAATTGTCCAGCAGGGGCACAGTTCTGGAGGATGAGGAGGATGAGGAGGAGGAGGAGCTGGAGGAGGAGATGGAACCATGTTCACAGCAGGGTGGCACCCAGGCCAGCTCATGGCCATCACTGGTGCGTGGCTGGGGGGATACAGAGGACACGGACGATACACCTCCCACAGAGGACAGCCTTTCGTCGCCTCTGGGCAGCCTGGCACACATGAGCGATTACATGCTGCAGTGTCTCCACAACGACCGCCGAGTTGCCCACATTCTAACTTGTGCTGATTACTGGGTGGCCACGCTGCTGGATCCCCGTTACAAGGACAATGTACCGTCCTTAATTCACTCACTGGAGCGCGATCGCAAGATGCGCGAGTACAAGCGCACGCTGGTAGACGCCATGCTGCTGGCATTCCCATCTGACAGCGGGGCCACAGTGGAAGCACAAGGCAGAGGAGGAGGAGGAGGAGGTCGCCAACGCAACCAGGGCACCGCCAGCACCTCAGAAGGCAGGGTTAGCATGGCCGAAATGTGGAAAAGCTTTGTCAGCACGCCACAACAAACAGCAGCACCAGCAGCTCAGATGGAACGTCTTAGCAGGAGGCAGCATTTTACCAACATGGTGGAGCAGTATGTGTGCACACGCCTACATGTAGTGAATGACGGGTCTGCCCCCTTCAACTTCTGGGTCTCCAAATTGGGCACATGGCCTGAGCTTGCCCTTTACGCCTTGGAGGTGCTGGCGTGCCCTGCAGCCAGTGTATTATCTGAACGGGTATTTAGCACGGCTGGGGGCGTTATAACAGACAAGCGCAGCCGCCTGTCCAGAGACAATGTGGACAAGCTCACGTTCATTAAAATGAACCAGGCATGGATCCCACGGGACTTTTCCGTACCTTATGCAGAATAGCAATGGATACCGACCTTACCCACCCATTGTTCCATTTTTGCTCTTTCTCACTCTTTTGGGGTGTACCCTCATTTAAAATTTTTGAAAAGAAGCAGTGTTGGCTACCTCGTCCTCCTCCTCAGGGCCAGATTAATGTAGGGGCTATTGGAGCTGCAGCTCCAGGCCCCTACCTTTTATATAGGCCCCGGGTTGGCCATATTCACTGTTACCGCTCTTCTGTCACTTGTAAACACAGAAGTCTGGCTTCTATGCTCGCTTCCCCAGGCAGCACCCTCAGAACCTCCCCACACAGCGTGAAGGCCGGACAAGGAGGGACAGTTGGCGATGCATGGATGTGTTTATGGGCTTCAGAGACAGCATCCCATGTTGAATTAGGCATGCATGGCTGCACCCTTCCTCCTCTGGGTGCATGGCAAGGCACGGCCCTTAAGGCCCTTCAAAATCCTCAGCACCAAGCCCATGATGCTGTTAATCCGGCCCTGGTCCTCCTCCACCGCCGCTTCCACCTACACCGCCCATAGGTGTGCGCAGCCTATTGCATTAAGGTGTGCACCCCAAAGTTGAAATACACATGCATGTGTTTGCCAGCAGGGAGAGTAATGTATCGGGGCCATGTACCTGTAGGCAAGGAGAAATAGAGCAGAGCAGGTCCCAGGGAGATCTTTCCCATCTCCTCACTGGCAATGCTATGTGCCCTAGGTGATTAGGGTGTGCCCAGGCACACCCAGCACACCCTGTGCGCACGCCTATGTCACCGCCACATCCACCACCACCTCAACCTCCCTCCTACTCCATATGGGCCTCGTCCTTCAGAGATGAAGAAGAACATTGTTTTATTTTTCTGTTTTTTTTTGTTGTTTTAAGTTATTTCCCTATCCACATTTGTTTGCAGAGCACTTGCCATGCTCTTAATTACGTTTTGCTGCCATTTGCAGCACTCTAGCCCTTTCCTTTGGTGTTTTAGAGCCATTTTAGTGCCTTAAAGTTCGGGTCCCCATTGACTTCAATGGGGTTCGGTGTCCGGGAAAAGTTCGGTAAAAGTCCGGGACACGGACCCGGACTTTTTTTTAAAGTTCGGCCGAACCCGTCGAACACGGACATCTAGGTGTCCGCTCAACCCTAGTCAGCAGTTTTTTATATACTGTAGTTAACATATAAAATGTAGTATTATTCATACAATTAAAAATTAATTCATTATATTTCAGAACCCAAGCAAGCTGGCAAGACTGCTCACGTGGTTTGGAATAACAAGAGGGGTCACAGGAGGCGGCAGCAGCAGCGGAGGAGGAGGAGGAGGAGTAGGGATTCCAAGACCTTGGTGACCGTGACCGTGAAGAATCTGAGGGAACAATGTCCTGACCAGTGTCTAGGAATGATTCTCCAGCTGCGGTGGAGTCTGAACCAGGGCCTAGTACTGAGCAAAGGCCTTCACAAAGGTCTTCTTCAAGGGCGAGTGCTAGGGGTGGGAAAGAGATGAACACCCAAATGAAAGAAAGCATGTGTGAAGACACTGCTTTTATGACAGTCCTTTTAGGGATGTGTAAGAAGGTCCCCCCAGAGAGCAAATATGCGCTCAGGGTGGCTTTAATGTCAACCGTGCAATCTTTTGTGGTTGGGGAGGCAACAACAAGTTCAGCAGCGTGTATGGAAACGCCCCCCCCCCCCCACCACACATATCCCCCACCACCAAGTTCACCGTATGGGCAGCAAATAAACCGCCCATACTATGATGAGTATGGCAACATGCTGAATCCCTCCAGGCCCCGCATGTTGCACCCAATACCACCCCCTATTGCCTCCACCCTTGGCACACCAAGACCATACCAACCTGCACCCACGCAGGTTATGCCTTTCCCGGAAAGGCAATACTGTCAGGGAGCATCAACAGATTACCCTGGCCCATCTGGCCCATCAACTAGTTCACGTTGTGGGTCGACTGAACCACCAATAACATACCAGGAGTTGTAAGGTTTTTTTTTTAATTTTGGTGATGTTATTGGGCATAAAAAAAATTTTACCTGTTAATTTATTTTTTGGTTGTTTTGGTGCTGGTATATCCAAAACATTTGTGATGTTATTCTAAAGAACGTTTATTTTTTTTTTAAATTTCTGAAAAAAAATAAATAAATAAATCATCTTGTTACATACTCTGTGGTTTTTGTTTTGATTTTTTTTTTTTTTTCTTCTATAGTACTTTCATTAATGTCTGTTATGCTATATAGGTATATCTACAGGAGAAAACAGAAAAACATAAGGTAAAGCAATGTAGTTTTATTATATCTAGAAATGGAACTATATACAGACTTTGGTTAAAATTGCACAGAGATATAAGGAAAACATAACAGAACTAATTTTATTCAAAATTGGACTGTGTTGGAACGTGTGATACATTATGAAATAGCGTCCTGCTGCCAGGGGACAGAACCAACAGCAGACATGAAAAAGGATGTGAATCCCTCACGCACAGTGGCACCATTGCTTTTGCCCCTACTGGCACTCAAACGTGCACCCTCCATATCATTCATGCTGGAATCTTCATGATCAGAGTTGCGGGGCCACTGTTACATTTAGGACATAAGGGATTCTCTCTATGATGCCAGGTAAACAGTTTTTCTGGAGTGTGATATTTCTGATGCAGAAAAAAATAACTAAGTTTGTCGGTGGAGGATAAACTAACCTATGAGAGTGCAGACAACACCATCTCCCACTGGCTATCTGTTACAGGGCCCAAATCTTTGGACCACTGTTCTTTAGCCGGAACAACCACCAAGGTTTGAAACTTAGTGTGAAGAGTGGAATAAAATTGGTAAATACGACCTTTCTTAGTATCACCACTCCATTGAGACTGGATGCTATGTCCTAACTAGAGGCACTGAAAAAAACTCTGATGTGGGAGGTTAAATTCTGCACACAGTTGATCAAATAATTTGAGAGAGGCATTTTCATACAATTGTACCATATACCATATCCCTTTGTAATACCACAATTTAAATCCCTTCAACCTATTCAACTCCCCATATTCCCTATTAGACCATATGGGAGTGTAATCAGTAAATCTATCGATACCTGTCATTTTTTTGATTGTTTGCTATACTTTATCTAATAATTTTCCTGTGTAGAAATTAGAGGGTTGATTAAGGTATCTAGCCTCCAAGAGAGCTAAGAGTGGGCATTTATTATATTCAGTAAGCAATACCCCTTGTATTTTTTTGTATCAAACTTCTGAATCTTATCCCATCGTTACAACATGCACCTTTATGTTGTTTGTACCTTTTATCTCTGAACTATAATAAACATTTTTGAAAGAAATATTATAATTTTCTAATATTTGTATCTGCTGCTCTGTTAGGTATAAAGCCTGATTGATTAGTATGGATTTGGTCAGGAATGGATTTAGCCTATCTCGCCAGAATTTTGACATCCAAAGTCAGAAGTGAAATAGGACAATACGACTCTGGCTGAAGTGGGTCCTTCCCAGGTTTAGGAATTACTATAATCGTTGCTTCCGACATTGAAACAGGGAGACCAAAACAAAAATAGTGCAATGCACCTATCTCCTGCGCTCTGAAAAGGTGATCTTCTGACCAACTCGAGCCACACACATGCAGCTACCAGAGACCTTACGCTCAGCTTCTCCTGGATGCTTCAGCCTTGCAGCCCCTACAAGACCAGGGTAGTCTGGGACCACTGCAATCAAAAAACAAACACAAGGGCACACCAGCCTAGTGCACTGTCCTCCAAATAGGTTTTATTAAAAAAAGAAATAAAAATGCTCACAAACGAGTTCATAGTATGTTTATATCGAAATAATAGGCTGCTGTCAGCATCAGAAACTAAAGATGTACCATCCTCAACAGCTTGATATGGCTTACGCATTTCGAGGCTTAGCCTCTTCCTCAGCCTACCTGAAACAGGAAGTTTGTGTTGTTGATTAGCCTCCCCAAATTCTTCCAAAAGTTCAGACAGAATAATGTGCCCATATCATTTGAAAATCTCACCTGGAAAATAATCTGGTCCGGAGGCCTTATTACTATGTATTTGTGAGGCTGCCATGAAAGGAGGGAAGATGCTAAACAAATTATTTTCCTTAGTCCCCCATCATGTGTCGTACATTTACTAAATAAGGAATAAAAACTTGTAAAAGGAATAAAAGTGCCAAAAGAAAAAAAAATTCAAGGGATAGTGTAAAAATAATAATAAAAGTAAAATGAATAAGAAAAAAAAGTAAAGTGCCCCCCGTCCCTCCGTGCTCATGCGCAGAAGTGAATGCATACGTAAGTCGCACACGTATATGTATACGTCATTCGCACAACACATGTGAGGTATCGCCGCGAATGTTAGAAGGGGAGCAATAATTCTAGCACTAGACCTCCTCTGTAACTCTAAACAGGTAACCTGTAAAGGCATTTAAAGGGTCGCCCATGGAGATTTTGAAGTACCGTAGTTTGTCACCATTCCACGAGCGTGCGCAATTTTAAAGCGTGACATGCTAGGTATCTACTTACTCGGTATAACATAATTTTTCACATTATTAAAAAAAATTGGGTAATTATAGTGTGTTTTTTAAAATTCATTAAAGTGTATTTTTTCCAAAAAATTGCATTTAACTTGTAACAAAATATTACCCTTTACGTAGGTCATTGGTCTGTCAGGCCTTCCATGCCACGTACTTGACCTACGTACGAGGGGTTGCTATTTTAATAAACAGGTTGAGCGAGTCCTCACTGATCCTGGGGGTAGATATATCATTCTGCTTATATACTGCCCTTTGGGCCTTTGCAAATGTATAGTTACCTCCTCCAGTTGACTAGTTCTTATTCTACACTATTTATGAGAAACTGGCCCCTTTTCATGTTACTCTATTCCTGATTAGAGGTGACTTTTGTTCTATCTTTGATGCAGATATCAACACCTCTAACCCTCGATGTACCTCTAGTCGTGATCTGTTGAATTGGTCAAGCACTTTTTCCCTAACAGAACTTTGGAGGTGGGCTTTCTCCTATCTCTCAGCCCATATCGGTTGGGATCTCATATCGACCTTGTATTTGGTGACTGTTTTACTCAAAGTGTCTGCAGCCTCCTATCTTGCAGCAGGACTCTCTGATCATTCCCCTCTGAAATTTAGCCTAGTCATTGGGAGTCAGTGCACTTGGTGCATGATCAGGAAATAGCACAGTTATCCTCCTACTGGATAACCAATGACAACTCAGCTTCTCCAGCAGTGGTGTGGGACACCTTTAAGGATACCATTTTGGAAGAGTATTTTTCTGAAATGAAAGCCACTTGTTACGGTTCCAAATGGAGAGGTAGTGATCCTGATGCAGCTCCACTGAACCCTGCCCAAAATCTGTGTTGAAGACCACTGGGTAACCCAGTTTTCACACAGCCAGCTTCCCACTGAAGTTCTCCTCCTATTCATGGAGCGCTTTACAGCCCGTAACAAGACCCGCTCTCAATGGCTTCCACATCAGCTCCAGGAGCAGTGTGAAGCTGACAGGAGCTCCAAGATGGCCATCTCTCCTGTCATGGCTACATACACAAGTACTGAAAAAAACAGACAACACTGTCCCTTTCCTGCTGTATCAGACTTTGATCAGGAAAGCTTACATGCTAAAATAGCACAGGCTGTGGTTAGTCTCCTAACTCCCAAAATCACTGAAGCAGCGGATGAAGCTATTTCACAGGGGATGGAGCAGATCCACAAGGACATACAGAATCATTCCAATAGGCTTAAATTAGGAAAGAGTCTCAGCACTTGAAGATGAGCTGAAACAAGATACTTTAAATATAACACAGCAGACCACAACAAAAATAATTTTTGGAAAATGTGGAAGACCTTTGTGGAACTTCCGGTACGGCTGGAACGCATCGTCACATCCGGCATACTTCCTGGATTGTCAGTGGAGCGCACGCTAATAGCGGCGTCCACCATCACTTGTCACATTACTCTGCGGTTTTTATATCTCTGTTTTGTAAGTATGTTTTTATTGCTTTGGGGCCAATAAATTATCCACACATACTATACTATCTGCGGTCCTTTTGTTTAATATTTGGGGCTCACGGAGGTCTTTCTTGGAGCGATCCCCTGCAAGACATCCCAATCTTGGATCACCCCCAGCAAGAGCCAGAGTGTAATAGTCCAACGGATTTTACAAGCTTTTGAGACTCATCATTGTGGTGAGTAGGGAACCTAGAGGGTTTGACAATCACCTGAGCACCGTTTGGATAACCATTTCTGCACCTGAGCACTTTATTGGATTTAGCACTACTAAGGACTGTTTTATTACATTTGGAATATTTATTTGTAAAATATTTATACATTTTTTCACTAATCACCATTTCATATATATCTATCTTTATGGCGGGGTCAGTATTCGTCAACTGTTTATTTTATTTTTTGACGATCGATGTCAGTGGTTTATTCATGAAATTTGCTTTACACTATGTTATAGGATAATGCTTTGTTTTCAATAATTACTCTAAGACAATGAGCTTGATAATAATTAGTTGCATTTGATACATCTGCATCCATACTTGGAAAACGTCCACTTACTATACCTTACAAAGATAAACAACAAATTTGAAAATAGTGTCTTGGAATGTGAAGGGTTTGAGATCTCCTTCAAAAAGAATGAAAGTTTTACATCTTAAAAGACTACACGCTGATATAGCTTTACTCCAGGAGACACACCTAACAGATGATGACATAAAATGCATGCGTAAGCTATGAGTAGGGGAGGCAATAGGATCCTCTGCAGTGGGCCGTAAGGCCGGAGTAATACCTTTACTTCATAAAACTCTATCCTATAATATAACTGCTGTAGAGAAAGACCATTTAGGTTTTAAACTAACTATTCACTTAAAGTCGTCACACATAACGTGGCCATCACTAACATTTATACACCAAATACATCTAGGAAATCATTCTACTGTATCAAGATCTCACTACTTGGATTCTGGGGGAAAAAAAGCCACTAGGGCAAAATATGCTGCCCAGATGGTTCAAATGGAAAACTATGCTGCTGAGATGGCCTCAGCCTTTTCATAACATCCCACGCCAAAAGCCTATATTCATTTAGCTCAAATAAAGAGAAATGTGAACCTTCATTAGACCACGCTGACTCAATCTAATGCCAATCTCCGGGCAGGTAGGCTGTTTCAGTTAGGAAACAAAAACAGTAGACCTTTAGCTAGTCTGGTGGCAGAACCTCAATCCCAAATGGTAGTACCCAAATTTTGGTTCACTACCGGGGTGGATTTTTTTGAGCCCACTCCTATACTTCATGAATTCCAACAGTTCTATGGAGCATTACATAGTCAATATTATAGATAGGGAAACTTCTATAGAATTTCTATAAAAAATCTCCACCCTGCACCGTGGATATTAAAGCTATATGACAGAAGGTCAAAAAAACATAAAAAAAAGCAGCTTGCCATAATCGATTGATTCACTATTTTATTACATAGTCAATCCCTGTCCCCCCTGAATCAGTAATTCTTATGACAGTCAACTGACATAAACCTAAGAAGGGTACTTACATGCCTAAATCTTCCTTCACGTGATTATCAGAGCCTGGCACTGGTGGATTTAGACATAGAAAAGCCTTCAACCTTTTACGTAACTGGATCACGATATTGTGTTAGTCCTCAGTTGCCCAAATTAAGTTAGGTGGCATTCTCTCCTCTGCCTTCTCCATAGAACAAGACACTCACCAGGGTTGTTCATTATCTCCAACCTTATTTGCTCTGGTGATGGAGCCGCTTGCTTCTGCATTGAGACAGTCTGATGCTATGTGTGGCACCTGCGCAGGATCCATAGTCGAAAAATTGGCATTATATGCCGATGACTTGGTCCTCTTTCTCAATGATCCTGGATCCCCTTTAATAAGACCCTAGCCATTCTTTCTTTTTTGCTGATTTTTCTGGATTAAAAGTGAGTTGGGATAAATCCCTAATTCTACCCATTAATCAAAAGGCCCACAAGTCGGCCGAACTCTCCTTTCTCCTGACTTGGACTTCCACCTTGTGTTACTTGGGTATTACCATCACCCCAAATGTATTTGACTTTTGTAAATTGAACTATATTGCTTCTGCCCTTAATACGTTCAGATTGTAGGCATGGGGCAGTCTGCCCTTATTGCATTGGTAGAATAAACTTGATCAAAATTAAGAATATCCCTGTACTATTATATGTCCTACATCACTCCCCTGTCTGGATATCAAAAGTATTTTTAGGCAATTTAATTATATGATCACCTTGATCTTGTAAAACTCCAGTTCCCCTTGATTCAGTAAAATGATTCTACATACAGTACACCGTGGACACATGGGGGCCTAGTGTGCTCAGATCTCCAGCCTTATTTTTTTGGCTGCCCTTCTCATGCACGCACATAATTGGGTGATTTCTGATTATTCTAATGCCTCAGTAGTTTTAGAAGCAGCCTATCTAGGATCCTATGTATCGTTGAGGAATTTCCTTTACAGAGGTACCCAAGCTCTATACCCACCTCACATCCCCTATAAGAGCGGTGATTCGGGAATGGCATCAGATGGCCTGCAAATGCCCTTATGTCTCTACTAGGTGGTTTCCTGACACCCCTTCATGGTTAAAGCCAGTTTTCCCAGAATTTCAATCCATCCCAGATCCAGTGGTGTGGGATTCCAGGTGTGTCAAACTCCTTGGACACATCTGCGAAGGGGACACCCTAATCCCCTTTAACAAACTGAAACAACAATTTGGGCTTCCTAACTATTTTTTCAGACATCCACAACTCTGCCAATTGGTTCCACACAGTTGGATGTCTCGCACTCAGATTTGCAATCCTTACTGCGAGAAGATTCCTTGAGTATGCCTTTTTCCTAAATTTACAAAGTGCTCCAGCCTTTGGCCTTGAGGGACTTTCAGATATGGATGGAGAAGACTTGGAGGAAATATGGGAATACCTCTTCCTCCAGTTGGTGGCAGTCAGGGTTCAGCTGATCCAGTTTAAATTATTGCATAGAGTCTACTTAACACCACAGCGGTTAAATAGAATTTACCCGGGAGCCTATCCTCATTGTTGGAGATGTGCTAGTGATACAGCTATCTTTCAACATTTGTTTTGGACGTGTTGTAAAATTCAAAGCTTTTGGTGTGAGGTTACCCAGTTTCTTTCTGTCTTAGCCATAATTCATTTTCTGTTGGCTATAGATGTCTGTTCACTGGGCCGGGTGGGCTTGTTAGTCCTCCGTTGAGCAACCAAGACCCTCGCATTTGTCCCGTTTTGTCTTGTAAACCCCTCCATGCAACTATATAAAGCTACTTATATCTCTCATGGTTGCCCTGCTAGATTTGATAAAGTGTGGAATATATGGATAGATTCACCTAACACAAATGAAATGCAGGAATCCCCACTGCTCATCTGGTAACAATATCTCAGAGGTACCCCCACATATATGTATTATATCATATGAATGTCCCTAATATCAGTGCTTATCATCTCTCCTTATTCAATCTGCCATAGATGCAGGTAACCTTGTTCCAACTGGATGTCTTACTCCTGTTCGATGGCACAGAGCAGACAGTTTAACTGCTGTTTTCTGTTTACTTATGTATATTTTGAGCTGTTATATTGTACAAAAAGCATTAATATATTTGTTTCCTAAGGCAGTTTTTGCATTAAGAGCTTTAATCTAGATGACAGTGTGAAGAGATGTTTTGTGTATTCATTTTTTATATGCACAATACAGCCTTAATATTACTAACTCATATTTAGTGCTCCCTCCATCTTAAGGCAGTTGCTACCACAGCCAGACTTTTTTATTTCAGACATTAGTCTGACATTAGTCTTTTGAAAGCAGTGTGAATGTTGCTAAAATATTCATATAGCTCCAGTGGTTTGGAGTAAACTGAACAGTAAACAGTAAATTGAACCTTTGTTTAGACATTTGGAGTACCCTGCTCTACTCCAATGGTGTTGGATGGAGAAGTTAGGTGGTATTAACTTTCTCATTTATTCTTTCTGCTTTTTAGTTTTAAAACATATTAAAACTAGCCACTAATTACCTCAAAATATAACATTGTATGACCTGACTACCCAACATAGCAACTATACTATTGTTTACTGTATTGTATATACTCCACAAATAGTCATAGCACATGTCACATCTGACAATGTCCTATTGGATAAGATGCATTGGGCGGGTCCCTGTAGACACAAGCACGCTATGAGCCGTGTCATTTCCTGTTTTTAAAATATTGATGCTCGATTTTGAACTACTTGTGTATGTACAACCTAATAAATAATTTGAACATTACCTACAGGCTTCACTATGTGCTGCTTTATTTTTGTATTGATGGTTATGTCCCTATGAGTAGAAGCATAGTGAACACGAATATCATAACTTCTTTGGTTGGAGTCCTATTTAAAAAGTGATTGATTAAAGTTTCCCCATTGGTGTTGTCACGGCTTGGATCTATCCACCTGACATTTGAGGCTAGTGCTGCTACACAGATCTTGGTTACATGCCAGTTTTATCCTTTCCACTGGTAAGGAGATTGGATTTTACACTGTGGTGTGGTGTGCTGCAATTTCACACTGAAGTTGGTCCTGGGGTCTCTTCTCTTCTATTCACTAACATTTACGGACTGTCTTTTATTCTTAGTGCTACATATGGACTTTTCATAGCACATGTGTGCTTGGTTAGCTGTAATGTGAAAGTTAGCATATGAAGGCTAACTTACAACCAAGCACAAAGGACAAGCACAGTAATAAATGCAAAGACACCTAGTGGTTGATTTACTAAAGGCAAATGGGCTGTTTACTTTGCAAAGGAATTTTCCACAGAGCTTAATAAATAAGCTAAAGCATGGGCGTCCAACCTTTTGGCTTCTCTGGGCCACATTGAGTGTAGAGAAATTTTCTCGGGCCGCGTAAAAAAAAAATATACTATAGTTAAGGTATATAAGTAATAAAACAGCGCTGCACCATTCCCGAGCTGCTGCGCCCCCCCCCCAGCACTAATTTAACACAGCTAGTGGATGATCCCCTCCGAGGCAGTCTCTGCCTACACTTAGTTGGAAGCCGCCATGGCCGTGCCCCTGACTCAACTTCCTTCCTCCCCAGCAAAAAAAATAAAATTGTCAGGGGGCAGTGGGCCGCATTGCCTGCGGTTCTGGGCCGCATGCGGCCCCCGGGCCGCAGGTTGGACATGCCTGAGCTAAAGCTCTGCTGACTTCCATAATCCAATCATGTTCAAAAATATTGTTTTTTTTTTTTTAAAACTGTTGTTGGCATGTGAATAGGTACTCCTTACAAAAGAAAATTGCACCACTTTCACTAAGCCCTGGAAAAGATTCCCTTGCAAAGTGCAACTTCCCATGAAAAGTGAAAAGCCTATTTGCCATTAGTAAAATCACAAAAGATTGACAAACCACCCTGTCATCTGGACTATTATTGACCAATATCGAAATGGTAAAGCATATGTTGAAACATTCTAAAAAAAACTAAACTGGAACTATACTCCCAAAAAAGTGTTTGACAACATTTTAAAACCAAATTCCATGGTAACACTAAAAAATAAGTGGTTGGAAAAGCTAATGTTCAAGAAAAGGCCTAGTACATACTGAGCTAAATGTGAGACTCTTCAAGATTTTATCGACAAGCGTTAAATGTCATATATACAGTATGTTTAGAGTAAGCAAAACATTAGTGTACCCATACCACTGGCAGTATCAATATCAGCATTCATAAATATTTCACAAAAAAAGAACCTTAAAAAATGCTCATAATAAAATGCCAGAATCACATAATCAAAAAAAATGTGAAATCCATGCCAACGCCCACGGTAGGTCCCTTTTTCATTGCCATGAAAGAGAAGGGATAATCAAATAAATATTTGCTCCACAGTAAACCTCTTGAGTATGGATGTATGCTATTGAAGGAGTTAAATCAACCGAGATCATGGATTTTTGTTTGGATCCTTTTGTTTGGATGGCTTTGTAAAATCATATTTGTTTCTAAAATTGCTACCTTGGGATTTTAATTTACCTTACCTCTGTGTTTAGTGTAGGTATCCTCTCCTTGTCATGGTTCTGTGTACTTCTGTAAGCCCTTACAGGCTACTGATAAATGACTATATGTACACATCTCTTGATAAATATTCAATTACTCGTATGCACATTGTGAATTGTGTTTTGCTCATTTTTTATTGTTTAAAGCTCCCATCCATACTAATGAATCTGTTATAGCTGCAAAACATGTAGAGGACCAACCACATACATGTGTCCCATGTACTTTCCCATTGATGTTCTCTTCAATACCATGAAACGCATGCCAGAGGGGAGCACTGTATAATGATCCATATTCTATTTTTAATTCTATTTTCATTAAAATGTCCTTAAACATTATCCTTTAGATATTGATGTAATCGATTTTTAAACTTTTTTTCAGAAAGAGTTTTGTCTTTTCCTTTTGGGGTTCCTAGAAAATTCATGATCTCTGTTGTTTTCATTCTATTTAGAATATGACGTATGTGGTGCCACTGTATTTTTGTTCACCCAAAGGCACATGATTAGTTGATATATATACTCCTGAAAGCAAAATTCAGTGAGAGAGTGGAGGATGCTCCAACAACAAGACAGAATGACTGTCACCACTATTGCAAAACTATTCCTTTCACAGACGAAAAATTTACTTCTCAGCTAGACTCCCAAATCTGTGTATAATACTGTACAGTCACTGAGATTTTGTGCCTAGCGGTAAAGCACTGAATGAATGCATAAAGGTCACATGAGCATTATAAAACTGTGTTCATTGAGAGCACTCCATATTGTCACCACAAGGCAGCACTCAAACACTTTAATCAGTGCATATGTCATATACATAACAGTCTGTAGTAGTTCATGTGACAGGACATTTTTCAATCGTGCGTTATTATTAATACTGAGGACTCCAGATCACAGGAAGGGTTGAACAGTTAAAGCAAGAAGTACTTTGGTAAAAAAAAAAAAAAAAAAACTGTTATCAGTCACTTAGCTCTTGGTTAAAGTGGATGTAAACCCAATTCATGAAATTTGACCTGGGCACATATATCTGCAGTGTTTACTTATCTCTCTCCAAAGCACTAAGTCCTGTGATTTTCTGCTGCTCCGTTCTTCTGTTATCAGCATGGTAACTTCTGACAAGTTCTCTGACACTGGAGATAAAAGCAGCTGAAAATTTGTGTTGGGGTGGGTGCTATAAATATATTAGCAGAGAGCTTTCTTATTAACAGCCCGTCTCTGCAAGTATCTTCGTTCTTCTGCCTTTGTGGAGGGGGGGTGGGGGCAGTGTGCCTTTTCTCCAATCAGCTGTCACACAGTGTATGCCAAGACTCCACTCCCACAGCTGAAACAGGAAGAATAAATTGCACACGATGTGCACTTTCTAAAGAATATAGCAAGCTGAAGAGAGCAGATATACATGTAAAATTTATGAATGGGGGAGATGTGTTTCCTACTTGTGTATCATCCGAGGCTGTTGACTTCACTGGGTATATGTGAGGGTTTACATCCACTTTAACAATGGCAAACATAATATAATTATTCCATGTTTTACTACTAAATTACTGTATGCTTTAATAGCCAATTAAATTTCACAGAGGACAGATATAAGTTTTAGTTTCAAACTTTCGTTAAAACTGCTAATCTAGTTTCTATAGAGCTTTTTACAGTTCCAAATATAAAGTCATTCATGTTTAAAACGTTTTTCAATTAATATTTTAGTTCTTTATTATTCCTATTAAGTAATTGTGAAAACAGAATGCAAAGTACTAGTTTGTTTGATGAGAAAAACACTATATGTTAGATTGTTTACACCCTATGCCTTTAGGGGGATCATATTTTGAATTTGTATTGTTAAAGCATGACGTGTTCGCAATCAATACAAAATCTATACTTAAATCTTTAAAGCTCTATAATGTCTTAACAATGAAGGTTATGTGCAATGTTATAACTGTAGAATCTTGTAGAAGATATCAAATTTAAAGCCTCAGTGTTTATGCAGATTTTAAAGTTCTAAGGCACATTACCAGTCTAAACTCCCAAATACAAAATCTGTACCTACTAGCTTAATATTTGTGAAACAGTGACTTCATCACACTAAACAAAAGGTTCTATTTTTGTGAATGAAATAGTATCAGTTTACTAAGCTGAAAGAAAAATATATATGCTATTTTATCATATCATAACTTTCTCATTCAAACATTCAGTTTACAAACAAACATTTTATATAGACTTGGAAACATTTTTCCACCACTGAGATCCTTTATTTTTCTCATTAAAAATATTATACATACAATAACACACAACAAAAGTATAAAATAACTGTGCATGTGTAAATTCAGATAAAACCCTTATGGCTCATATACATTTTTGCAGAGCATTGATGTGTGTTATGTCATGCATTGATGTGCATTGTATTAATGCAGCCAATTAAAATTGCTTGGCAACATATTAAAATGTCATGAAGATCAGACATGTCACAAAATTTGTAAAGCAATATACTGCAATGCACTATGGTGCTTTAATGTGCTTTGTGGCACACTGCAACACATACAGTATGCACTGTCTTACTGCATTTAGGCACTATTCAAAATGTATTACCCAGCACTGCAGCAATGCATGTAATCTGTATTTCTGTGCATTGACGTAATCCATACACCACAATGTAAAGATATAAATGGGTCATTAGTGATTTTTAATGAAACAATTAGCAAAAAACACTCGTCATTCTTTAGTTAACTGACCCTAAAAATGCATACATTTGCTGCACCACTACCAAAAATATATACATGATTAAAAATATTGAAAAAAAAAGATAAGAATATAAAAATGAACCCTACCTTTAAAAAAAATAAAGCCAGAGTATAAAGAACATGAAAAGGCACACTCTAAACCTCTATGAATAAATTGAATTTGAAAGGGTCTGCTTAAGCACAAAAACATTACATTTTACTGATCCTTGCAATCTTTTTTTTTTTTTTTTGCGGTTTCATTTTTTATTTCACATTTAGCCTTATTTACAGTATTTCATGCTAGGCTGAACAAAATTGGGTCTGGGTTTAGTGTTTCTGTTTTTTTTTTTTTTTTTTTGTGGGGGGGGGGTATATTTTATTTCTCTAGGGACTTTTTTTGGGGGGTCCACAATGTCTGAAAGAAAGAACATTTTTGAGGGAGAGGCAGAACAGCAGCAGAGTTTTTTTTGCAGAGAACTGGAGGGAGATATCCTTATCCATCTGGCAGCACTGTCCCACAGTGACTCTGCACCACGTAGCTTGGTAGCAGCAGTGCCTCAACAAGACACTTATTCAGCAGAAGGTCTGCATTCCTCCTTGTCACCCCCACCCACCTTCCTCAACACAACATTTTCCTTCGGAGTCTATTGTAACATCTTCAGTCTTTAGTGACAGGGAGGAAGGGCTCACAAGGAGTTTCAGAGGCTTAAGATGAGCCACATAAAGTAAGGAAGAGAGTTAGTCATAGGGCCAAACTGAGGAGAGTCAAACGAGACCTTTGCAGAATTCTTCTACACCCAACCCAATATCTACAGCAGCATCCTTCCCAAAGAGGAAGAAAAAGGCCCCAAAGTACTTCAAATGACTTCAAATGGCCCCAAAGTACTTCAAATGGCCCCAAGTCACCCCCATGTCTAATGTCTTAATGCCAGCTTAGCAAGACTGCTGGCTTTGCTACTTCTTATGGAATCACCTCCCATCCATGAGTTTGCCACACCACAATTGCTGAGTAAGAACTTAAAAAAAAACTTCTTTGCAACATCCAACTGTTGATAAAATATGTAACCCTTGTCTCTCAAATTATACACTTTACTTTGTATTTTAGGATACAAACTGCCTCTGCATACTCTTTTATTGTGGTCAACTACATTCATATTGTCTAGCCACTGGACAATATTTGTGTCTATTGTCTTTCAGATAATACACTCTAATTTTTATTGCAAGATAAAAACTGCTCGTCCACTGCTAGCCAGGTTTTACCAAGCATGTATATAAAGCCTATATTTTAAGTATTTTTGGTACAACTGAGGTTATGGGGATGGGAGGTCCAGAAAATGCAGGGTTGTGGTCTTGAAGTATTTTTGTGAACTCTGTTTTAACATTTCCTTTTAGGATAATGCCATGTAGCCCTGCAAAAAAAAACTCACAAATGATAATATTAAACTGTTGTGTCATTGGTCATTTTTTCCCAAATTTGAGGATTTAGCTTAATTTGTTTTAGAAATAATCTTTCTTGTACCTTTTAGATCTGTTACAGCTGCAACATCCAATAGTCAATTCATGCCTATTGCCACTTGAGAAAAAAAACTATTTTGCAGCAAAACTACCTAATAAAGCCTTTTTTTTCCCATCAGGTTATAATGAATCAGATTGGGATGCTGCTGCTGTATTTAATCCAAGCTAAAATGTAAAAGTTGTATAATTAACTACACATACAAAATATTTGTTGCCAGAATGTCACTGATATTGTCCATGAAAATTGTATTGTGCTGTAACACCACTTTTAAGGCATTTCCAAGCATGTAATTTAAAGTAGTGGTGTGTTTTCCATGTTTCCTTCAAAGCCATACTAAAAAAGAAGCCTCTCCCTGCTGTGTGTTTAAAAAAAAAAAAAAAACATTTTTGCGATTTTAATTTCCCCCATGGCAATGCCCAGCTCCCTGTGCCTTTTTTTGGATAACAGTTTGCCTACTAGCCCCCAAAATTGCCAAGATTTAGCTTAAAATAAACACCTTAAAACACAGACTTTAGCAAGATTCATTGCGCAGTTTAGGTTTGTTGAACAAGCCGAAAACACAAGCGTTTGGTCACCCAATATTTTTTCAAACCTGTTCAAAGGCCAGATATTTGTAAATTTGTTTAACACTAGGGTATGCATGTAAAGCTCAGAACAAGGATTTGGGCAAAAAAACTCTGTCCTGCTAGGACTCAAAAAGTTCTGCAGGCTGTAAAATTATTTTAAGTAATGTTTCTATGCCTTCTTCTTAGACCAGGACCAGCAATAAAAAATAAACATTACACTTCATGCAGCAAGGCTGTGAACTGCAGTTATAGTCATTCTACTCTATTTTTACCCTGAAAACAAGTCAGTAAAAAGGTGGCCTTACAAAAATCCATGTTCCCAAAGTCTTTATCCCCTTCTGTCATTACAGAAATTGGGGGGGGGGGGGGGGGTAATGAACAATGAATGAATGAACAAATAATTTACTTTTACCATAAAAACAAGCATAGCATACAGTACATCAATAAATAATTGTTTTTCTATGCTTTAAAATGCTAGAACCAAACTGCAGTGGCATTGACAGTTGTCCTGGAAAAAGAAAATAACAATAACAGAAGTAAAAAATATAAACATTAGCCTAGCTAACAAAGGCAAGGTCATAAATGTTCTAAAAAAAAAAAAGTGAAGGTGATTGAATAGAAGAACTTCTTTTAACACTCTTTTCAAATCGATGAAAATATAATTTATCACTGACATAACTCAAATTCCGTTCTGCCTATTATAATGGTGTGACAACGAGCAGTTTCAACACATGACACATGATTCTTTTTATATAGCACATATTTCTTACTCATTTGTCACATAAAGGGGAGCTACGTCATAGAACATATATCTGTAACTGACATGGAATGATGTGCAAACACTAAGCATGTCAAGTGCCTAAAACTTTTCTAATTGTTTAAGAGAAGTTGAAGATTATCAAAGCATGTTGACACTATCAGACTTTCTTCATCTTTATTCATTTCAGTAAAATGCATTCTGACTACTCTTAGGGCCACCTCCAACATAATGGGTAAGAACATTTTTTTTTTATTAATACACCTGGAATAATAAGAAAACATGCTCTACTCTAGCATCAATCAGCGTGCAAATCAGCAGACAATATAAGCAGTAACACAAAACTGTTTCACCTATTGCTCCAGCTTCACGAACATTTTGGCAGAAAGTACTATTAAAAGTCATTTTAACAATTTGCATTTTTTCATTGACAGAAAAACCTTTAGAGGGATAGTCGAGAACTGAATCCAGACCTTGTGCTGCCAGCTGATGCTGCCTACCACTTATAACAGATGGTAGTTAGACCAGCCTCCACAAAGAACTGCTAAACATTTTATTGTAGGATCACCTTGAAACAAATACCCTTAAAAGAAAGTATAAACCAGATCAAAAAATATATAAATAGCTCTCCAAATGTAATCTCTAGGACTAGCGTTTGACAGCTCAATCCTGCAGAGTGCAGAAGATGATGGGGACATTACAGAGGCTGATGATGTTCTGCACCAGCTGCACCCTACCAGACTGTGCCCAAGGTGGAAACCTTTTCTTCCTTAGCTCACAAAAGTGAATGAAAAATGACAGAGGCGTAGCTAGAACCTTCAAGGTCCTGGTTCAAGAAACCCCCTGGCCCCTTCCCACTGAATCCGGGGCCCTTTATTCCTATTGTGGGACCCTTTATTACAGTCCTGTAGTGGGACACCTACCTGCCATCTTGGGGTCCCCAAAGATGCCAGAATGCCAGAGCACAGTGTGCAAGTGCGACCTGGTAGTTCTGCCACTGGTGTCAGTCGTTTTTTAATTTTTGTTGTTTTATTTTCTATACATTTTTTTTACAATTTTATTTTTTATTATTTTTTGCATATTTTTTAGGACCCCCCTGACATCTCACTTTTTAGACTGAGAAAAGGAACTGAGGACAGATTCATCAGTCTCTTTCTCTGCAGCCTCAGCTACACAGAATGAATGAACAGGAATAGCTATGAATAATTAAAAAAAAGAAAAGAGTCAGTGATCAGTACCGATCACTGACTCTATTCATTAGGATAAGGAAGAGACCGGTGAATGACACATTTACCGGCCCCTTTCCCCGCTCCTTCATCCTGACAGATCCCAATGGTCAGGGGGCCAGGCATGCACACAGGGGCTCTGGGCAGCAGGACATGGATAGGAAGGCAGCAGGAGCAGCATGTAGAGGAACCAATGCCCTCCATTTCCCTCTTGTAGCTGCTAAATGTCTGCAGAAGGGAGCAGAGGAGAAAGAGGCATTCAGTGGCTACATGGAGGGATCGGTTCCTCTACATGCCACTGCCCCCACCACCCTTCTACCCAGGTGAACAGGAGGGCCACACGGGCCCCCTAGAGCATAGACCTGGGTCGCAATGGCGACCACCGTATGTACGCCCCTAAAAAAAATTGTAAAAATAGTATTTTAGAAATGAAAAAAAGGCAATTGACTAGAATATACAGTGCTGAGTCTGAAGGTGCCCAAACAAAGTGTAAGGACAAGCTTTTGGGGTGCTCCCCTCTTCACGGTCCAAACAGTCTTGACACACAATAAAATGTTAAAGAGGTTCTACACTCTAGAAAAAAAAAAAGCCAGCAGCTACAAATTCTGTAGCTGCTGACATTTAATAAAAGGACACTTACCTATCCAGGGTTTCAGCACTGTCCTCACCTGGGCTAGTTCTTCACTGGTCTCCTGGTTCCCAGTGCCGGCATCTTTAGTGTGGGAACCTAACTGTGACAGCTTGCGGCTTCACATGCAGCTTTCTACTGCACATGAGCTCCTGGCAACATCTTATCTGTCCTGTGTGCTGTATACTCTGACATTGGAGAAAAATAGAATTATTGGATCAAGTCCAGTAGCAGGGAGCGGCCATATCTGCTCTTTTCTGAAAAGTTAAATGTCAGTGTGAAAAAGGGATCACAGACAGTACTTACTAGTTTTGCTGTGCACTAAGGTCTCATTTACATAGGTGCTGAGGCTTGTATACTTTGAATTTGACATTTTTCCTGTGTCTGTAAGCCCCAGGTGCTGTATGCAAGCAGCCCATTCAAGCCGATTAGAACACAGCACCTGGAGACTAGAGACACAGGAAAAAGCCAACCATTTAGGGTATAGGGGGCTCAACACCCATGTGAACAAGGTTTAATAGGGTTACAATCACCTCACGCAGAAGCTCTGAACACATTATTGTTCTCATACTGTATGCACTGAATAGTCTATATACATATCAGAAATAAATTAAGATAATAGAAGGCTATATAAACTAATAAAGAGCTTTCAAAGAAAATAATGCTGAGCTTAGTCATTCAAAAACAATTGCCTGAGAAGCAAAGAGAAGCACACAGAAACAGTAAGGTTGTCGATGAATCTAAAAATAAATTAATAAAAACAAAAAGGTTTAAAAAAATATATATTTCTTTTTCTTTTTCCTTTTTTTTCTTCTTGTTCTATATTTCATTGTAGATCTTCCATACAGAATAACTGATTATATTAACAGGTAAACCCAAATTGCTCATACATGCTTCCACTATAAATTAATAATTTGGTAATAGTTCCCTTTGTACATATATGTTAATGTGAAAAAAAATTGCATTATATCAATGCAAAAAAAATAGCATGTTGATGAGGTGGAAAAGGACGAGAAAAGGAAAAATATAATCAGCAGAATTGCTCTTTAAATCCTGCCAATCCCACCCCCAGCATTGTCACCACGTCTTGTACTTACATGTCCCTGTGACTCCTTTCTCTAAGCAGTGGACAGCCTTTCCATTAGGTTTAAAGGAGTTTACAAGATATGGAAAGGGTGCTAAAGAAAGTGATAAATTGAAAAAGGTTAACTGTCTGACAGCAGGATAGAGCAGTAATAGTACAAAAATGCTCTCATGTTCAACTGTATCTCCTTAGCCTTTTGACTTAAGCCTCGTACACACGTACCGATTGTTGGCCGACCGATCGGCCGTCTTTTGTCCAGTGTTGTTGTGTTGGTTGAAATGTGCTCTAGACTGCACACAAATTTTGTCGGCCAACAACAACCAACTGCAGAAGTGATGTCATGTTCTGGTCTACTTTCCGTGTGTTTTTTCTTCTCTGAGCATGCCCAGTCTTGATCATCACATTTTTGTCGGCCGAAATCTGTACTGACTGAGGAACAATCGGCCGTTCTGCTGACGGCCAACAAATATTTTATAGCATGCACACCGGATTTTGTTTGGCCGAAAAGTCGCAGTCGGTTGTCGGAAGCATCATACTAACAAGCCGATAATCGGCCGATTGGGCGGCGGACGAAAATTTACGGCCAACAATCGGTGCGTGTGTACGGGGCTTTAGCCATTGTCATGATTGTGAGAAAGGTTCATATTTTCCCAGTTCCAGGGAAAACTGTAGACATTTATAAAGGAATGTTTACAGAATGTTCATATTCTTCCAGAGTTTGTAGTGTGCAACTTCAACAGCATATGAGAGCGTTATCAGGAGACTTTTGAAGGGATCGCTGCGTGGCTTCCGGTAGTCTGCACACAAAGACTTTAAAGGAGCTGGGACGAGTCAGTACAAGACTTGGGAAGAGTGCTGGGTGGGGGGTGAAAGTTAAAAAGGTTAACTGTCTGCAAACAAAATACTGTAGTGATAGTACAAGAAGAATCTCATGCTTCACTGTATTGGCTTAGTCTTTTGAAGAAACCATTGTCATTGTCTTGTGACAACAACATTTTCCAGGGCCAGAGAAAAGTGTAGACACAGCTGCCTACATTTATAAAAAAAAGAAGAAAAGTCTACAATGTGCCTATACTAGCATAATGAGGCAAGATAGGTCATTGTACTTCATTAGCCTAGCCAAACATATTGGGATTAATTTACATAAGGCAAAATGTTGCTCACCTTGCAAGGGAAGTTGCACTTGTAACTTGTCCCAAATCTTAGTGAATTAGATGATGCTATGCTGACTTCCATTATTCAACCAAGTGCAAGAAAAAATATGCTGGTTTTTTTTTCCCTTGCACGTGATTGGTTATTTTTTGCAAAGTGAAATTTCCCTGCATTCACTAAGCTCTGTAGCAAATTCCCTTGCAAAGTGAACAGCCTATTTGCTTTTAGTATATCAATCCCTGTGAATCATGACTGGTCATAAACACTGTTTAGAAAGTTGATGATTTTGCAGCTACTCTATGCCTTGCAACATGCCACCTTCTCCTTCCTCTTTCCTTCAAAAATTCTTAAATTAAATCTGCAGGTTTGTGGAGAAAAAAAACAATCTTGTCCAGGTGAGCCATAGTTATAGCAAGTACCCTTTGACTGGAAAAGTCAGAGGATCTAACTTGTAATCTCCTGGTTAAGTTTCGTTTTTTAAATACTTCAAACTTAGATCTAGACAATTTGGTATACAAAGAGAGTACTATGGACATCTTTGCAAGGAAAATAAACTTGCAAAGACAAAAACATATATTTATTAAAGTTAAATGATAAAATTGCTTATGTAGCAGTATTTTATGTTTCTATTTTTTTTTTTTTTTTTTTTAACAAAAGGGAACTGGTTATGCATTTCTAATGCACCACAATCAATATGTGCATTTTATTAAAGCCTGATTTTCATTGCCATATCAGTTTATTTCTAGATTGTTTTTGTACTTTGTTAGGTTATTTATTTATTCTTTTTATTTGGTTTAATATCGCAAAAGCACCTAGTGAGTTCTATTTGCACAATTTATTTCTACTATTGTAGATCGAGATATAGGGTTGTTTGAGATGCAAATGAATGCAAAGAGAATAAAACTTTCTTCTGTGAACAGTAATCACTTAGTATGTAACAGCTAAAAGTGTTGAATTATATCAGTGTCTTATGTTCTAGATAAAAAGCCTACAAAAGCCAGCAAATGAAATATGAACTAGCAAGCAAATACTTTGGGCCTAATGATGGATAATATTTAAAATAGTTTTTCAATACAGCATATTCACAGATAAGCTGGCGATTGAATGCTATAATAATTCCCAAGTGCAGTTCAACAAGACATGAGGAATTAATTATATGACAGAATACAAAGATCAAGACAGGATGATATGACTTAGCTGTGCTAATATTTATAAATTAAATTATTTAAAACACAGTATTTTAATAGTTCATTTTGTTACCAACACGAGATTAAAATATGGATAAGTAGTCATTGTAATGTCTGCAACCTATGACATCTCATACATAAAAACACTAACTTAAAAAAAAAAAAAAAACACAGCAATGACAATATGTTAAGTGCAGTAACTCCCGGCAATCAGAAGTATAAATAAAAAGGAAATACTGTAATCAGATTAATTATAGGAAACCAATAATTAGACTCTTTCTGAGTCACTAACCTACAGAAAGTATTTAGCAAATTAAGCTGCACAGTAGTCAGATTTAGAAAGTATTGACCCAGAAGACAAGCAGGTATTTTTAGACGGGGAGGACAGGAAAGGTACAGTGCCTTGCAAAAGTATTCGGCCCCCTTGAACTTTTCGACCTTTTGCCACATTTTTAGGCTTCAAACATAAAGATATAAAACTGTAATTTTTTGTGAAGAATCAACAACAAGTGGGACACAATCATGAAGTGGAATGAAATTTATTGGATATTTCAAACTTTTTTAACAAATAAAAAACTGAAAAATTGGGCGTGCAAAATTATTCAGCCCCCTTAAGTTAATACTTTGTACCTTTTGCTGCGATTACAGCTGTAAGTCGCTTGGGGTATGTCTCTATCAGTTTTGCACATCGAGAGACTGAAATTTTTGCAAATTCCTCCTTGCAAAACAGCTCAAGCTCAGTGAGGTTGGATGGAGAGCGTTTGTGAACAGCAGTTTTCAGTTCTTTCCACAGATTCTCAATTGGATTCAGGTCTGAACTTTGACTTGGCCATTCTAACACCTGGATATGTTTATTTGTGAACCATTCTATTGTAGAGTTTGCTTTATGTTTTGGATCATTGTCTTGTTGGAAGACAAATCTCCGTCCCAGTCTCAGGTCTTTTGCAGACTCCATCAGGTTTTCTTCCAGAATGGTCCTGTATTTGGCTCCATCCATCTTCCCATTAAATTTAACCATCTTCCCTGTCCCTGCTGAAGAAAAGCAGGCCCAAACCATGATGCTGCCACCACCATGTTTGACAGTGGGGATGGTGTGTTCAGGGTGATGAGCTGTGTTGCTTTTACGCCAAACATAACGCTTTGCATTGTTGCCAAAAAGTTTGATTTTGGTTTCATCTGACCAGAGCACCTTCTTCCACATGTTTGGTGTGTCTCCCAGGTGGCTTGTGGCAAACTTTAAACAACACTTTTTATGGATATCTTTAAGAAATGGCTTTCTTCTTGCCACTCTTCCATAAAGGCCAGATTTGTGCAGTATACGACTGATTGTTGTCCTATGGACAGAGTCTCCCACCTCAGCTGTAGATCTCTGCAGTTCATCCAGAGTGATCATGGGCCTCTTGGCTGCATCTCTGATCAGTCTTCTCCTTGTATGAGCTGAAAGTTTAGAGGGACGGCCAGGTCTTCGTAGATTTGCAGTGGTCTGATACTCCTTCCATTTCAATATTATCGCTTGCACAGTGCTCCTTGGGATGTTTAAAGCTTGAGAAATCTTTTTGTATCCAAATCCGGCTTTAAACTTCTCCACAACAGTATCTCGGACCTGCCTGGTGTGTTCCTTGTTCTTCATGATGCTCTCTGCGCTTTAAACCGACCTCTGAGACTATCACAGTGCAGGTGCATTTATACGGAGACTTGATTACACACAGGTGGATTCTATTTATCATCATTAGTCATTTAGGTCAACATTGCATCATTCAGAGATCCTCACTGAACTTCTGGAGAGAGTTTGCTGCACTGAAAGTAGAGGGGTTTAATAATTTTGCACGCCCAATTTTTCAGTATTTTATTTGTTAACAAAGTTTGAAATATCCAATAAATTTCGTTCCACTTCATGATTGTGTCCCACTTGTTGATTCTTCACAAAAAAATCACAGTTTTATATCTTTATGTTTGAAGCCTGAAATGTGACAAAAGGTCGCAAAGTTCAAGGGGGCCAAATACTTTTGCAAGGCACTGTATTATCTGTGTTTTATCAGTACTGGTTTTCTTCAAGAGACTACCTCTGATTGGTTACGAAAGATTACCACACTTTGTACCACCTCATTGCAATTTTAATGCTTAGAGTAACTCCACTTTTGTTGAGAAAAAAACATTCCCCTCCGGGTGATCTATGTATATTACAAGGATTATAACAAACTTTGTTTCAGAATCCTACCTTTTGTTATTCTGAAGGAATCCCTGTAAGTTTCTCTGTGCTCATGTGGGAAAGTGAATCTAATGGTAGTAGTCTATTAATCATCAATCAGCTGCAACATCTGCGGGGCACTAATGAGGAAAGCTGCTGGGTCTGCATGCCTTTAGACGTGTTCCTATTGGGAGTATCTCACCAAAAATGAAATTTTTGTTGCAGGGGATTCCTGAAATCTGACTTGTATCTGCAGATTTCTGAGAAAATGGGTGAGCCAATAACACAAGCAGGTAATTATGTTTCTGGGGGGCATTCTGTATACATTCTGTGTACAGAACACCTCCAGGTAGCCATATTGAATTGCATTTTCAGAGCATTACAGAGCTGAAGATTGAAAAGGAAAGGTACATTTTAATAACATTTAATTACTGTATGACTTGTGTAGCAGTTGTATATGCTATATTATTTTTTCTTTATTTGCTATTTTTCCCTACGAAAGTGGAGTTACCCTTTAAAGTTTTTTGGTTTTTTTTTGGTTTTTTTTTGTTTTTTCTTTTAGCAAAGACCACAATTCTCAGATCTTTGGGTGGCCTTCTCCTAAACATAAACATGGTAGATGTTGTAAACCCTTACATTTACCCAGTTAAGTGACTAGCCTGATGTAGCATGCGCTGTATGGTCTGAGCACTGACAGGCTGACCCCCCTCCGCTTCAACCTCTGCAGCAATGCTGGCAGCACTCATAAGTCCATTTCCCAAAGGAAACCTCTGGATATGACGCTGAGGATGTGCACTCAACTTCTTTGGTCGACCATGGCAAGGCCTGTTCTGAGTGGAACCTGTCCTGTTAAACCGCTGTATGGTCTTGGCCACCGTGCTGCAGCTCAGTTTCAGGGTCTTGGCAATCTTCTTATAGCCTAGGCCATCTTTATGTAGAGAAACAATTCTTTTTTTCAGATCCTTTAGATAGTTCTTTGTCATGAGGTGCCATGTTGAACTTCCAGTGACCAGTATGAGAGAGTGAGAGCGATAACACCAAATTTCACACACCTGCTCCCCATTCACACCTGAGACTTTGTCACATTAACGAGTTACATGACACCAGGGAGGGAAAATGGCTAATTAGGCCCAATTTAAATATTTTCATATAGGGGTGTACTCACTTTTATTGTCAGCGGTTTAGACATTAATGGCTGTGTGTTGAGTTATTTTGAGGTGACAGCAAATTTACACAGTTATACAAGCTGTACACTCACCTTTACATTGTAGCAAAGTGTCATTTCTTCAGTGTTGTCACATGAAAAGATATAATAAAATATTTACAAAATTGTGAGGGGTGTACTCACTTACTTACACATATATATATATATATATATATATATATATATATATATATATATATATATATACACACACATATAGTACGGTAGTGAGAACTAGAGACAAAAGAAGCAGTTGCCACTCAAACGTCGATAAAAGTGAAGAACAAAGCTCTAAACGCCAACATATTAGAAATGCAAAATTATTGCAACATCAAAAATAGAAATCAACTTTGTCAAAGGCTTTGTGGTCATTGTACCATCAAATCAGTGTGCCTGCTTGATATAATTTTGTTATCAATATATTATAAGGGCTGTGTGAGTCAATAGAGGGAAAGATAGTTCCCAGTCTAAATTCTAGAGTTTCAAGTCAGTAAATAGCATTGATATGAGGAAACATCTCCCTGGGATTACCAGGGTACTACCAAAGTTTTATTTAAAGCAGTATTAAACCTAAAAGCAAACCTCTGTTATATTGTAGCTTTCTAATTCGTGGATGTGATGGCTGCATTGTTTTTATTTTTTAGACTTTATTTCTTTTATTTTCATTTGGTGATCCAGCCAGTAAGTCTGATGTTTTTCAACAGTACAAGCTGTTTAGCAGAATGTATCAGTTTCAGAGATGAGACGAACCATTTGCCACTGACATGGGTGCTTACAATGATCAGTTTTTATTTTTGTAAAACCTTTATCCCAAATGAAAAAAAATTTAGCTGTAACTGCTTATGTAACTGCAGTGTGAGCTGGAGTCTGGCTTAGATTTATTATTGTATCTAAATCTGCTAGTACATCTAACATTCCCCTCCTCACAGACTGACAATGCTGCTGCCCAAAGGTGCCCCCTGTCCTCCTTTCTCCAGAGTGGGGGCACTCTAATACAGAAGGTGTATTACTGGCCAGAAAACCAGGTGAAAACAGAAGGGAAAAAAGCCTAAAAAAAATAAAACGAATGCAGCTTTAGAGGCCTTGATGGTTGCCTCATTGGGGTTATTCTCCCCCCCTAACTTTCCTCCTACGCTCTATCTGGCAACCAAGTCACGTCAGTGACCTCATCATCATCATCACCTCCATCCTCATCATCACTGGAGCCAACTTGCCAATATGCTGAGGCTGAGGGAACATGACTGCTAATTTGTTGTTTACCAATGTTCTCCCCTCTCTGTAGGCTCATGTTCCTACTTTCCTCAACCTCAGGACCAACATCAGAATCAAGTAATGCATGTGCATCATCAAGAAGCAAGTGGCTAATGCTGTGTTCAAATAACTCAGGTGACTCCTCCGTGCATAATGCTGGGGCTTTGGCAGGAGAAGCTGTGGACAAGGAGGTAGAATAAGCCACACTTCCAGCTGTGGTGGACTGTGCACTAGTATCTGCTTGGGTGATAGAGGATGAGGATGGTTGAATAAGCCAGTCCACCACCTCCTCTGCATGTTATGACTGGATAGCATACCTCACTAAACAGAGGAAATGGTGCCCTGCCTTAGGACAGACCAAGTTCACCTTTGTCTGTAGACACAGACGCTGCTGGCCCCCTCACAGTGCCATGGGAATGTCTGCCTCTTCTTTTTGGCCTCCCAGACATGATGAGGGGGCTTATTACCAAAATGTAACAGAGGCAGGGAAATGTGTACTTGGATGCACTTCAATCAATGGAAAGTGGTGTTTAGTGCACTTTAACCACTTAAGGACCGGAAGGTTTACCCCCTTAAAGACCAGGCCTTTTTTTGCAATTTGGCACTGCGTGAATTTAACTGGTAATTGTGCAGACATGCAATGCTGTACCCAAACCAAATTTATGTCCTTTTTTCCCATAAATAGAGCTTTTTTTTGCGGGTATTTGATCACCTCTGCAATTTTTTTTTTCGATATAAACAAAATAAGGCCAAAAATATTGTTAGAGTTACATTTTCAACTTTTTCTTAAAAAAAAAAAAAAATCCAATAAACTAAATGTTTGTTATACATTTAGGCCAAGATGTATTTAGCTACATGAAACAAAAAAGATATTGGGGGGGGGGGAGGGCACACCCTAAATGCACAATTTTCAGGTTGGTGCTGCTAAAAGACCAATATACAAAATTGAACAATATAATAGCGCACACATACACAGAATTTTTTTTTTTTAAATCTTGCAGGGCTATTTAAAAACACCTGCTCTTATGAAGTAAATATGGGAATTTGGGCACACCATATGGCCATACTGTGCTTAAGCCCACCACTACGTCAAAGTACCCCATTCTCAGTGGGTCCTACACTATTCATAGAGAGGATAATCCCACTTCTCAAAACCATAGGGCAATACTCACTCCTGTCATGGGAGAAGTTTGCAGGCTGCAGATTCCTCTGCTGTAACTGCAATGAAGGGACACCTCCTGGAACTACTCACAGGTGGACAATAATAATGAGGTTTTGGTGTGGGGGAGTGGGGTGCTCCGCCCATAAGTCTGGTCAGGACTATACATGAAACAAAAAAGATATTGGGAGGCACACCCTAAACGCACAATTCTCTTCTCTATGAATAGTGTAGGACCCACTGAGAATGGGGTACTTTGATGTAGTGGTGGGCTTAAGCACAGTATGGCCATATGGTCATGGGCATCCGCAGGAAGGAGCAAGAGGGGGCAAATGCCCCCCCCCCCCCCCGTGGAATCTCAACTTCCCCTTTCAAGTGGTTGTTAAGCGGACACCTGGATGTCCGTGTTCGGCGGGTTCGGCCGAACTTGAAAAAAAAGTCCGGGTCCGTGTCCCGGACTTTTTCCGAACTTTACCCGGACACCTAACCCCATTGAAGTCAATGGGGACCCGAACTTTCAGGCACTAAAATGGCTCTAAAACACCAATGGAAAGGGCTAGAGTGCTGCAAATGGCAGCAAAACGTAGTTAAGATGCGCCCCAAAAATTGGAAAGGTGTATCTCACACGTACCGATACTGACTATGCCGCAATTTAATTATTTTTACCCCAAAGGGTGTAGATTGAATAGCAGAATAGAAAATATGATATAAAATTGGTGATTTTTCAATAGCACATGTGAACACAGCAGTGTCTTATGTCAGTCAGCTCTGCTACAGGCTATGAAGGGGAAAAAAAAGAAAATTCCCCTTTAAGTTTGTAATTTTTAAATAGATTAGTACAGACTAGACTATGCCACAATTTAATTTTTTTTAACCCAAAAGGGTGTATATTGAATAGTGGAATAGAAAAAAGTGTATAAAATTGAAAATCACTCAATAGCACATGTGAACACAGCAGTGTCTTATCACAGTCAGCACTGAAGCAAAAAGTCTATGAAGGGGGAAAAAAAAACCCTTTTAACTTGTAGTAAAATAGATCTAAGATGAACGCTGCACACAACTGACTGATAAAAATAGATTTTTTTCTCCCTCCTCCTCCTCAGTGGGCTCAAGTGAGGGCAAAAAGATTGTGTTCACTGCACCACCCCCCACACAGCAAAATCGATGTATAACACTAACCCTGCCTAATCTCCAGCCTCGCCCTAATATGCTCAATAAGATTGTTCACTGCACAACCCCCCACACAGCAAAATCGATGTAGAACACTGACCCTGCCTAATCTCCAGCCTCGCCCTAATATGCTCAATAAGATCGTTCACTGCACAACCCCCCACACAGCAAAATCGATGTAGAACACTGACCCTGCCTAATCTCCAGCCTCGCCCTAAAATGCTCTAATAACTCTCCCTGCCTGCACTCCGACCTGACCCTGCATTCTTTTCGGACACAATTTTTCACAGAATCACTGTCTGTCCCTAATCAGCAGCCAGCACGTATGATGTGTGCTCTCTCCCTAATCTACAGCAGAATGACGCAGTGCGCTGGGGCTCTCGAACTTATAAAAACATGGTCACATGCTTCAGATGGCCAATCACAGCTACTAATACATTAGTAGGCATGGCTGGGATGGCTTAAGGCACACCAGTTAAACGCTTGTTGATTGGCTGTTGAAAGCCCGCCATTAAAAGCGCGCCATTACATACAAAACAGGAAATAAAATGACCGAACACGGATTTTAAACCCGAACATACAGTAAAGTTTTCGGGTCCGTGTTCGGGTAACAAAAATCCAATTATTCGGTACGAACACGAATAATATAGTCCATGTTCGCTCAACACTAGTTGTTAAGCCACTCTATACCATCTTGTCTGGTCTGTATAATAATCCTGTGTGCCTGTTTTAAAAAAATAAGCTGTTCTTTACCAGTTTTCAGAGGGCCGAGCGCCGCTCACGTGACCCGTCCGCTCTCCCCTTTCCCTGTCTGACAGCTGCCTGCAGCAGGCGGGCCGAGAATTCCTCACTGATGTCAGCTGGGAGGGGAGGGGGAGGAGAAGGGGAGGGGGAGAGGAGGAGAGAGGCGGCTGGTCACGTGAGCGGTGAGTGGCGCCCTGAAAACTTGCTTATGGCTTATTTTTATAAAGCACAGACCCAGGGGCACACAGGATTATTAAACAGACTGTAGACAGGATATTAAACTTTAAATGAAACTACAGCAGCTGGGGGTGGGGGGGCGGACACTGACACAGGAGCAGACAGGCAGGGAGGGAGGGGGGAGAGAGGACAGAGGAGGACAGGAGGGCTGCGGATGACGGAGGCACGTAAACTGACTACAGTGTTGAGGCTCAGCAGCCATGGTATACCGTGGTCAGCTTACAGAGGGGAGGACATAGCCAGGCAGGATCAGCCAGGTATTTTAGGTGATAGAAGGGGCCAAGTTACACAGACCAAGCACTGTACTGTATAACATGCTTTAAGGGAACAGGATACATTTTTTTTTTTTTAGGTTAACAAATGCTTTAAAAATAAATTTTGCTGTTTGCTCTTTACAAATAAATACTAAAAATAAGTATGACAAAGCCCCTCCCCTTCATGACATTGTTGAAAAGGGGCGGAGCATGGGTTACCTTAAAATGATGCCCCCCCCTGAAAAAAGTTCTGCGGACGCCCATGCATATGGTGTGACCAAATCCCCATATTTACTTCATAAGAGCAGGTGTTTTTAAATAGCCTTGCAAGATTTGAAAAAAAAAAATTATGTGTATGTGTGCACTATTATATTGTTCAATTTGTATTTAGCTACATCTCTTTGATAAAAAGAAACTCAATAAGCATATATTTATTGATTTGCACAAAAGTTATAGCGTCTACAAACTATGGTGTATATACTGGAATTTATGCAGCTTTTACTTTCTGAATGCCTCTCATTCAGAGTACTAAAGCCCCCCAAAATTACCCCTTTTGGAAAGTATACACCCCAAGGGATTTCCTGAGAGGTATGTTGAGCCCATTGAATATTAAATTTGCTTGTCATAGGTGTTTAAAAAATGCACAAAGTTGTTATTGAAATTATATATTGCTCATGCCTGCCATGGGTATATGTGGAATTATACTCCAAAATATATTCTGCTGCTTCTCCAGAGTATGGGGCTACCCCATGTCTGAGACTTTTTGGCAGTCTAGCCGCATAGAGGACCCCTGAAACTAATTACTGTATTCAGGCTCTCTAAGGGTTTAAATTGTTGATTTCACTCCTCACTACCTATCACAGTTTTTGAGGCCATGAAATGCCAGAGTAGTAAACCCCCCCCCCCCCAAATGACCCCTTTTCGGAAAGTAGACACCCTAAGCTGTAACGGATCAACCGGAACCCCGATTGGGTACCTCCGTTGATGGATGCTCCTAGTGCTTCCCGAGGGCTCAAAGTACTCCACCAGACACTGTAACCGCCTCAGACCCCACGAACCGCCAAAGCTTGGTTAGGGTCTCGCCATCTCCTACCCACCCTGGACCTACGACAAGGTTCTAGGTTCCCGTGGGTGAACCTCTCTTTCCCCAGAGAGGGCAGCAGGAACAAGCTTTACACAAGCTCTTACAAGAGCTTAGTGATTATCCATGGGAGTATGGAAGACCAGAGCAATCCCTTGTAGCATATTCCCCCAATAAGAGTCAGGACTCTAGATTGAGGGGGAACTAACTCTTTATTAAACAAGAAACATACTTTTAAACAGTTTTCCTCTACAAGGTTACTGCCCAGGTGGACCTTGTGGAGAACTGGACATAACATTCACAATCCAATGAAAACAGAGTTTTACACTCCCATACAGTATACACAATCCCTCCCCTCTGCCTGATTACAGAAGAATATGCAGATGAAAGTGTATACAGGAACTAAACAAATTATCTAGCCATCTGGATAGAACAATGTGAGGTCATTAACATTTAACAATGAGACAGGTAAACTTTAACACAATAAACATTCCCTCCCAATACACAAACAATAAGGAAGTCTGCAAATGACAATCTGTGTGTCTCTCTCACAGACTGTAATGTTCTGGTACTTTTGGGTACCCTAATTACTCTTTCATAAGTGTATGCGCCCCACCATTCTCTTTTGGTAAGGTGCGCATACACCTTTAAGACTGATGCTGTCATCACTGAGCGCCGGACTGGATGGCTATTTAGATCGCCGGCTCTCACTCACATGTGTTCGTTCAAACTGCTTTGTGCCTTGATGCTAACCTGTCTTGAAGCTCACATGCTTGCAAGCATACCTCGCTGTCGGAACCACGCTGCGCTGATCCCTGTATCCCGCTACCGGATCATCCGCTCTTGCCGAACCTCTCCTCTGCTACATTGCTATTAGTGATAAGTACCCCACAGGGGAAACCTCTATAACCTTTATACTAAAGCTTACACTATCTAGCTCTGCATACTAAGGACTATTACTACATCTGCATTATCTAAGATTGCACGCTCTTGAGCCTACTACCACCTGTTCTTGCACTGGGTTGATCTCTCTTGTATGTCCACCTGCTACTCTGTCATCTACTACCATACATGATTGCTAAACCTATCTGCATCCCATCTGCTACTATCTTACTTTCAAGAACATTTCCTTTCAAGTGTCTGTCATCTACCATCTCTACCCAACCTGTCTCTTCAGCCTATCATCACTGTGTTACTATATAGATAAGTCACTCTAGGAAACATCTTATTGAGTGTGTGTATTTACTTGCTGAATTGAGATCATCCACACATGATGAGTCATTGAGAGTTGGGAATGGTGTCTCAGCGTTTCTCTACATGACTACTGAAGTGGAATATTTCTGCAGCTGAAAATCCACATCATACGTAAAACGCAGGAGCGTTACAGAGTGAACGAACCACAAATGGATTCAGCAGAAATAACCACTCAGATGACACAATTAAAACAGCAAGTACCTGCGTTAATACACGCACTTGCTGAATTAAAAGAAGACAATCAGGCTCTGTCGCAGCAGGTAATTAGACTGACACAACTTACCACTGCTCAGTCCCCTGAACGCAAAATAAATCCTCCTTTGGTATTTACAGGCGATCGCAAAAAATTTCGCGAATTTAAAAACGCATGTGAGTTACTTTTCTTGCTAAAACCCCGTACCTACCTTACTGATCACATTAAGGTTTGTACTATTATTTCTTACCTAACAGGCGATCCTCGGGCCTGGGCAGACTCTCTTTTTGAGAAAAGCGACCAGCTTCTCAACTCCTATGCCTTGTTCCTAGCAGAACTCACTAGCCTATATGATGATCCCAATAGGCAGAGTACTGCCGATCTTCAATTAAGATCCTTGAAACAAGGTGGGAGACCTGTAGAAGACTTTGTCGCAGAATTCAAGAGATGGACCCTTGATTCAGAATGGAATGATGCATCTCTGAAATCCCAATTTAGGCTTGGCCTATCAGAGGCCGTTAAAGACGAGCTCGCCCGAGCGGATCTGCCAAAAACCCTGGATGCATTGATACAACTCAGTATCACCATAGATAGAAGACTACGAGAAAGAAAGGCTGAGAAAATGGGAATGCCATTATCCAGTTCTTCTCGGATCTCGGCCGTTGACCCCGTTCCTATGGAGGTAGGAACCATACGCCCACCTCTATCAACTATGGAAAGAGCCAGAAGATGATCTGGTAATCTCTGCTTGTACTGTGCATCCCCGGATCACAAGATAAACGTCTGTCCCCTAGTCTACAAAAAGAAGGGTGAGTGTTCACATGTCCTCCTAGGGGGATTGACAACTTCAATCACTAACCCTTACCTTTCTGTTTGCTTAACATTACAGTGGGACCAGAGCAGGATGACTACTAAGGCCATGATTGACACAGGATCTTGTGGAAATTATATTGACATACGTTTTGCTGCTTTAAATAAAGTTCCTATTATTTCTAAACTTAAACCTGTCTCAGTGAGTCTTATTAACGGTGTTCCTTTATCCTCTGGTCCGATCACTGATCAGACACAGGCACTCCTAGTCACTACTAACGGGTCTCATATGGAGACCACTACCTTCGATCTAATACCTTCACCCCACTTTCCCATTGTTTTGGGACTTCCCTGGTTGCACACACATCAACCAACCATAGATTGGAAGGAACGGACCCTGACCTTCCTCTCTTGCTATTGCGAGGGTACGTGTAACCTCCCGTCTTTCAGGAAGATCCTGTCTGTGGTGACAGATGAGATTGCACCACTATGTTATCAGGATCTCTCTGAGGTTTTTCTTGAGAAAAATGCTCAAGCACTACCTCCCCATCGAGACTATGATTGTAGCATTGATCTACTCCCAAATAGCAAATTGCCGTTCGGTCATGTTTATCCTCTTTCACAGGATGAACTTTCCCATCTCAAAGACTATTTGGATGAGAATTTGGAAAAAGGTTTTATTAGACCTTCCACTTCTTCCACAGCAGCAGGACTCTTTTTTGTCCGCAATAAGGACTCAAGTCTCAGGCCTATCATCGACTATAGGCAATTGAATGCTATTACAATAAAAGATCGCTATCCTCTACCTCTTATCCCTGAGCTCATTGAGCAGGTGCGTGGAGCTACCTATTTTTCAAAATTGGACCTGAAAGGAGCATACAATCTCATTCGAATCCGTGATGGACACGAGTGGAAGACTGCATTCAGAACCAGATACGGATTGTTCGAATATCTTGTAATGCCATTCGGGCTATGCAACACCCCTGCAGTTTTTCAACGATTTATAAACGATATTTTCAGAGACTTACTAGATGTCTGTGTTGTGGTATATCTGGACGATATACTTATATATTCACGATCCCTGTCTGAACACATAAGACATGTAAGACTAGTATTATCGAGATTGCTTGCACACAACCTTTATGTGAAACTGCAAAAATGCTTGTTTCATAAAGAAGAGGTACTGTTTCTAGGCTACATCATATCCAAAACAGGAATCGAGATGGACATGAGTAAGATATCCTGCATTCAGGATTGGCCTACACCAACCACACGCAAGGCGCTACAGCGATTCCTTGGATTTTCGAATTTCTACAGGAAGTTCATTAGAAACTTCTCTGCCATTGTGAGACCCCTCACACAGCTCACTAGCATTATAAAAACCATTCAAATGGTCAGATGAAGCAAATAAAGCTTTTCACCTGTTAAAGACAAGGTTTACTTCTGCTCCCATACTACGCCATCCAGACCCATCCCTCCAATACATTCTGGAAGTAGATGCGTCAAACATGGCAGTAGGAGCAATACTCTCCCAACGACCAACTCACACTTCACCACTTCATCCAGTCGCCTTTTTTTCTAAATCCCGAAGCAGTCCAGAGATAAATTACCCCGTGGGTGAAAAGGAACTGCTTGCTATAAAATTGGCTCTGGAGATTTGGCGACATCTACTCGAAGGCACCCAATTACCAATACTTATATACACGGACCATAAAAATCTCCAATATCTTCAGACTAACAAAACTCTCTCGCACCGACAGGTACGATGGTCACTATTCTTTCTAAGGTTTAACTTCCTAGTGACCTACACACCTGCAGATAAGAACAAAAAGGCGGATTCACTATCACGACTAACTGAAGAAAACTACTTCGAAATCCCTTCCGTTCCTATAATACCTCACAAACGCATTATTGGAGTTGTCCGTTCCTTGAAGGAAGAGGTTTTGCATGGTATAAGTTTGGATTCACCCCCACCACAACTAAATACTGATGCAGAAGGCTTCCTCTACTACAACGACAAACTTTACATACCACCTACCATACGCACCAAGATCTTGGAATTATCGCATGATGTGCCTATGGCAGGACATATGGGTATGACAAAGACTCTTAATCTGATTACCAGGCAATTCTGGTGGCCTGACATGAAAACATCTATACAAAAATTCGTCTCTTCATGCAATGTCTGTGCCAGGTCCAAAATTGACACTACGAGACCATCCGGTCTACTATGCAGTCTACCAATACCCCAAACTCCATGGGAAGTTGTGTCCTTGGACTTTATAGTGGAATTGCCTCCTTCCAAAGGATTTAATACCATCTTAGTGTCAGTGGACCATCTGACAAAAATGGCACATTTCATTGCTATTCGCAGACTACCTTCGTCCAAACAAACGGCAGAACTCCTGATGAAACATGTCTTTAAGTTACATGGTAACCCAAAAACTCTTCTGTCTGACCGTGGATCACAATTTATTTCCAAGTTCTGGCAAGAACTATGTCACATACTACGGATCGAGCGGAAGCTCACTTCTCCTTACCATCCGCAGACCAACGGACAGACTGAAAGAGTCAACCAATGCATCGAGCAATATTTACGTTGTTACACTTCTTACCAACAGGATGATTGGGTGGATCTTCTCCCTCTGGCAGAATTTGCCTACAACAACGCAACCCACAGTACGACCAAGCAGAGTCCGTTCTACTTGAACTATGGGTTTCATCCCTCTATTCTTCCACCACGCATCCTTCCTTCAAATAACCCAGTAGCTTCAGACTATCTTACCCAAATAAAGGACTCTCTGGGTTTGCTTAATACTACCATTGCACACGCTCATAGTCAACAAAAGAAGTACTATGATCTTCGCAGAAGACCTTCTCCTCAGTACGCTATTGGGGACCTCGTTTGGCTCTCAACAAAAAATTTAAGACTGAAAATCCCTAGCAAAAAGCTTGGACCTCTGTTCTTGGGACCTTTCCCAATCAAGAAACTTATTGGAAAAGCTGCAGTACAGCTTACATTGCCAATAGACCTCAAAATACATCCCATTTTCCATGTGTCGCTACTGAAGCCCCATGTTCCTGACCAAGGAATAAGGCCTACTATCCCTCCTCCTCCTCCTGTACAAGTTGAAGGTGGAGAAGAATATGAGATAAAAGAAATTCTGGATTCTCGTATTCCACAGAGGAAGACTTCAGTACTTGGTTCGATGGAAGAACTATGGGCCCCAAGACGACACCTGGCTAAACACCTCTGACATACATGCCTCTAGATTAATCCGCAATTTTCATGCGAAGTACCCAGACAAACCAGCTCCAGAGGCCTTCAGGAGCCGGCCTTAAGGGGGGGTACTGTAATGTTCTGGTACCTTTTGGTACCCTAATTACTCTTTCATAAGTGTATGCGCCCCACCATTCTCTTTTGGTAAGGTGCGCATACACCTTTAAGACTGATGCTGTCATCACTGAGCGCCGGACTGGATGGCTATTTAGATTGCCGGCTCTCACTCACATGTGTTCGTTCAAACTGCTTTGTGCCTTGATGCTAACCTGTCTTGAAGCTCACATGCTTGCAAGCATACCTCGCTGTCGGAACCACGCTGCGCTGATCCCTGTATCCCGCTACCGGATCATCCGCTCTTGCCGAACCTCTCCTCTGCTACATTGCTATTAGTGATAAGTACCCCACAGGGGAAACCTCTATAACCTTTATACTAAAGCTTACACTATCTAGCTCTGCATACTAAGGACTATTACTACATCTGCATTATCTAAGATTGCTAGCTCTTGAGCCTACTACCACCTGTTCTTGCACTGGGTTGATCTCTCTTGTATGTCCACCTGCTACTCTGTCATCTACTACCATACATGATTGCTAAACCTATCTGCATCCCATCTGCTACTATCTTACTTTCAAGAACATTTCCTTTCAAGTGTCTGTCATCTACCATCTCTACCCAACCTGTCTCTTCAGCCTATCATCACTGTGTTACTATATACATAAGTCACTCTAGGAAACATCTTATTGAGTGTGTGTATTTACTTGCTGAATTGAGATCATCCACACATGATGAGTCATTGAGAGTTGGGAATGGTGTCTCAGCGTTTCTCTACATGACTACTGAAGTGGAATATTTCTGCAGCTGAAAATCCACATCATACGTAAAACGCAGGAGCGTTACACAGACAAGCATGGAATACAGTGTGCAAGGTGGTATTAAATGTTCTAATTTCTATATGAAGATATTGTTAACAAATATTGAAGCAATCCAAACCATTAATTATCTGTCATTCACTCATAGTGACGGTTAGTACTGTCACATAAGCTATTTGCTGAGAGGTATGCTGAGTCCATGGAATATTTTATATTTTGCCACAAGTTTTGGGAAAATGACAAAAACATTTTATTTACACAAAGTTGTCACTTAAATTATATATTGCTCAAACATGCATGGGTTTATGTCAAATTACACCCCAAAATACATTCTGCTGCTTCTCCTGAGTAGGGAGATACTACATGTGTGAGACTTTTTTGCAGTCTAGCTGCATACAGGACCCCAAAAAACAATCACCATCTTCAGGCTTTCTAAGAGCGTAAATTGTTGATTTCACTCCTCACTACCTATCACAGTTTGGGAGGCCATGAAATGCCAAGACAGAATAACCCCCCCCCCAAAAAAAATGGCCCATTATCGGAAAGTAGACACCCTAAGCTATCTGCTGAGAGGCATGTTGAGTATTTTGCAGATCTCGCTTTTTATCACAAAGTTTTGAAATTTGAAAAAAAAAAAAAAAAAATGTTTTCCCTTTCTTTCTTCATTTTCCAAAACAAATGAGAGCTGCAAAATACTCAGCATGCCTCTTAGCAAATACCTTGGGGTATCTACTTTCCGAAAAGGGGTCATTGGGGGGGGGGGGGTTGTGCTATCTTGGCATTTCTTAGCCTTCAAAATTGTGATAGGTAGTGAGGAGTGAAATCAACAATTTATGCCTTTGGAAAGCCTGAAGGCGGTGAATGGTTTTCGGGGACCTATACGCGGCTAGGCTGCCAAAAACTCTCACACATGTGGTATCCCTGGGGGTACATGGGGACGGCGAGCAGCCAAGTAACCTTGTCGCAGTAAAACCGAGGCGGGTAGTCGGCAACAGGTTAATTTGTGTACTCACTACATAGACACACTCCACTGACACATTACAATATACTGCCATAAAGGGGCACTAATGGACTTAAGTATTCTGCAGTAAAAGTGCACAAACACAATTTAATAGTCTGCAGTAAAAGTGCACTATAGCACTTCAATATACTGCCGTAAAAAGTAGCCTGACTGTAACGCTCCTGCGTTTTTATTGTAAGCTGGATTTGCAGCTGCAGAATCTCCACTCAGTAGTCATGTAGAGATGTGTTGGAATACCAGATCCAACTCTCCAGACTCATCACTGTGGGCCTGTCTGCTTCAGCATACAGATATACACACACTCAATAAGATGTTCCTGGAGTGATAGGATGTATATGGTAGTATGGAGGTGATGTGCTGAAGGGACAGGTGTAAGCAGTGACAGTAATGGTAAGCACTTGATAGTAATGTTCAGGAGAGTAGTAGATGGTAATAGGTAGAATGCAGATAGGTTAGTAATCATGTATGGTAACAGGTGGTAAGGACAGCAGATGACATAGACAGGATAGACTAACCCAGTGCAAGGATAGATGGTAGTAGACTCAAGAGCTAGCAATCTATGTAACAGTGCAGATGGTAGAATTAGTATGCATAGATAGTAACAGTCCTTAATGTGCAGAAGATGATAGTGTAAGTTAGTTATGGAGGATTCCCCTGTGGGGTACTTATCACTAGTAAGGTTTAGTAAGTAGAGGGGTCCAGTAGTGAGGGAGTGATCCGGTAGCGAGATACGGGATCAGTTGCGAGGTTCCGGTCTGTTCCAGGTAAAGGCAAATAGCTGGAGGTTCCGACAGCAAGACAAGGCTTGTGAGCATGTAGACACACATTGAACGAACAACGTGAGAGAGAACGCCGGCGATTGAAATAGCCGCTCAGCGGCGCTCAGCGATGACATCATCCATCTTAAAGGTGTATGTGTTCCACCTAACTAGAAAGGTGGGACGCAATGTTTTGAAAGGAAAATGGAAAATAAGGGTACCAAAGGTACCAGAATCTTACAGTACCCCCCCCTTAAGGCCGGCTCCGGAAGGCCTATAGTACTGGTTTCTCCGGGTATTTCGAGTGAAACCTTCGTATAAGCCTAGGTGCGTGAACATCAGAGGTATCCAACCTCTTGGGGTCCATAGTTCTTCCATCTTATGAGATATTGGAGTCTTCCTCTGTGGATACGAGAATCCAAAATCTCCTTAATCTCATATTCTTCTACGCCTTCAACTTGTACTGGAGGTGGAGGCAAGATGGTAGGCCTTATTCCTTGGTTAGGAACATGTGGCTTCAGTAGCGACACATGAAAGATGGGATGTATTTTGAGATCTGCCGGCAAGGTGAGTTGCAGCTTTTCCAATGAGTTTCTTAATTGGGAAGGGTCCCAGAAATAAAAGGTCCAAGCTTTTTGCTAGCGATCTTTAATCTTAAATTTTTTGTCGATAGCCAAACGAGGTCCCCAATAGCATATTGCGGAGAAGGTCTTCTACGAAGGTCGTAGTACCTTTTTTGTTGACTATGAGCGTGTGAGATGGTGGTATTAAGTAAACCCAGAGAGTCTTTTATTTGGGTAAGATAATCCGAGGCTACTGGGTTACTTGATGGTAGGATGCGTGGTGGAGGAACTGTGGGATGAAACCCATAGTTCAAGTAGAACGGACTTTGCTTAGTAGTACTGTGGGTTGCGTTGTTATAAGCAAATTCCGCCAGAGGGAGGAGGTCCACCCAATCATCCTGTAGGTATGATGTGTAGCAACGCAGATATTGTTCTATACACTGGTTGACTCTTTCAGTCTGTCCGTTGGTCTGAGGGTGGTAGGGAGAAGTGAGCTTTCGCTCAATCCGTAGTATTTGACATAGAGCTTGCCAAAATTTGGAGATGAACTGTGAACCACGGTCGGATAAAAGAGTCTTTGGAATTCCATGTAACTTGAACACATGTTTCATTAGTAGTTCCGCTGTTTGTTTAGATGAAGGTAGTCTGCGAATAGCAATGAAATGTGCCATCTTTGTCAGATGGTCCACTGACACTAGAATGGTATTAAATCCTTTGGAAGGTGGTAGTTCTACTATAAAGTCTAAGGACACAACTTCCCATGGGACCTGGGGTATTGGTAGACTGCAGAGTAGACCAGATGGTTTTGTAGTGTCAATTTTGGACCTTGCACAGATGTCACATGAAGAAACAAATTTTTGTACAGACGTCTTCATATCAGGCCACCAAAACTGCCTGGTAAGCAAATTAAGGGTTTTCGTCATACCCATATGTCCTGCCATGGGCACATCATGTGATAATTCCAAGATCTTGGTGCGCATAGTAGGGGGTATGTAGAGTTTGTCGTGGTAATAGAGGAAGCCTTCTGCATCAGTACTTAGTTGTGGTGGAGGTGAATCCAATCTTATACTGTGCAAAATCTCTTCCTTCAGGGAACGAACAACACCAATAATACGTTCATAGGGTATTATAGGAATAGAAGGGATTTCGGTGCAGTTATCTTCGGTTAATCGTGATAGCGCATCCGCTTTTTTATTTTTGTCTGCAGGCGTGTAGGTCACTAGGAAGTTGAATCTTAGGAAGAATAATGACCATCGTACCTGCCGTGGGAAAGAGTTTTGTTAGTCTGGAGGTATTGAAGGTTTTTATGATCTGTATATATGAGTATTGGTAATTGGGTACCTTCAAGTAGATGTCGCCAATTCTCCAGTGCCAGTTTTATGGCAAGCAACTCCTTTTCACCCACTGGGTAATTCACCTCTGGGCTGCTTAGTGATTTTGAGAAGAAAGCAACTGGGTGGAGTGGTGAAGTATTTGTTGGTCGTTGGGAGAGAACTGCTCCTACTGCCATATTTGACGCATCTACCTCCAGAATATATTGGAGGGATGGGTCTGGATGGCGTAGTATGGGAGCAGAAGTAAAGCTTGATTTTAACAAGCGGAAAGCTCCATTTGCTTCTTCTGACCATTTGAATGGTTTCTTTATACTTGTAAGTTGTGTGAGAGGTCTCACAATAGCAGAGAAGTTCTTGATGAACTTCCTATAGAAGTTTGAAAATCCAAGGAATCGCTGTAATGCCTTACGAGTTGTCTGTATAGGCCAATCCAGAATACAGGATATCTTGCTCATATCCATCTTGATTCCGGTTTTGGATATGATGTATCCTAAGAATAATATTTCTTCTTTATGAAATAGGCATTTTTTTAATTTCACGTATAGATTGTGTGCGAGTAATCTGGATAACACAAGTCTTACATGTTTTATATGTTCAGACAGAGATCGAGAATAGATAAGTATATCGTCCAGATATACCACAACACAGACATCAAGTAAGTCTCTAAAGATGTCGTTTATGAACCTTTGAAAATTTGCGGGAGCATTACGCAACCCGAATGGCATCACAAGATATTCGAATAATCCATATCTGGTTCTGAATGCTGTTTTCCACTCATCTCCGTCACGGATTCGGATTAGGTTGTATGCCCCTTTTAGGTCCAATTTAGAGAAGTAAGTAGCCCCACGCACTTGTTCAATGAGTTCGGGGATGAGCGGTAAAGGATAGCGATCCTTTATTGTAATGGTATTTAATTGCCTATAATCGATAATAGGCCTAAGACTTAAATCCTTATTGCGGACAAAGAAAAGTCCTGCAGCTGTGGAAGAAGTAGAGGGTCTGATGAACCCTTTTGTCAAATTCTCAGTATTCCTTGAGATGAGAGAGTTCATCCTGTGAAAGAGGATAAACATGACCGAAAGGCAATTTGCTGTTAGGGAGTAGATCGATAGTGCAATCATAATCCCTATGGGGAGGCAACACTTGAGCATTTTTCTCAAGGAATACTTCGGACAGATCCTGATAGCATAGTGGTGCAATCTCGTCTGACACCACAGACAGGATCTTTCCATAAGATGGGAGGTTACACGTAATCTCACAATAGTGAGAAGGGAAAGTTAAAGTCCGTCTTTTCCAATCTATGATTGGTTGATGTGTGTGTAACCAGGGGAGTCCCAAAATAATGGGAAAATGGGGTGAAGATAGTATATCAAAGGAGGTGGTCTCCATATGAGACTCGTTAGCAGTGACAAGAAGTGCTTGTGTCTGATTGGTGATTGGACCAGAAGATAGCGGGATACCGTTAATGAAACTAACAGAAACAGGTTTAGGTTTTGAAATAATAGGTATTTTATTTAAGGTAACAAAATGTATATCGATATAGTTCCCACAAGATCCTGTGTCGATCATAGCCTTGGTAGTAATCCTAGTCTGGTCCCACTGTAATGTTAAATGAACAAAGAGATAAGGTTTAGAAAAGGAAGTCGTTAATCCCCCTAGCAAGACATGTGAACACTCACCCTCTTTTTTGCGGACAAGGGGACAGACGCTTATCGAATGATCCGGGGATACGCAGTACATGCAGAGATTACTGGATCTTCTCCTGGCTCGTTGAGTAGTTGATAAAGGTGGGAGTATGGTTCCTACCTCCATAGGAGTAGGGTCAACGGCCGGAATCCAAGAAGGACTAGACAATGGCATTCCCATTTTCTCAGCCTTTCTTTCTCGCAGTCGCCTGTCAATGTTGATACTGAGTTGTATTAAGGCATCCAAAGTGCCAGGTAAATCCGCTCGGGCGAGCTCGTCTTTAACGGCTTCTGACAACCCGAGTCTGAACTGAGTTCGCAGAGATGTATCATTCCACCCTGAATCAAGGGTCCATCTTTTGAACTCTGCTACAAAGTCTTCTACAGGTCTCCTTCCTTGTTTTAAAGCCCTCAATTGGATATCAGCAGTACTCTGCCTATTGGGGTCATCATATAAACTAGCGAGTTCCGCTAGGAATAAAGGATAGGAGTTGAGAAGCTGATCATTTTTCTCAAAGAGAGAGTCTGCCCAGGCCCGTGGATCACCCGTTAAGTATGAAATGACGGTGCAGACTTTAATTTGATCAGTAGGGTAAGTACGAGGTTTTAGCAAAAAAAGCAATTGACATGCGTTTTTGAATTCACTAAATTTTTTCCGATCACCTGTAAACACTAGAGGAGGGTTTATTTTGGGTTCAGGGGGCTGAGCAGCAGTAAGCTGGGAAAGACGGGTTACCTGCTGTCTCAGAGTCTGATTGTCTTCTTTTACTTCAGTAAGAGCAAGTATTAATGCATTTACTTGTTGTGTTAATTGTGTCACTTGAGTGGGTAATTCTGCTGAATCCATTTTTTTAAGGTTCGTTCAATCTGTAACGCTCCTGCGTTTTTATTGTAAGCTGGATTTGCAGCTGCAGAATCTCTACTCAGTAGTCATGTAGAGATGTGTTGGAATACCAGATCCAACTCTCCAGACTCATCACTGTGGGCCTGTCTGCTTCAGCATACAGATATACACACACTCAATAAGATGTTCCTGGAGTGATAGGATGTATATGATAGTATGGAGGTGATGTGCTGAAGGGACAGGTGTGAGCAGTGACAGTAATGGTAAGCACTTGATAGTAATGTTCAGGAGAGTAGTAGATGGTAATAGGTAGAATGCAGATAGGTTAGTAATCATGTATGGTAACAGGTGGTAAGGACAGCAGATGACATATACAGGATAGACTAACCCAGTGCAAGGATAGATGGTAGTAGACTCAAGAGCTAGCAATCTATGTAACAGTGCAGATGGTAGAATTAGTATGTATAGATAGTAACAGTCCTTAATGTGCAGAAGATGATAGTGTAAGTTAGTTATGGAGGATTCCCCTGTGGGGTACTTATCACTAGTAAGGTTTAGTAAGTAGAGGGGTCCAGTAGTGAGGGAGTGATCCGGTAGCGAGATACGGGATCAGTTGCGAGGTTCCGGTCTGTTCCAGGTAAAGGCAAATAGCTGGAGGTTCCGACAGCAAGACAAGGCTTGTGAGCATGTAGACACACATTGAACGAACAACGTGAGAGAGAACGCCGGCGATTGAAATAGCCGCTCAGCGGCGCTCAGCGATGACGCCATCCGTCTTAAAGGTGTATGCGTTCCACCTAACTAGAAAGGTGGGACGCAATGTTTTGAAAGGAAAATGGTAAATAAGGGTACCAAAGGTACCAGAATCTTACACTGACACACTTCAATATACTGCAGTAAAACTGCACTAGTGCACTTCAATAAACTGCAGTAAAACTGCACTAATGCACTTCAATATACTGCTGTAAAAGTGCACAATGCAATTCAACATACTGCTCTAAAAGTGCACTAACGCACTTCAATATACTGCAGTGAAAGGGCACTAACGCACTTCAATATACTGCTGTAAAAGTGCACAAACGCACTTCAATATACTGCAATAAAAGTGCATTAATGCAATTTTTTAAAGTGCACGCTGCACTATTACTACATTCACTCCAAACTGACACTAAAGTAAAAATGAACAATCACACTACACTCAGGCTGCACTATCACTATATTCACACTACATTGATACTTTACACTCACTCACTCAATAGAATCACAATAGCACACTATAGCACACTAACTCACTATTAGCAATGAACAGAGCCCTGTTCTATCTATCTATCTCCACTCCAATATCACACTGCAAATAGCTGCAAATAGCTGCTCTGGGATGGAACATTTTATAGTGTGGGGCGGGTCTATGAGCAATGAGCCATGATTTGGCACAGTAATCTTTACTTTCTCCAATCATGGCTCTGACAGTATTCTGTGCCTTGATTGGGCAAATCCATTATTGCTTCAGCCAATCAGGGCTTCCAATGCACTGGGCGGCGTGGAGTGTATTGTGGGGCACTCGGTGGGCCGAATAAACAGGTCAAACGCCCCAACAATTCAGGTGTTCGCCGAGTAGGCGAACAGCCAATTTTCAGCCTGAACTAATGCTTTGTCCAAACCATTCGTCCAACACTACTCTGCATACACACAAATGAAATAGTTACCCCTGAGGTTCCACCCTTTGCTGTAACAACTTCCCACTTGTGCGCTGAAAATTTGCAGTGAATTCTGTGCAGATTCCGCATCACATTCAAATCGCACCCCATTCATGAGAACTGCTGTGGGTATGTAGATGTGGGAGAGATGTTTCTGCCTGGAAGTCAGCTTTAAGATAGCAAATAGATGCAGAAACAGTGTTGCACCTCCAAAAGTCCTCCTTTTTGGGAGTTTTCTCTGGGTTGTTACAAAGAGGCTTGGATGTGGCTCCCACCTCTGAAGATGCTGGTGACAGTCCTAGTTTGGATAAATGGCCTTCTTGCTCAGCAAGCACCTTGATGTGTTCAGGGGATCCCTTGCCATAAACCCCTGAATGAATAGCCCCACTTAAAACATTTGAGTTCCCCTGCAGAACAACAGTAATTGGTTTGAGCTTACATTCCTACAAAAAGTAAGTATAAAAAGGTAAGTGTAATGGATTGAATCCTTTATATAAGGGGTTTGACAGTCAATTCACAGGATTGCTTTTTTGCTCTGTAGTCTTTCATTCTGACACAATGTACACTGAGGCACTATTTGGGTCTGGTTTTGGGCCTAAGGTTCAATGAATTCAATGTGAAGGAGATCAGACACATGTTAGTAGTGATAGCACCCATAATTCTCTCATTCAAACTGGAGTTTAATATCTTATTGCTTTAATTTTACATCTAAGGCCAAAATGATATACCTGTAAAAAAAGTAAGTATAAAAAGGTAAGTGTAATGGATTGAATCCTTTATATAAGGGGTTTGACAGTCAATACCCAGGATTGCTTTTTTTGCTCTGTAGTCTTTCATTCTGACACAATGTACACTGAGGCACTATTTGGGTCTGGTTTTGGGCCTAAGGTTCAATGCATTCAATGTGAAGGAGATCAGACACATGTTAGTAGTGATAGCACCCATAATTCTCTCATTCAAACTGGAGTTTAATGTCGTATTGCTTTAATTTTACATCTAAGGCCAAAATGATATACCTGTATGTTTAATGTGGTATATTTGTGTGCCATTTACCAATATATTAAAATAGTTCCTTAACATAATCTCAAATTGCCCTAAAAGCAAAACTCACATTTTGTACTCTTTGATTGCTACCAATCTCCTGTGTTGCAAACTATGAATGTTAATCCTAGAAGAACCACTGAATGAGATAGGGCATATAGCTGCCTATTATGCCTATTACTGGAGACAATTACATTGGTGAATGAACATTTTAACTGCGGCCCAGAAAATAATAAAACTGGAAATTAACTATTATTCATAAGCATCAGTATAAAATGTAATACAGTCTGCGATTAAGGGATACACTACAATAGTATGAAGCTTTGTCCAAGATAAAAGATTTAAAAATTGTACTAGGAATTCAAATAATACCAGCGATAATTGCAATTTCAACCACCTTTTACCATGATGAATATAATATGAGAAAAATGTGCATGGTAAGCCTTTTTAGACTACAAAATATAAATTCAGGAAACAGCACTAAAGTAAACTAAAAAAAAAACAAATTTAATTTGCATACTTTTGAAAAATATGCTGCATAAGTTTTTTGGCAGATGTTATTAAAGCGGAGTTCCACCCTGGATTTTTTTTTTTTTTTTTTTAATTCCCCCGGGACAGTCAGGGCTAGTACATTCCACAATGGCTAGCCTCTGATCTGTCCCGGGTTGCACTTACCTGTTAGGACAAATACTTACCTTGCAAACGTCTTGTCCAGCGCTGCCATCTCAGATGTGGGCAGCTTGAAGCCAGCGAGATCCCCTTCGGCGTCTTCTTCCGCCTTCTTTGGTTCCACGATGCTCTGCGCCGGCCCCGACGTCACTTCCGGGTCGCGCGCGTCATCCCTCTACAGCTTCTGGGCATGCCCAGAAGCTGTTTAGAAGGGGATGACGAGCGCGACCCGGAACTGACGTCGGGGCCGGTGCAGGCGCAATGATTCCTGGGAGCTATGACGTTCAGCTCCCAGGAATCATTGCAGAGCCAGGAAGTGACGACGGGCCGCGGCCGAGGAAGGAGGAAGAAGGAAGTAAGGTAAATATTTTTTCTTCGCTACGAGGTAAGTAAAAAAAAAAAATATGCGATTATCCATTTCTTTTTCAGGTGACCCGGAGCGAGAAGATGGAGGTAAGTATAAAAATAGGGTGGAACTCCACTTTAAATAACAATGAACTTCTACAAGGCAAGAATGGTATAAAAAAAAAAAAAAACAGGAGCACTCGCATATTAGCATACTAGCTTGAATTTATGACTTCATAAGTGTCAGGGGAGTTCCTTAATGCAGGCATATCCTCTTAACTTTGATTGCCCTGGGCATGCTCCAACCCATCTGACACTATTGGTTCTGTCATGTTAAATGATCAAGACCACAAGAGATTGCAATAAAGAATTAAAATTACTGCTTTTTTGATATGAAGTTAAAGAATGTACAAACAAAGTCAGTGATAATAAAAGAACTTCAATTGTAATAGAATCCTGAATCCCCAACCAATAAATTAAGTAGGGTTCAGCACTCAGGATCAAGAATACAATCCACACATATATATGTATACATATACATATGTATGCTAGAGGATTAGTACTCTATGATACTGTAAACACACCGGGTTCTGAAGTAAATAGAGAGTGACCACAAATTAAGGTTGACCGTACTTTGAGAATAACAGTAACATTAATAACGCTGTAGCATAAACAGTATAGCAATACTAACTAAGATATCAGGGGCCCCCTTTACACTAAATTGCAAGAGTCTCCTGGAGAGTGAGGCCTCACTAGTCTTCACCAGCAAGAAATCCTCAGTCAATCCAAGGAAAGTATTTGTAATCCAAGTAAAGGTGATTGATAAACTGTAATCCCCAACGTAGTTAGTAATTGTAATCCACACAGGTGAATGCGAGAATAGATCCTGATGCTTCCCAATAGGCAAACAGCCTAGTACTGCAAAGAGGGCTTAAGGCCTTGTTCACCCACCACGCACTATATGTAACTGCAGTTTCCAGTGGCAATTTTGGAACTCAGTATGGCCTTCTACTTAACAGTTCAGCAGTCCCGCCCAGTCTAGGTATACGATTGATGCAGATGTAGATGCTGGATGTCTCTCAACAAATTCCAGGAACCCCGCTGCGCTGCAACCAGGCCCCCGCTCTGCTCAGCGACTCCCACGACCTGTGAAGGCGTCCTTCTGCTTGGTCATGCTACCGAGATTCTTACACACACACCGCTCGTCTCAGCTCCGGTGTCCACTAGTAGGCCCCTGGCCTACTCCTCTGCGATCCGCAGCAGCTCCTCCCCTTCTTCACAGCACGCTGTCCTCGAGGCAAGAGAGCGAAAGTTGATCCCGCTCCCCTCTATAAAGACACTCCCAGCAGGCTCCGCGAGTCATCTCCAATAATTCAAAGGCCACTGTCTTTGCAGAACTTTAATAACAGAATAACAGTCTGAACAACACTAGCCGTGCGACCAGGCTACAAGTGGAAAGATAATGTTTATGTATGGATAGCACTCTTCATCAAAGATACTTAATTGTAATTAAGAAATTGTAAAGTAATTGTAAACGATCACCTCGTAAAACAACCAATTCAGCTTAAAATAGAAATGAAAGGAAAAACATTTGTGTATAGATACAAAAAACAAAAAACATTAAAAATATATTTTTTCCCCTTTTTTAAGTGATCACACCCCCCTGTTCTCAGCTGCATAAGAGCTGGGGGAGAACAAGCAACAATGCACTGAGCTTCCCAGTGAAAGGCTGTGTAAGGGGAGGCATTTTAGGACAAGTCTGATCATTGGAGGGGAGCAGGCTAAGTTCCCAGCATACAAAAAATGGTCACTTCCCCCACCTATAACTGGTCTTAGCAGCAAGGAGCACTGGAAGGGCAAACACATGTCAAAAAAGCCAAGGAGTTTCCAGTCACAACTTACCAACCAGCCTGCGACCAACCGAATTAACCTGACTAACAATATGCGTTAAAAACAGAGGTTTAGTTGCACACATTTGTAAATACATGCGTAAGCTGCAGGCCACGGCAAGGCACCCTGATATCTGCAGACCCTTACTCTACCTTTAAAGAGTCTCCACAGTGAGAGCACATGTATTCTGATGGATAGATGGAGGACAGGTGACTGGAGGGAGCCCACCCCTCCTTAAAGGCGCAGGGTCACACTGAACACCCAGCACGTTGCACAATGACAGCAAAGATGTCAGTGCGTTGCCTGACCAATATAACAACAACAATGACCTGCAGCTTATGCATTTATTTGCAAATGTGTGCAACTAAACCCCTGTTTTTAACACATACTGTTAGACAGGTTAATTAGGTTGGTCACAGGCTGGTTGATAAGTTATGACTGGAAACTCCTTGGGTTTTTTTGACATAAGTTCCCAGCATAGCTAGAGAACTGACCACAGTGTGCTGCCCTGCTTAGTGTGGTCAGTTTTTGATAGGAAAGTAGAGAGACTGGCAGGAACACCAGGGATCTCACACAAATGAAGCAATACAAAGAGAACAGGATACTTTTTCCTACAAACGGGAGGGAAAAGGGAGGATATCCAGCACACGCTAAAATATATCAGTCCCAATAACTGGATAAATAAAAACAACAACAACAAACAGTCACGTAGACGAAGAGTCCAATATGCTAGCTTAGTGGCAGCTGCTGTAGAGGAGCTAGAAGTGACTGCAGCTATGACAAGAAGAGAGGCAGCACCATCTAAGAGTAGTAGTATGAGACTTTATTAGCCATAATAAGTACACAACTCACAAGATAATGATATGTAAGCGCTCACAAAAAGAATAGCAGTCCCCGCTGTATAAGGCCAGATGGTCGGAGATCCTAGTCAGGAAGGCCAGATGGAGCCTTTGGTTGTGTGGGTGGATAGCAACACTTCCTGGAGCTGGACTGAGGATCCTGGGTGGAGACGACGTCTGGGGCGTCACAAGCGATAGGCGTGGCACTCGTTCGGAGCATGCATGCTTCTTCTTCAGGCATGCATGCTCTGAACGTGACAGAAACAGACAGTCATTTAACATTGTAAGGTTACATGACTGGAATCTCCTACCAGCTTTTTTTTCTATTAATATTTAAGGTTCTCTACTGTCCTTGAACTTCTGAGGTTAGCGTAAAACATTGTTCATTTGTAAAGTACACCACTGTACTTTTTTAATACATTACCAGTGTTTTTTAAGCATTTTTAAAGCTGCTTTTAAAATGGACTCCTTTGTCTCTTGAAGAATACTTCTAAAGCAAGCATTTTGTTCATGGGATTGTACATAGGCAATATTACCTAATAGCCAGGTTAACAACCTGGCCTCAACCCAGCACTGTGGCTTACTTTACAAACCAACATTGAAAATGTTCTTACCAATATTTGAGAAACTGTACTAAAACCCTACTAAAGAGACATCTGATGAAACCCTCCAATTCACAATGGCTAAAGGAAAAAAATAAAAAATGATTTTTATTGAAGGTTTTTAAATACAAAGAAAAGAGAAAATATACATGGCACACTGCAAGCAAGGCTTCTTAAAAGTTTACATAAATAATTTTGCCAGAATATGGCAAACTTCCATATGATAATAGTCACTTGAGATCAACTGATATATACAACACACAAATGACCTCACAGAGAGAACATAGTTACATAGTTAGTTAGGTTGAAAAAAGACACCAGTCCATCCAGTTCAACCTATGATGTGTGTGTGTGTGTTTGCTGCTAACCGTACATTGTATACCCCTGTATGTTGTGGTCTTTAAGGTGCCCATCTAATAGTTTTTTTGAAACTATCAATGCTCCCTGCTGATACCACTGCTTGTGGAAGAGAATTCCACATCCTTACTGCTCTTACAGTGAAGGACCCCCTGCGTATTTTAAGGTTAAACCTCCTTTCCTCTAGTCTTAGTGAGTGGCCACGTGTCTTATTGTATTTCCTTTCTCCGAATAGGTTTTTCCATATGCTAGGGTTGCTAGTACAATATTTGTACATTGATATCATATCCCCCCTCAATCGTCTCTTCTCCAGAGAGAATAGGTTCAGTGCTTGTAGTCTTTCCTCATAGCTGATGTCCTCCATTCCCCTAATTATTTTTGTTTATTTTTTTCTCTGGACTTTTTCCAGTTCCAGCACATCCTTCCTGAGGACCGGTGCCCAGAACTGGACAGCATACTCCAGATGATGCCGGACCAGAGTCTTGTAGAGTGGTAGAATAATCTCTTTATTTCTGGAGTGAATCCCCTTTTTTATACATCCCAGTATTCTGTTGGCTTTGCTTGCAGCGGCTTGGCATTGCATGCCACTGCCAAGCCTGTTGTCTACCAGTACCCCCAGGTCCTTTTCCATCCTAGACTCACCCAGAGGTTCCCCCACCCCCCTAGTGAGTAGCTTGCTTTCTGGTTTCTGGCACTCAGGTGCATTACTTTACATTTTTCAACATTAAACCTCATCTGCCATGTAATTGCCCACCCCATTATTTTGTTCAGGTCCGCTTGTAAGGTTTCCACATCCTGCCCAGAAGATATTGGCATGCTTAGTTTAGTATCGTCCGCAAATACTGAGATTTTACTCGATATCCCCTCCTCTAGATCATTTATGAATAAATTAAACAGGATTGGCCCCAGGACAGAACCCTGGGGGACCCTGCTTTCCACACCCGCCCAATCTGAGTACTCCCCATTAATCACCACCCTTTGCAACCTTCCCTGGAGCCAGTTCTCTATTCAGGTACTCACCTTATGGTCCATACCTACCTTCCTTAGTTTGAACAGTAAGCGTTTGTGGGGAACTGTGTCAAAGGCCTTTGCGAAGTCCAGGTACAACACATCCACAGGCTTACCTTTATCTAGGTGGCAGCTCACTTCATCATAGAAGGTTAATAAATTGGTTTGGCAAGAACGATTTTTCATGAATCCATGCTGATTACTACTAATAATACCATTTTCATTACTAAAGTCTTGTATGTGGTCCCTTAACATCCCCTCCAAAATCTTGCAGACTACTGATGTTAGGCTGACCGGCCTATAGTTACCCGGAATATATCTCGGCCCCTTTTTAAATATTGGTACCACGTTGGCTTTTTTCCAATCAGCTGGCACCATACCCGTCTGTAAACTATCCTTAAAGATCATATCACGTACCTGGTGGAGACCAAGCTGTAGAGGGGGCTTCTCTTGCTCCTCCTGTCCAACACCCCTGATAGAGATGACAGGCGGTGTAGGACACAGAGTGGCACGAGGGCCGGAATAGCAGGAGATGTCTTGGCAGAAGACTGATGGCTGTTGATCACCGGATGAACACCTGAAACTGGAACTCGGTGATGCTGGATGAGAAGGCAGGAGCGAAATCGGAACACAAGCCAAGGGGTTGTCAACAGCCGGACAGCACGGGTACAGGAACGTGAGGCAGAAGCGGAGTCAGGATACAAGCCGAAGTCGGTACACAGTCTGGCAGCAAGGTACAAGGGCATAAGGCAAGGCAGGGTCAAACACAGGCTGAGGTCACAAGGCAGGCAGGAATCCAAGGAGAGTCAAAAGGCAAGCCGGGTCGGTATAACGGGAAATCCACAAGCAGGTCAGGGCACAGGTAAACAGGAACACAAGCTGAAAGACCACTCAGCAATGTGCTCCTGTCACCGCCTGGTATAAATAGGCCGTTTGGCGCCAATTGCGTGCGCACGTTGCGTACGCACGTTCGCGCGTTCGCGCATTGGCGCATGCGCATTCGCACATTGCTTCCCGTGTGCCTGGGCACGCGCACTGAGCGTCTCTTACATTGCCCCCCCCCAATGGGCGGCCTCCGGATGCCCATCTGCAACATCTTCTCAGGATGAAGCTGAAAAAAGGTTTGAATTAGATCCGTAGCATGGAGGTTGGCTTCTGGTTCCCAAGAATTTTCTTCCGGGCCATAGCCCTTCCATTTAATTAGGTACTAGACAGTACTTCCTCTTTTCCTACAGTCTAATATTGCTTAAACCTCGTATTCTTCGTTGCCATCAATAGTTTCAGGCGGAGGTGGATCCGACTCTCGGTCAGGAAATGGATTGGGTCTGGTAGGCTTCAGTAGGGATACATGGAAAACAGGGTGAATTCTGTATGTTTCCGGGAGTGAAAGTTCATAGGCAGCAGGATTGATTTGTCTCTTAATAGAGAATGGACCGATATATCTAGGCCCCAGTTTCTTAGACGGACATGACAGTTTTAGATTGATAGAGGATAACCAAACCTTGTCTCCTGGTCTGAGGTTTAGATCTCCCCTCCTCTTCCTATCAAAAAATTTTTTGTTGTCTTGCTGTGCTCTGACAATGGCATCTTGCAATAATTTGTTGTTGGTTTGCAGAAATGTAGCTTTTTCCTGGACTGCGGGAACCAAGGAATCAGGTATTACGTCAGGCATAAAGGCTGGGAAGTACCCATAGTTTGCAAAAAACGGGGCTTGACCCGTGGCTGAATGCACTGCGTTATTATATGCAAACTCTGCTAGGGGTAAAAGTGATGCCCAGTCGTCTTGTGAGAAAGATGAAAAACACCGGAGGTACTGCTCCAGGGTCTGGTTTGTACGCTCCGTTTGCCCGTTTGTTTGCGGGTGATAAGCTGAGGAAAAGTACGTGTCAATTTTTAATGTTTTGCAAAGGCCTCTCCAGAATCTCGAAGTAAATTGCACCCCTCGGTCTGAAGTGATATTACTAGGAACCCCGTGGAGCCGAACCACTTCCTTGATGAAGGTTTGGGCAGTTTCCATTGCTGAGGGAGTTCCCAACATAGGGATAAAGTGGGCCATCTTTGTTAGTCTGTCGACCACCACAAAGATGGTCGTGAATCCTTCAGACGGAGGGAGCTCAACGATAAAGTCCATGTTTATCATTTCCCAAGGCCTCTTGGGAATGGGCAAAGGTCTTAGCAAACCCCAGGCTTTGGCCTTGTCATTCTTGTTCCGGATGCAGATTGTACAGGTGCTAACATAATTACGGCAGTCGGACCTCAGACCAGGCCACCAAAAGGACCGTTGTACCAGGTCAACCGTTTTAGATATCCCAAAGTGCCCTGCCAAGGGGTGATCATGGCACAGGCCGAGGATCTTGGCACGTAGACCTGGAGGTACAAACACTTTTTGGTTATAGAAAAACAGACCTTCTTGTTCCTGAAGGCACATACCTGATGGTAAAACATCCCTTGTGGACGCCTGCTTCAGCTGCGTTAACAGATCCGCTTGCAAAAGTAGAAAACTTTGGGATGGCAGGATTGTGTCTACTGGGTGACACTCTTCGTCCTCTGGGTACATGCGGGAAAGTGCATCAGGTTTGCCATTCTTGGAGCCTGGCCTGTAGGTGATATGGAAGGTAAAACGAGAAAAGAACAGTGCCCACCTGGCTTGACGTGGTTTCAGTCTCTTAGCTGTTCGGAGGTACTCCAGATTTTTGTGGTCGGTAAAGATCAGGATAGGGTGAGATGCTCCTTCTAATAAGTAGCGCCATTCCTCCAAGGCCGCCTTGATGGCCAGTAATTCCCGGTCTCCAACATCGTAGTTCCTTTCTGCTGGGCTGAGTTTCCTGGAAAAGAAGGCAACAGGATGAAGAAGAGATCTCGTACCTGAACGCTGTGACAGGATGGCACCTATGGCATTTTCTGAAGCATCCACCTCGAGAACATAGGGCAGAGCGGGATTTGGGTGTCGTAAGATAGGTGCAGTAGTGAATAGGATCTTCAACTGGTCAAACGCAGCTTGTGCTGCCGGTGTCCATTGGAAACGGGTGCCTTACCTTGTTAGCTGGGTGACTGGAAGCATAATGGCGGAGAAGTTCTTAAAACTTGCGGTAAAAATTAGCGAAGCCAATGAACCTTTGTGTGCTCTTCCTGTCTGTGGGAGTGGGCCATTCGAGGATCGATTTGACCTTTTGGGGGTCCATGGAGATCCCAGAAGTGGAAATGACGAGTCCCAAGAATTGGATTGATTCCTTTTCGAACTCGCATTTCTCAGCCTTTGCGTATAATCCATGGTCTCTTAGGCGGCCGAGAACCTTCTTGACATGTTCACGGTGCATTTCAATGGAACCTGAAAAGATAAGAATATCGTCAAGGTAGACAATCATAAACAAATCAAGGAAGTCTCTGAAAATATTGTTTACGAAATGCTGAAAAGTAGCTGGAGCATTGCACAATCCAAAGGGCATGACAAGGTACTCGAAGTGGCCGAATCTTGTGCGAAAGGCGGTCTTCCACTCGTCGCCCTCACGGATCCGTACTAGGTTGTATGCTCCACGTAGGTCAAGTTTTGTGAATACCGTGGCTGCCCTGAAATGTTGGAAAAGTTCAGGAACTAAGGGCAGGGGGTATCTGTTTTTGACAGTAACCTTGTTCAACTCCCGATAATCAACACAGGGGCGTAGAGAATGATCCTTCTTTTCAACGAAGAAAATACCAGCCCCTGCGGGGGACGTAGAGGGCCGGATGAAGCCTTTTTTCAGGTTTTCGTCGATGTAAAGGCGTAATGCCTCAAGTTCTAGTTCAGAGAGGGGGAAGATACGCCCAAACGGTATTTCAGCACCTGGTAAAAGTTCAATTGGGCAGTCATACGACCGGTGAGGTGGTAGGATGTCTGCTTTCTGTTTATCAAAGACTTCCAAGAACTCATGGTAAGCTGCAGGCACAAGTTGGGATGCAGAGGGATCAGGTTGCAGGCCCAAAAGTGATGCAGGTTTCCCCGGACTGGGCTGGAAGCAGTTTTGTTGACAATAGGTGGATGGAAATGCCACTTCTCCTGACTTCCAGTTTATCTGAGGATTGTGTGCTTGTAGCCATGGGATACCGAGAATGATAGGGAACAGAGGAGATGGGATAATATCCAAGCACAAGTATTCTCGGTGGCCTTTATTAGAGATAGCCAGTAATGGGCAGGTTTCTTGGGTTATAGGCCCGGACTTGAGATGGGATCCGTCAGCTAGATGGATAGATAACTGACGGGTTTTCGCTTGCAGAGGGATCTGATGACGCTGAGCAAAGTCACTGTCCATGAAACAGCTGCAAGCGCCGGAGTCAATAATGACTGGGACTTGGATGGTCTTTCCGAGAATCTGTAGTGAGAGAGGTAGAGTAATGTGAGTGGACAGATCCTTCCCAGAACTGTTTGCAAGGTAAGAAGGAAAAGCAAACTGAGACTTACTAGGCCGCACCGGGCAGGTCTGAAGGTAATGTCCGGCTTCCCCACAATAGAGGCATAAGTTGTTCCGGCGTCTTCGCAATCTCTCCTCAGTGGTTAGTGGAGAACGTAAAAGTCCGAGTTGCATGGGCTCCACACTGGAGGTTGTGGGGAAAGCGACAAGTGGACGAAAAGCCGGAGGTGACGGCACATGAGGCAACATCCAGGTAGGTCTGGAACTTCCAGCTCTTTCCACTCTCCGCTCCCTGATCCTGCGGTCAAGCTGGATAGTAAGACTAATAAGGTCATCAAGAGAATCAGGCGTACCCACTCTGGCAAGTTCATCCTTAAGGCCCTCTGATAGGCCGAGACGGAATTGATGCCGTAAGGCTGCATCATTCCAGCCTGTATCGGAAGCCCATCTGCGGAATTCAGCGACATAGTCCTCAGCAGGGCGGCGGCCTTGTTGTAGTGTATGTAGGGTTGCTTTGGCTGTAACAGATCGCTGGGGGTCGTCATAAAGCTGCGCCATCGCTTCGAAGAATGATGAGATGGTGTTCAAGGCTATATCATTTTGTTCCAGGAGACGGTGGGCCCAGGATTGCGGCTCTCCGAGAAGTAGAGAGATTACAAACCCCACCTTGGTGGATTCAAGTGAGAAAGTCCGTGGCTGCAGGGCAAAGTATAGCTCACAAGAATTCCCGAAAGCCCGGAATTTGTGTCGGTCACCCGAAAATCGTTCTGGAGCAGGTACCCGAGGTTCCGGTGGTGGCAAAACCACTGAAGGTGTAGATAGAGCCCGTTCGGGCACGGAGGACCCAGGAGCCGGGGTTGCAGGGGTAGAAGCCATGGATTGGATGCGACCCTCTAATTGGAAGTAACCCTCTTGCAAGGATTTGACTGCTTGGGTAAGCGAAGCAAGTTGCTGGCATACTGTCTCTAGAGGTGAAGCCCCTCTCTCGGTCTCCGACATCTGGCTGAGTGGTACTATCACGTACCTGGTGGAGACCAAGCTGTAGAGGGGGCTTCTCTTGCTCCTCCTGTCCAACACCCCTGATAGAGATGACAGGCGGTGTAGGACACAGAGTGGCACGAGGGCCGGAATAGCAGGAGATGTCTTGGCAGAAGACTGATGGCTGTGGATCACCGGATGAACACCTGAAACTGGAACTCGGTGATGCTGGATGAGAAGGCAGGAGCGAAATCGGAACACAAGCCAAGGGGTTGTCAACAGCCGGACAGCACGGGTACAGGAACGTGAGGCAGAAGCGGAGTCAGGATACAAGCCGAAGTCGGTACACAGTCTGACAGCAAGGTACAAGGGCATAAGGCAAGGCAGGGTCAAACACAGGCTGAGGTCACAAGGCAGGCAGGAATCCAAGGAGAGTCAAAAGGCAAGCCGGGTCGGTATAACGGGAAATCCACAAGCAGGTCAGGGCACAGGTAAACAGGAACACAAGCTGAAAGACCACTCAGCAATGTGCTCCTGTCACCGCCTGGTATAAATAGGCCTTTTTGAGCCAATTGCGTGCGCACGTTGCGTACGCACGTTCGCGCATTGGCGCATGCGCATTCGCACATTGCTTCCCGTGTGCCTGGGCACGCGCACTGAGCGTCTCTTACAGATCAAGAATAATGGTCTGGCAATCACCTGGCTGAGCTCTTTAAGAACCCTCGGGTGCAAGCCATCGGGTCCCGGTGATTTATTTATGTTAAGTTTCTCTAGTTTAGTTCTAAGTCTATCTTCTCTTAGCCATGGCGGTATTTCCTGAGGTGTGTTGTTTAGTTTGGCATTACAAGCTGGGTTAGTGTAGCCCCCTGATTCTTTTGTGAAGACTGAAGAGAAGAAATTATTTAACACTACCGCCTTTTCTCTGTCCTCTGTGGCCAAAACTCCCTTATCGTCTTTTATGGGGCCAATGTTCTGGCCTCGCTTTCTTACTGTTTATATACTTAAAGAATTTATTGGGGTTATTTTTACTCTCTTCCGCTATATGTCTCTCGTGTTCTATTTTAGCCGCCCTGATTTCGTCTTTACATTTCTTATTACACTCTTTGAAATGCTTGAATGCTGCCAATGACCCCTCAGCCTTGTATTTTTTGAAGGCCTTTAGCATTAATATGCATTTTTATGTTGGAGTTTAGCCACCCAGGGTTTAGTTTTGCTCTTTTAAATTAATTTCCCTTTGGAGTACACTGGTCAATCCCTTTGTTAAGTATGCTTTTGAAGGACTCACATTTTTCCTCCGTGTTCTTTGTTCCAAGGGTTCTATCCCATTTGATATTTTCTAGCAGAGAGCGCAGTTTTGGGAAATTGGCTCTTTTGAAATCACAACTCATCCTATGATTTAGACAACACACCAATCAGAAGCTAGTGGTTTTGTCTAAATCATAGGGGTAATGCGGATGCCTAAATATTTTAATGAGGAGACCCTCAATGTATATGGGAAGGCAGCTGAGAAGCTGGGAAGGGGCAACCTTGTGGTGTTCAGTTTGTAATCAGCAATTATGTTGAAGTAGTGTAGAGAGCTTTAATTTGCGCTGTGGGATTTGAGTCCAAATGTCATATCACCAGAAGAAAAGGGTCTTTAAAGCCCAAATGTGGATGTGAGTAATGGGTGTATTGCCTTTCTGAGGGATTAAATACACGCCAAACATCAACAAGATCATTCCTCCTTGTTAGTGAAAAAGTTGAGAGCACTTAGAAAAATGAGGCTGTGAGACTCGAGTGCCGATTACGTTTAGATCTACTGCTACTAAGAATGGTGAGTTATAGTCAGGGCCGGCGCTCCCATTAGGCAAACTAGGTATCTGCCTAGGGCAACGGCCACTAACTTCCCCACTAGCCTGGCCGGGGAACATGAGGGGATGAACAATGCCACCCTGCACAGGGCTGGGGGGCTGACAGACTCTCCAGAGAAAGCAGCAGCCGTGGAGGACATTCATCACAGCTGCTGCAGAGGTGGTCAGCAGCAGCTCAGCTTGTGAGGAGGGTGACAGATGGGGAGTCGGAGGACAGCTAGGGAGGCAGAGGAGGAAAGCATGAAGACACCTGGGGAAGTAGAGGAGGAAGGCACCTTGTTTCAGGTCTCCAGACATAGGAGAAATTCTGCTGCCTCGGTGAGTCCGCTCTGACCCTGTTGTAGTCACCCTCGCCCTAGGCAAGATGACCACCAACTTACCTACTGTGCGAAATAGTCAAGCATCTCCCCCTTTAAACAAAAACGTATGATGTGTGAAAAAGACATTGCGTAAAAAAGAGAAATGCAGTTTGATTGACAGTAGGGGCATTGAAGGTACAGTAGCTCACAAAAGTAAGCACTGACAGGCTGACCCCCCCCCCCCCCCACACCCCTTCAACCTCTACAACAATGCTGGCAGCACTCATATATCTATTTCCCAAAGACAACCTCTGGATATGACACTGAGCATGTGCACTCAACTTCTTTGGTCGACCATGGCAAGGCCTGTTCTGAGTGGGACCTGTCCTGTTAAACCGCTGTATGGTCTTGGCCACCGTGCTGCAGCTCAGTTTCAGGGTCTTGGCAATCTTCTTAAAGCCTAGACTATCTTTATGTAGAGCAACAATTCTTTTTTTCAGATCCCCAGAGAGTTCTTTGCCATGAGGTGCCATGTTGAACTTTCAGTGACCAGTATGAGAGAGTGAGAGCGATAACACCAAATTTAACACACCTGCTCCCCATTCACACCTGAGACTTTATAACACTAGCGAGTCAAAATGCAATGCAATATGGCTACCTGGAGCTGTCCTGTACACAGAATGTTTACTGACCACACCCCAGAAACATCATTTCCTGCTTGTGTGATTGGCTCATCAGTTTTCCCAGAAGTCTGCAAGTCTGATTTCTGGCATCTTCTGCAACAAAAAATGTAATTTTTTGTGAGATACTCCCAATTGGAACATGTCTAAAGGGATGCAGGCCCAGCAGCTTTCCTCAGTAGATCTCTGCAGCTGCCACAGCTGATAGATAATTATGAAACCACTCCCATTTGACCCACTCAGCAAAGAGAAACAAACAATGGTCTCTTCTGAATAACAAAAGGGAGGAATCTGCAACAAAGTTTGTTAAAATCCTTGCAATGTCCATAGATCAACCAGATCACTTAGAGGGGAATGATTTTTTCTCAACAAAAGTGGAGTTACACTTTAAGCTTCCTTGTTCATTCCTTTCCTGCCTTTGCCTTGTCAAAATATCCTGAGTTTCTCTGCTTTGTTCCTGTTAAAGTCTTTGTCTGGCTGACGTCCCTTCTGGTTCTGGATCCCGACCTTCTGCTTCCAACTACGCTGATATCTGGCTCTCTGATCACTGGCTTGTCTGGTTTCCCTTTTTGGCTTCCAAACCCTGGCTTATGTTTTGACTACATTCCTGATCTGTACTATTTTTACTATTACATTAAAGGTGTGATTTTTACTGAAAATTCTGTCTCAGTCTGATTCATGGTTCCTGACATTAGGCAAAGGCCATGAATTCAGAAGATGCAGGCAATTCTCCTAGTGTTAATATTATTTCCAAATTGAATGAGCAGGATCACCGCATGGTACAGTTTGCCACAGTGGTACAGATGCTTCTGATTCATACTGCTTACCTTGATCCTCCCACTGTAGCTGTTCCGGTACAACCAGTGTTGAAGGGCATTCTTGCTGCTACTCCGGTCTCTGTGCAAGCACCTACCTTGAATGTTACCTCTGTAAGAGGTATGTCTGGTTCCGCTCTGCTTCCCCAGCATTATTGGGGCAATCCAGCTCAATGCAGAGGGTTTCTCAACCAGGTTACTTTGAGATGCTGCACCAGTTGTTCCCCACGGACAGAAGCAAAGTAGGCTTCCTTATTTTTTTGCTTTCTGATATAGCCTTGACCTGGGAAAACCCTCTATGGGAGATGCAAAAACCCATTGTCCTGAGTTACCCTGAGTTTGTGTCTTACTTTAAAAGGGTATTTGACATTCCTACTTGCTCCACTTCTGCTGCCAAGAGCCTCATGTCTATCAAACAGAGTATGAGAACTTATTCCCCCCAAAACCATTAATTACCTTCAGGAGAGCTCCCTTCTTAAGGGATAACTTGGTGTTCAGTACATTTACCACTACTGCATCTATGGTTGAAGTTCAACCCCCTAGGGGTACACGCTCATGTGGAGACTGTCAGTGGTGCGGATTTCTGAGAAATTCCAATCATCACATTCTACCTAACAAACATAAACACAAACCACAACACTATGTTGATTGCCAGACCGTGGGAGTAATTTATCTTATGAATTGCTCCTGCGGGGCTTTTTACATAGGGAAAACAAAGAGAGAGTTCTGGCGGAGGATCAAGGAGTATGTCTCCTCAGCGGAAATTGGGGACATATATACGACAATTGGTAGACATGTGGCCCAAATACACAACTACCATATGCCCACTTTGATTTTCTGGGCATTAGAGACCATAAACCTTTCTTGGAGGGCTTTTCGTCAGGCCGCTCAAAACACCTTATGCAGTTCCGTTACTGTGCCTTTTACCCCCCCCCCCCTCCTGGTGTCCTTTTCCCATTCTCCATGTTGATAGAATTGCATGTTTTATTTTTTTATATATTTTTTTGACGCTTTCTTTGAACAGTTGTTTTATATGTCCTGTTATTATTGTTATATATTGGGTGTCTGTATATTTGGTGGATTGCTGGGAACCTTCCTAGTCCATGGGCCCAACCGGGTTCCACCCGTCACATGTAGCCCCTTCCCTTTGGGGTTGGGGCACGGAGGTGTCACTCCCTGCCAGTCTCCTCCTCTCCAGTTCCCCTCCTGGGGGGACTGGATACATGTGTCAGTGCTAGTGTGCTTTCCCATCCCTTTGCCCTATTCGAACATGGCCACTGCTGACTCCACTTCTGCCCCTCGGGGCGGATGTCATCGGCCGTGTCATCGGCCACAACACCAGCTGCTGATGTCCGCCCTCTCGAGCGGCGCCGCCTGTGTGCCCTGGATGCCATATTCGGAGGCCCTCCAGTGCTATGGGGATCGCACTTTGGGGGGGCAGATGGAGCTTCTGCTCCACTGACAGGCACCTGGATGGGAGGATCACTCAATGGAGAAATATCAGGGATTGGTCTATTTATTGTGGGGGTGGCCTTCCCCCTCCCATTTAGACCTCAACACCTGCCAGGTATTATCATTTCCTTTGCTTATGTGGGGAGGTACGCTTGCTGTGTCGATGTGGAGGTAATCTTTTGCCATATCTCTTTCTCTCTCTACCTTTAACCAGCACTAGTCTGTAGGAATGTATTTTATGTTTTTTCTTCCTGTGTTTGGGGATTTCCTATCTTTTATTTGTAGAAATAAGGCTTGGCTACAGCTTTCTTTCCTGTTACCCTGTTGCTAGGGTCCTTTTCTGGAGGCTACTAGTGTCTACCTGGATTATGGGTCTAACTGATCCCTAACCCTGCTTTTTCTTAAGGTAAATATGTAAGTGGTATTATATATACATTTTATTGGGGTTTTTGTTTTTTGTTTTTTTCTATCACATGTCACTCTGTTATTATCTTCCTTTTTTTTTCTTTTTTCTATCTTTTCACCTCACACCACCAGGATCCTCTCCATCCTTCCTTGTCTTGCCCCTTGTGGTTCCTGGTTTGGATTCGTGCACCTGGCTTGTCCCGGGTCTTTCCACCCACACACAGTTAATGCATTCTATATTTCTTCATTAACTTTGGTACATTTCTCAGTGGATCGCATACAGATGTAAGTGCTCCACCTGTACATGTAATGCTTTCTCTCCATTATTCGCTGTTTTTCATAATGTACCAATTTGTACCAGTTTACTGTATGGACTATTTGTTTGCCTGTTTATCACACACACACAGGTACATTCCATAAGGAGCCTGTGGACTGATACACCCCCTGAGGAAGACTTTTCTAAAGTTGAAATGCGTAGTGATCCAAGTCCTGAATCAGCAAATCTCTGTTGCTCCACATGTGCTGTTTAAATATCCACCCTGTGGATGTAAAGTGTTTTTAGATATATATTTGCTGTAGCATCATTATTGTGGATTTTGATGTTTTTGTACCACTATTAAGATGTTGTCTTTTTTATTGATGTGCTAAATAAAAAATCACATTTTTTATTTAATTAGATTGTACCCATATTCTATAATCATTATACCTTATTTGGCATCACAACATCCCTCTTCCCGCTTCTTTGTCAAATCCCGTTCTGGGATTTGCCTGTGTATTTAGAGTACAAGAACTGTTGCCAATTACGCCACTGAATTTCGTACTCTGGCAGCAGAAGTTGCTTGGAACAATAGGGTCCTCGTGGCTGCTTTTTCTCATGGTCTCTCAGATAACAAAGATGAGCCAGTAGCCCGAGACATACCCACGGATCTGGAAAAGCTAATCACGTTTGCTATTCTCATTGACTCCAGACTCCGAGACAGACCTTCCTTTAAGGAGTGCTTGCAAATACCTCCTGTTGGACTCTGAGCTTTGCATTGCCACCCATGCCTCCCTCACCTCCCATGCCTCCTGGTACCGAGCCCATGCAGTTGGGTTTCATGCATCTCTCTGCTAAATAGAGGGCCTTTAGGAGGAGGGAGAGATTGTGCTTTTACCGTGGCCAGGCAGGTCACTTTTTGAAGTCTTGTCCTACCCATTCGGGGGGACACCCGCACATAAGGTCCTGTAGGGGACTGACCTTAGGTGGCATTTTTGCATCCCCAGCTATCCTGAAGGATAAACCTTTAGTTCTGGTTACCCTATCTTGGTCTGAGTCGCCCATCGATACACAGGCTGTATTCAATTCTGGGGCTGCAGGCCTGTTAATAGATAGTACATTTGGGTCTAAGCACTCTATTCCGCTGCAGCTTCGTGACACTCCACTTGTCATTGAGACTATTGATGGGAGACCTTTACAGCCTGCCCATGTGACTCATGAGACTGCTCAGTTGAACATGGCTGTAGGAGATCTGCACCATGAGATAATCCATTTTTAAGTCATTTCCTCACCTCATTACCTAGTGGTCATTGGTTTTCCTTGGTTACAGAGGCACAACCCCTCTTTTGATTGGCATCATTCTGAGGTTCTTTCCTGGTCGCCACAATGCAGTAAGACATGTTTTCAGAAAGTGGTTAAGATCTTGTGCACCTCTTCACTCTCCTCCTTGGCAAATTTAGCGATGTCTTTGATAAAGGTCAAGCCAGTAGTTTACCTCCACAACGTAGGGTCTCAATAGCATCCAGATTAGGAATGCTTATCTGATTCCATTGATTACGGAATTATTTGACTGCCTCAAGGGAGCCACAGTTTTCACTAAGCTTGATTTGAGAGGGGCATAAAATGTCGTGAGGATCAAGGAGGGCAACGAAAAGAAACTGCGTTTAATACCAGGACCAGAATTTACGAATACCTTGTAATGCAATGCTCCTGCAGTTTTTCAGGAATTCATCAACGAAGTCCTCTGGGATATGTTGCAGCAATGTGTAGTGGTTTATCTAGACAATATTCTCATATATTCAAAATCCCTAGCAAGCCCCCACACAGATGCCTCCCGTGTGCTACAGAGGTTGAGAGAGAGATAATAACCTGTATTGTAAGTTGGGGAAGTGCGAGTTACATCGTGAACAGGTTACATTTCTGGGTTATGTAATTTCTACTGCCGGTTTTTTGATGGACCCAGTGAAACTATTTGCAGTTTTACAGTGGCCTCAACCCGTAGGTCTACCTCCGCTACAACGTTTTCTTGGCATTGCCAATTATTATCGGAAATGTATTTGTAACTTCTTTTCTCTAGTAAAACTCCTGACTGAGATGACCAGGAAGGACGGCAATCCACAGAATTGGTCTCCTGATTCCATTAAGGCCTTTGAGTCTCTCAAGGCTACCTTTGTTTCAGCTCCTGTGCTGGCACATCCTGATCCTATATCACCCATCATTCTGAGACTTGAGTAGGCTCCCTTCTGTCTCAATGTCCTACCTCTGAGAGCACTATGCATCCTTGTGGCTACTTTTCTAAAAAATTGTCTCCTGCAGAATGCAATGTACAAGATTGGGGACAGAGAATTGCTTGCTATCATTTTAGCTCTTACACAAAGGAGGCAACTCCTCGAGGGTACCACTGTGCTAGTCCTCATTTTGACTGACCATAAGAATTTAACAGTTTTGGTCGGAAGCTAGATGCTGTCAAGCTTCAATTACATAGTCCCATTCTTACCCGGTACTATGGCTTAGAAAGCATTTAGAAAAGGAGGATGCCGAACAAAGAGTAAAAAAACGCAAAAAATTTGCCAGGGATTTGGGGGACTACAACTCCCAAAAAGTTTTTAAGTGGCAAACGACAAAAACTGTGATAGTGCCAAATACAGATTTGGACAACCAGATGGAGGTATCCTCTGTTCCCAATCCGGCCGTGGGCCGCATTGTGGAGGTGGGGGTTAATCGTCCCTATTCTCCACTTCCCCAGCCATCCCATGGGAACCCCCGGGGCAGGGGGAGAGGCAGGGGGAGAGGTAGGGGGAGGGGACGTTCCTCTGGTGCCCATCATTCCAGAGGGAGCGTCTCTGTAGTTAACAGATTTGCTCCCCTGGACAATATGATTAGAGAGCCGGAGCGATATATAACTACTCACCCTCAATCGGGAGGGGGGCCCCCCATAAGGCAGGGGGGATGGCCAGTTAATTCTGGCCCTGATTATTATCAGGTACCTCCATCACAACATCAGGATCAGTTCTATGGGGTTGGACAACATCAAAACGTTCCCTATGAAACCCATGGTCAGCGTTTTTTTCCCGGGGTCACTCCCAAAACAAAAAGGCAAAAAAACCCAAAAGGGGGACAAGAGGGGGGAGGAGACTCCGTCAAAAAAAGGAGGCGTCTTTAAATGACGGGGGACTTTTCAACCTCAGTTCTGCCCCAATCTCCAATGACGAGAAACACGTCCTCAATAGGGGCTTAAAATATGCCCCTCCCAAGCAATTGGACAAGTTTGGGACGTTTATCGATTTACAAAAATACATCAGAAAAATTAATATCAAGAGGTATTTTACTACCAACCCTACTAAATCCAGGGATGAGTATAACATGGGCATCAAAACCACAAATCTTTCTAACGCCTCAACATTCAATCCCCCAGGCCCGGTGGCTCCGGCTGTGGCCGTGTTTAGGGATCTGGTGGCCAAAGACATCGATCAACTACAATTGAAGGAGTGCAGAATGAATTCTGCCTTTAATAGGGGCCTCAGGTCACTAAAGGAGCGTAGGGATATTGTGGTGAGGCCTGCGGACAAGGGCGGCGGAATTGTAATTATGGATTCCGCCGCCTATGACGCAGAGATGCTCAGGTTGTTGTCCGATAGGGAGACCTATTTACCCTTGAGGGGGGACCCAACACGAAAATTTAAGAAGGAACTGATCGATTTGGTTAACGAGGGGTTTGACAGGAAACTTCTCACTAAAAAGGAGAAAGCTTTCCTGGTGCCCTCTGCCCCTAGAGTACCGGTCATGTATTTTTTACCTAAGGTACACAAAGACCCAATTTGCCCACCCGGGAGACCTATAGTTAGCGGAATTGATTCCGTTACCTCCCGGGTGGGCAAATATATTGATCATTTCCTACAACCTCTTGTCACCAAAACGCCCTCATACCTGCGAGATTCCATGCAGGTGATCAACGAACTTAACAATATCACCTGGCAGGAGGGATATACATTGGTCACGGCGGACGTCTCGTCCCTGTATACAATTATATCACACCAGCATGGTAGGGAGGCGGTGTCGTATTTTTTGGGACTTGAGACCATCTTGGGCTTCCAGAAAGAGTATATCATCTCTCTTCTGGATTTTGCAATGTCTCGAAATTACTTCTGGTTTAACGACATCTTTTACTTGCAGAGCAGGGGAGTGGCCATGGGCGCGAAATTCGCGCCCAGTATGGCCAACCTGTTCATGGCCAAGTGGGAGGAGGATGTCGTCTGGAATGTGCCTAGGCCGGAGCTAGTGCTCTGGCGTAGGTACATCGACGACATCCTCTTCCTGTGGGATGGTCCAAGGGAATCCTTACAGGAGTTCATGGAGACCCTTAATAATAACCAGAGGGGCATTAGCCTCACATACGAATCTAGTAATGTGGAGATCCATTTTTTGGATCTTAGAATTCGTATTGAAGAGGCCCAGATTGTAACGTCCACTTTTTTTAAGCCGACTGACAGGAACGGATTCATTGACACCACGAGTTGTCACCACAAGACGTGGTTGGAGTCCGTTCCTGTCAGCCAGTTTTTGCGCCTGAGGCGGAACTGTTCACAGAGGGACGATTTCCTGCGGGAAACTATTGTCCTTAAGAACAGATTTCTGGAAAAGGGCTATGATGAGTTATTACTCAATGAGGCCATTGCCAAGGCGGATTCACGAGCGAGGGAGGATTTGTTGCAGCCCAAATCTAGAGACTCGCAGCAATCCTTCGGGTTTGCCTTTTTCACATCCTATTCAATGCAACACTTTTCTGTTAGGAAGATTCTACGCAGACATTGGCATATTTTGCTAAACGATGGGGTGTTGGGACCCCTTCTGCCTTTGCAACCTCAGATAGTTCATAGGGGTGTTCCCCCCCTGAGGTTGCAGATAGCTCCCAATGTTAGAGATCCACCTAAAAGAGTATCGTTCTTCCAACAGATGGGAGGATTCTATAGGTGCAGAAAATGTGCTATCTGCCAATTGAACGCGGAAAGAAGGAGACGTGTTGACACATTTAGTTCGGGGTCCACAGGTCAGGATTTTGTCATCAAGCCATTTATATCCTGCACTACAAAATATGTAGTATACCTTGTGAGGTGTCCCTGCGGCCTTGACTATGTTGGCCGCACTATCCGGGAGCTTCATGTGAGGCTTAAGGAGCATGTGGCCAACATAGTCAAAGGTTTTCCTAAACACAGTCTCTCGCGTCATTATGACGAATGCCATCAGAGAGACCCCAGTGGAACTCTGTTTTTAGGCATTGACAGATTTTCAGGCCACTGGAGGGGTAGCAACCTTACGAGGGGCGTATCCAAACTTGAGACAAGTTGGATTTATAGGCTGAAGTCCTATACCCCTTTGGGTTTGAATATTGATTGGGACCTTAATGCCCATATCAGTAATTCATAGCCATTTTCAGTATATGGTATTATTATTTATTAGAGCCGGATTTCTGTTGTCTTTATTTTTATTGTGGTATAATGTAATATTTTGTATATTTTTGTGATTTTCCATGATAGATTTTTATGTATTTTTAATCTATGTGTGTAATTTCTATACATCTAGCTGTGGTGGCCCTCTTTGGCTGTTGGGTGCTCTATGTGTTCCTACCAGCAGGTGGCGCTGTCTCCCCCGGGCTGTGGGTCCGTATTAAATTTTAGATCTATTTGCATTTTCACTAATGTGAAGATAATTTTTGTGGGATAGGTACATACAGATTGTGATAGAGGACATGACCAACTAATCCTTTTACTGGGATATTTGATCGATTTTTTCAATCTTCCGGTGGTTGCGATTGGTCCTCTTCTCTCCTTCCGGCGGGGCAGTGTTTCCTGTCAATGGAACGCATCCTCGAGATCCGGGCGTGAAGTATCTGAATGCGTCCCGCCCTCCTCCTTGGCTATATATGGTGGAAGCGCTCCTCGAGGCCGCACCCCTTGACAACGTCCTTGTGGGACGAAACGTACGTCGGGTGGCGCTCGAGGTGACGCTCACCATAGCGTGGAGGAGACACGGCGGCCATCTCTATGGTTATCAATGCACTGACAGCCCAGTGAACATCCAGGGAGGACCACACACCACTCAGAGAGATGCGATGTATTTTTCTGTGATCTAGTAAGTGTTATCCACTCGTGTGCAATTTTACAATAAATAGCAGTCTACGCTATGTTAGTGTCCCTGCTTTTTTGCATATACCGTCTGTCAAGTCTACCTATTCGGGATTGGAGAGCGGGATCATCTGGTTCTCTGGTTCACATTTAGAATGGCTTGTGAGATCTCTGTCATGGGGATCCAGTACAGTTGGTAAGGAGTGGTGATTGGTGTGCTGTCCGGTGGTGGGATTTCGGTTCAGAAGCTGCCTCATCCTTTTACAAGTTTGGGATGCACCTTTATGGACTGCTGTTCCTTTCCTCATTCATTTGGGACTGTATTTTAAGGTTTAGCGCCACAGATGCTGTTTTATATTTTTTATGATCTGTATTGTTCCAGATTAGTGTGGCTGCTTTTCCTGCTTTAGAATTTATTTTGTCAGATATCCTTAGCGCAGCAATATTGTGTTTTAAGAATGTAAGGGCTGATGCATTGTCACAACAGTTTTCCTCCTACTCTAATTTGGAGTGATACCACCAGATTGCATTCTAGCCACTATTCACACTAGTCTCACTTCACCTTTGGGTGACAGAATTCTTGCTGCTCAAATCCATTCTTCTCCTGAAAAACCTTGTGACTGCTGCTTTGTCCCCGAGAATCTCTGCACTGGTTTGCAAATTAAAAATTCCTGTGTCTATCCTTCCCTCTTTCTTTTGCCTCCTCGACATCCTCTCATTTTTCCTTTTCGTTTCTGCTGTCTGTCTGGTATAGATATCTGTCTGGCTCGTTCCATCCTCTCCATTTCCCCTGTTGTTGGGGGTGGTTTCTCCATGCCCCCTGTGGCTGGTAATATTAGTGAAATACTCTGGGCGTTTAGGTTCCCCTGTAATTACCCCTAGCCCTTCCCCTGTATTGTCTATAAGGGGTATACTATTCCCCCCTATAACCTCTCTGTTCTCTTTCTGGGGGTCTATAATATGGTTGATTTCCTCTATAGGGTCCAGAATTTCCTCTATAGTTGTCCTGCGGATAATAACCTGGGGATTTATCTCTTATTGGGAAATATCTGTTTGGTACTAGATTTCCCTGAGGGAACTTTGTCCTTTTTTGTACCCTTTGGGGGTATGTATAATCATCTCTAATATTATAGGGTACCGTTCTGGTTCCTCCTGCTTCTGGATGTTTCTGTTTGTTTTTTATTTATCTTCTTAGCCTGAGGGTTAATATTGAAACTTCTTGCTCCCTCATATCATGGGGTACCTCATCCCTCTCTAATGATGGTTCTTTTGAATCTAAATATTCCTGGTCCTCCTGCCATTTATATACTTTCCTTCCTTATAATCCTTAGTATCTCTTTGGTATTTCTTATTTTTTTTCTTTTTTATGTTATTATCATATTTTAATATATGTTCTTCCATACATTTTACTTTGTCCTTATACTCCTGTTTTTCCAGGATGGTATAATTTTTTTCTTTCAAGTTATTGATTTTTCCTTCAATTACTCTTAATTTTATTTTTCTTCTTGTTACAATTAGGGTTGAGCGAACACGGACTGTATTATTCGTGTTTGTACCGAATAATTGGATTTTTGTTACCCGAACATGGACACGAACACTTTACTGTATATTCGGGTAAAAATCCGTGTTCGGACGTTTTATTTCTGGGTTTTGCATGCTTTGGCGCGCTTTTCATGGCGGGCTTTCAACAGCCAATCAACAAGCGTTTAACTGGTGTGCCTAAGCCATCCCAGCCATGCCTGCAAATGTATCAGTAGCTGTGATTGGCCGTCTGAAGCATGTGACCAAGTCTTTATAAGTTCGAGGCAGCGCCGCAGGGAGAGAGCACACATCAACGTGCTGGCTGCTGATTAGGGACAGACAGGCAGGAAAAAAACATTTGTGTCCGGATAGAATTGAGGGACAGGTCGGAGTGTTTTAGGCAGGGCGAGTTGTAGGCATTTTAGGGATAGAGTCTGCTGATTTTTAGGGAAAGTGTGTTCTACAAACTACAATCGATATTGCTGTGTGGGGTGGGGTCTGCACTTAGTCCCGATCTACGATCTTTTATCAATCCTGTTAGGGATAGAGTGTGCTGATTTTTAGGGAAAGTGTGTTCTACAAACTACAATCGATAATGCTGTGTGGGGTGGGGTCTGCACTCAGTCCCGATCTACGATCTCTTATCAATCCTGTTAGGGATAGAGTCTGCTGATTTTTAGGGAAAGTGTGTTCTACAAACTACAATCAATATTGCTGTGTGGTGTGGGATAGGAGATAGGCAGGTGTCAGTGATCCACCTCCATTTTGCTGTGTGTGGGCTGCAGTGAACACAATCTTTTTGGGGTGCAGTGAACACAATCTTTTTGGGGTACAGTGAACACAATCTTTTTGGCGTGCAGTGAACAAAATCTTTGTGGGGTGCAGTGAACACAATCTTGGTGCAGTGAACACAATCTTGGTGCAGTGAACACAATCTTTTTGGGGTGCAGTGAACGAAATCCTTTTGGGGTGCAGTGAACACAATATTTGTGGGGTGCAGTGAACACAATCTTTTTGGGGTGCAGTGAACAAAATCCTTTTGGGGTGCAGTGAACACAATCTTTGTGGGGTGCAGTGAACACAATCTTTTTGGGGTGCAGTGAACAAAATCCTTTTGGGGTGCAGTGAACACAATCTTTGTGGGGTGCAGTGAACACAATCTTTGTGGGGTGCAGTGAAAAAAATCCTTTTGGGGTGCAGTGAACACAATCTTTGTGGGGTGCAGTGAACACAATCTTTTTGGGGTGCAGTGAACACAATCTTTGTGGGGTGCAGTGAATACAATCTTTTTAGGGTACAGTGAACACAATCTTTGTGGGGTGCAGTGAACACAATCTTTTTGGGGTGCAGTGAACAAAATCCTTTTGGGGTGCAGTGAAAACAATCTTTGTGGGGTGCAGTGAACACAATCTTTGTGGGGTGCAGTGAACACAATCTTTTTGGGGTGCAGTGAACAAAATCCTTTTGGGGTGCAGTGAACACAATCTTTGTGGGGTGCAGTGAACAAAATCCTTTTGGGGTGCAGTGAACACAATCTTTGTGGGGTGCAGTGAACACAATCTTTTTGGGGTACAGTGAACACAATCTTTGTGGGGTGCAGTGAACACAATCCTTTTGGGGTGCAGTGAACACAATCTTTGTGGGGTGCAGTGAACACAATCTTTTTGGGGTACAGTGAACACAATCTTTGTGGGGTGCAGTGAACACAATCTTTTTGGGGTGCAGTGAACACAATCTTTGTGGGGTACAGTGAACACAATCTCATACTTCTGAAGATTTGAGGGTGCTGCCTGTTCCATACTCCTACTCCTCATCCATCCTTTTATGGGTACAAATAATTGGGGCCTAGTGTGGTTGTGTACGTGTGAGATACATACACTTTTTTTGATCATATTTCCTATTCCGCTATTCAATAAAAACCTTTGGGGATCAATTAAATTGCGGGATAGTCTGTGTCGGTACATGTTAGATCAACCTTTCCAAGTTTTTGGGGTTCATCTCATACTTCTGAAGATTTGAGGGTGCTGCCTGTTCCATACTGCTCCTACTCCTCATCCATCCTTTTAGGGGTACAAACAATATTAATTGGGGCCTAGTGTGGTTGTGTACGTGTGAGATACATACACTTTTTTTGATCATATTTCCTATTCCGCTATTCAATAAAAACCTTTGGGGATCAATTAAATTGCAGGATAGTCTGTGTCGGTACGTGTGAGATCAACCTTTCCAAGTTTTTGGGGTTCATCTCATACTTCTGAAGATTTGAGGGTGCTGCCTGTTCCATACTCCTCCTACTCCTCATCCATCCTTTTAGGGGTACAAACAATAGTAATTGGGGCCTAGTGTGGTTGTGTACGTGTGAGATACATACACTTTTTTTGATCATATTTCCTATTCCGCTATTCAATAAAAACCTTTGGGGATCAATTAAATTGTGGGATAGTCTGTGTCGGTACATGTGAGATCAACCTTTCCAAGTTTTTGGGGTTCATCTCATACTTCTGAAGATTTGAGGGTGCTGCCTGTTCCATACTCCTACTCCTCATCCATCCTTTTAGGGGTACAAACAATAGTAATTGGGGCCTAGTGTGGTTGTGTACGTGTGAGATACATACACTTTTTTTGATCATATTTCCTATTCCGCTATTCAATAAAAACCTTTGGGGATCAATTAAATTGCGGGATAGTCTGTGTCGGTACGTGTGAGATCAACCTTTCCAAGTTTTTGGGGTTCATCTCATACTTCTGAAGATTTGAGGGTGCTGCCTGTTCCATACTCCTCCTACTCCTCATCCATCCTTTTAGGGGTACAAACAATAGTAATTGGGGCCTAGTGTGGTTGTGTACGTGTGAGATACATACACTTTTTTTGATCATATTTCCTATTCCACTATTCAATAAAAACCTTTGGGGATCAATTAAATTGCGGGATAGTCTGTGTCGGTACGTGTGAGATCAACCTTTCCAAGTTTTTGGGGTTCATCTCATACTTCTGAAGATTTGAGGGTGCTGCCTGTTCCATACTCCTCCTACTCCTCATCCATCCTTTTAGGGGTACAAACAATAGTAATTGGGGCCTAGTGTGGTTGTGTACGTGTGAGATACATACACTTTTTTTGATCATATTTCCTATTCCGCTATTCAATAAAAACCTTTGGGGATCAATTAAATTGCGGGATAGTCTGTGTCGGTACGTGTGAGATCAACCTTTCCAAGTTTTTGAGGTTCATCTCATACTTCTGAAGATTTGAGGGTGCTGCCTGTTCCATACTCCTACTCCTCATCCATCCTTTTAGGGGTACAAACAATAGTAATTGGGGCCTAGTGTGGTTGTGTACGTGTGAGATACATACACTTTTTTTGATCATATTTCCTATTCCGCTATTCAATAAAAACCTTTGGGGATCAATTAAATTGCGGGATAGTCTGTGTCGGTACGTGTGAGATCCACCTTTCCAAGTTTTTGGGGTTCATCTCATACTTCTGAAGATTTGAGGGTGCTGCCTGTTCCATACTCCTCCTACTCCTCATCCATCCTTTTAGGGGTACAAACAATATTAATTGGGGCCTAGTGTGGTTGTGTACGTGTGAGATACATACACTTTTTTTGATCATATTTCCTATTCCGCTATTCAATAAAAACCTTTGGGGATCAATTAAATTGCGGGATAGTCTGTGTCGGTACGTGTGAGATCAACCTTTCCAAGTTTTTGAGGTTCATCTCATACTTCTGAAGATTTGAGGGTGCTGGCTGTTCCATACTCCTCCTACTCCTCATCCATCCTTTTAGGGGTACAAACAATAGTAATTGGGGCCTAGTGTGGTTGTGTACGTGTGAGATACATACACTTTTTTGGATCATATTTCCTATTCCGCTATTCAATAAAAACCTTTGGGGATCAATTAAATTGCGGGATAGTCTGTGTCGGTACGTGTGAGATCCACCTTTCCAAGTTTTTGAGCTTCATCTCATACTTCTGAAGATTTGAGGGTGCTGCCTGTTCCATATTCCTCCTACTCCTCATCCTGCCTTTAGGGGTACAAACAGTAGTAATTGGGGCCTAGTGTGCTTCTGTACGTGTGATATACATACACTTTTTTTTTATCATATTTTCTATTCCGCTATTTAATCAAAACCTTTGGGTATAAACAATTAAATTGCGTGATAGTCTGTGTCGGTACGTGTGAGATACACCTTTCCAATTTTTGGGGCGCATCTCATACTGCCGAGGTTTTGAGGGTGCTTCAGTCTGCCTCCTGCCTGCTCCTCCTACTCCTCTTCCTCATCCTGCCTTTAGGGTACAAAAAATTGTAATCGGCGGGGCCTAGTCTGTGTTTGTACGTGTGAGATACACCGTATTATAAAAATTTTCCTATTCCGCTATTCAATAGACACCCTTTTGGAGTGTAAAAAATTAAATTACGGCATAGTCTGTATCGGTACGTGTGAGATACACCTTTTAAATTTGTTTGGCGCATCTCCTTCCCCCGCCAAGGATTGCAGGGCGATTCAGTTTGCCTCCTGTTCCCAACTCCTCCTACTCCTCTTCCTCATCCTGCCTTTAGGGTACAAAAAATTGTAATCGGGGCCTAGTCTGTGTTTGTACGTGTGAGATACACCGTATTATAAAATTTTTCCTATTCCGCTATTCAATATACACCCTTTTGGAGTGTAAAAAATTAAATTACGGCATAGTCTGTATCGGTACGTGTGAGATACACCTTTTAAATTAGTTTGGTGCATCTCCTTCCCCCGCCAAGGATTGCAGGGCGCTTCAGTTTGCCTCCTGTTCCCAACTCCTCCTACTCCTCTTCCTCATCCTCCCTTTAGGGTAGAAAAAAATTTAATCGGGCCTAGTCTGTGTTTGTACGTGTGAGATACACAGTTTTTTATCCTATTCCGCTATTCAATATACACCCTTTTGGTGTAAAAAACATTAAATTGCGGCATAGTTTGCATATTTGACTGTGAGATACACCCGTGCGATACTGTTGTTGTTTTGTTCCGCTATTCAATAAACACCTTTCTAGGGCAAGATCTTAAATTACAGAAATATGAGGAGACCGTCAAATAAGGGCCGTGGCCTGGGTCGTGGTGCTGCTGGTAGAGCTCCTGTTGCAAGGAGAGGACGTGGTCGATCTGTGCCAGCTACACGCACAAGTCAAACACCTTCCTCAAGTGTGAGTAGGCGACAGAACCTGCATCAGTATTTGGTAGGGCATCATACGCCTCTAGAAGTGATGAGGCCAGAACACAGAGATGCGATAGTAGATTGGTTTGCTGCTGACAGTGCCTCCAGTTCCTTCACATTGTCTCCCACCCAGTCTACTGCAGAAAGGTCAGAGTTGGCACCTACAGCCGATGTCCAACCGTCTTTCACCTCACCCCCTTGCAAATCAGGCAAGCAGTCTGAGCCCCAAGCCATACAGCAGTCTCTTCTTTTTTGATGACTCTGTCAGCTGGGTTTCCCAGGGCCATCCACCTAGCCCTGCCCCAGAAGTGGAAGAGATTGAGTGCAGCGATGCCCAACCACTTATTTCTCAAGATGAGTACATGCAAGGACCATCGCAGCACGTCTCCGATGATGACGAAACGCAGGTGCCAACTGCTGTGGCGTTCAGCATTGTGGAGACCGACAAGGAGGGCAGGGGTGAAGACTGGGTGGAAGATCATGTGGAGGACGATGAGGTCCTCAACCCCACATGGAATGAACGTCATGCAGGGGACCCGAGTAGTTTGGAGGAAGAGGCGGTGGTCGCACAGAGCCACCAGCACAGCAGAAGAGGGAGCAGGGTGCAGAAGCGGAGCGGCCGTGCCCTAGACACTACGCCTGCTACTGCCCAACGCAGAAAGGGAACGAGCGCACCAAAGTCAGCTCAAAGGAGTTCTCTAGCCTGGAAGTTGTTTAGAAAATGTGCTGATGACAGGACACGAGTGGTTTGCACCCTGTGCAATCAGAGCCTGAAGGGAGGCATAAACCTTCTCAACCTGAGCACAACCTGCATGATCAGGCATCTAAGTGCAAAGCACGAGCTGCAGTGGAGTACACACCTTCAAAACCAAGAAACGTCTCTGGCTCATCCTGTTTCCTCTTCTGCTGCAGTCTCGGCCGCTCCAGCCACATCTGTAGTGATACCGGCACCTGCCACTCCGCAAACAGATGATCTGTCAGCAACACCACCACCTGGGTCACCAACAATTAACTCCACAATGTCCCGTGGAAGCGTTCAGCTTTCCATCTCCCAAACACTTGAGAGGAAGAGGAAGTACCCCCCTACCCACCCGCGATCCCTGGCCCTGAATGCCAGCATTTCAAAATTCTTGGCCTTTGAAATGCTGTCATTCCGTCTGGTGGAGACGCACAGTTTTAAAAACCTTATGTCGGTGGCTGTCCCACAGTACGTCGTGCCCAGCCGCCACTACTTTTTCAGGCAAGCCATCCCTTCCCTGCACAACCAAGTGGGGGAAAAAATCAGGTGTGCACTGCGCAACGCCATCTGTGCCAAGGTCCACCTAACTACCGATACGTGGACCAGTAAGCACGGTCAGGGGCGTTATATCTCCCTAATGGCACACTGGGTAAATGCAGTGGCGGATGGTCCTGAGGCGGATAGCAATTTGGCGCATGTCCTTCCACCACAGAGGATTGCAGGGCGCTTCAGTTTGCCTCCTGTTCCTAACTCCTCCTACTCCGCTTCCTCATCCTCTACCGCCTCCTCATCCAGACAGAATAACACCTTCACCACCAACTTCAGCACGGCCAAGGGTAAACGACAGCAGGCAGTTTTACAACTTGCCTGTTTGGGGGACAAACCACACACCACGCAGGAGTTGTGGAGGAGCATGGAACAGCAGACAAATGAGTGGTTGCTGCCAGCGAGCCTCAAGCCCGGCCTGGTGGTGTGCGATAACGGGCGAAATCTCATAGCAGCTCTGGGCCTAGCCGGTTTGACGCACATCCCTTGCCTGGCGCATGTGCTGAATTTGGTGGTGCAGAGGTTCCTTAAAAACTACCCCGATATGTCAGAGCTGCTGCAGAGAGTGCGGGCCGTCTGTGCGCACTTTCGGCGTTCTCACCCTGCTGCTGCTCGCCTGTCAGCGCTGCAGCGTAACTTCGGCCTTCCCGTTCACCGCCTCATATGTGACATGCCCACAAGGTGGAACTCCACCTTGCACATGCTGCAAAGACTGTGCGAGCAGCAGCAGGCCATAGTGGAGTTTCAGCTGCAGCACGCACGCGTGAGTCGCTCTGCGGAACAGCACCACTTCACCACCAATAACTGGGCCTCCATGCGAGACCTGTGTGCCTTGTTGCGCTGTTTTGAGTACTCCACCAACATGGCCAGTGGCGATGACGCCGTTCTCAGCTTAACTATCCCACTTCTATGCCTCCTTGAAAAAACAATTCGGGCGATGATGTAAGAGGATGTGGCACAGGATGAGGAGGAGGAGGAGGATGAAGAGGTAACATTTCCAAGGCTTTCAGGGCAGTCATTCGCAAGGGGCTCCGAGGGTGGGTTCCTGCACACACAAACGCCAGGGACACAATTGTCCAGCAGGGGCACAGTTCTGGAGGATGAGGAGGAGGAGGAGCTGGAGGAGGAGATGGAACCATGTTCACAGCAGGGTGGCACCCAGGCCAGCTCATGGCCATCACTGGTGCGTGGCTGGGGGGATACAGAGGACACAGACGATACACCTCCCACAGAGGACAGCCTTTCATTGCCTCTGGGCAGCCTGGTACACATGAGCGATTACATGCTGCAGTGTCTCCACAATGACCGCCGAGTTGCCCACATTCTAACTTGTGCTGATTACTGGGTGGCCACGCTGCTGGATCCCCGTTACAAGGACAACGTACCGTCCTTAATTCACTCACTGGAGCGCGATCGCAAGATGCGCGAGTACAAGCACACGCTGGTAGAGGCGATGCTGCTGGCATTCCCATCTGACAGCGGGGCCACAGTGGAAGCACAAGGCAGAGGAGGAGGAGGAGGAGGAGGTCGCCAACGCAACCAGGGCACCGCCAGCACCTCAGAAGGCAGGGTTAGCATGGCCGAAATGTGGAAAAGTTTTGTCAGCACGCCACAACAAACAGCAGCACCAGCAGCTCAGATGGAACGTCTTAGCAGGAGGCAGCATTTTACCAACATGGTGGAGCAGTATGTGTGCACACGCCTACATGTAGTGAATGAGGGGTCTGCCCCCTTCAACTTCTGGGTCTCCAAATTGGGCACATGGCCTGAGCTTGCCCTTCACGCCTTGGAGGTGCTGGCGTGCCCTGCAGCCAGTGTATTATCTGAACGGGTATTTAGCACGGCTGGGGGCGTTATCACAGACAAGCGCAGCCGCCTGTCCAGAGACAATGTGGACAAGCTCACGTTCATTAAAATAAACCAGGCATGGATCCCACGGGACTTTTCCGTACCTTGTGCAGAATAGCAATGGATACCGACCTTACCCACCCATTGTTCCATTTTTGCTCTTTCTCACTCTTTTGGGGTGTACCCTCATTTAAAATTTGTGAAAAGAAGCAGTGTTGGCTACCTCGTCCTCCTCAGGGCCAGATTAACGTAGGGGCTATTGGAGCTGCAGCTCCAGGCCCCTACCTTTTATATAGGCCCCGGGTTGGCCATATTCACTGTTACCGCTCTTCTGTCACTTGTAAACACAGAAGTCTGGCTTCTATGCTCGCTTCCCCAGGCAGCACCCTCAGAACCTCCCCACACAGTGCGAAGGCCGGACAAGGAGGGACAGTTGCCGATGCATGGATGAGTTTATGGGCTTCAGAGACAGCATCCCATGTTGAATTAGGCATGCATGGCTGCACCCTTCCTCCTCTGGGTGCATGCCAAGGCACGACCCTTAAGGCCCTTCAAAATCCTCAGCACCAAGCCCATGATGCTCTTAATCTGGCCCTGGTCCTCCTCCACCGCCGCTTCCACCTACACCGCCCATAGGTGTGCGCAGCCTATTGCATTAGGGTGTGCACCCCAAAGTTTAAATACACATGCATGTGTTTGCCTACATGTACATGGCCCCGATACATTACTCTCCCTGCTGGCAAAGAGAAATAGAGCAGAGCAGGTCCGAGGGAGATCTTTCCCATCTCCTCACTGGCAAACAGAGTGATAATTCTATGTGCCCTAGGTGATTAGGGTGTGCCCAGGCACACCCGGCACATCCTGTGCGCATGCCTATGACACCGCCACATCCACCACCACCTCAACCTCCCTCCTACTCCATATGGGCCTCGTCCTTCAGAGATGAAGAACATTGTTTTATTTTTCTGTTTTTTTTTTGTTGTTTTAAGATATTTCCCTATCCACATTTGTTTGCAGAGCACTTGCCATGCTCTTAATTACGTTTTGCTGCCATTTGCAGCACTCTAGCCCTTTCCTTTGGTGTTTTAGAGCCATTTTAGTGCCTGAAAGTTCGGGTCCCCATTGACTTCAATGGGGTTCGGTGTCCGGGAAAAGTTCGGCAAAAGTCCGGGACACGGACCCGGACTTTTTTTTAAAGTTCGGCCGAACCCGTCGAACACGGACATCCAGGTGTCCGCTCAACTCTAGTTACAATCATTTCCATTAGCTTTTTTTCACTTGAATTGAAAAGACAGTACCATTCCTCCATTAAAGAGGAAGTAAACCCTCCTCTGACACTTTTACCTATAGGTAAGTCTATTTTATGGCTTACCTATAGGTACTGTAAATATCTCCTAAACATGTACCGTTTAGGAGATATTTACCTTACATGCAGCCAGTGACGTCACTGGCGCATGCGCTCTGAAGGAACGGCCGCTGGTGCCGTTTCTTCAGAGCCCCGTGCCGTGACCGTCGGCTCCCGCGCGTGGGAGTGACGTCACCGTGGCTCCGGCCAATCAGATGGCTGGATGCCGCGATCCCGGAAGACGGGCGACTGGACATGTCGCCCGTCATACAGGTGAGCGGACGGCATGGCAGGGGCTCGTTCTTAGGTAAGTATTTCATAATGAGCTAGTATGCGATGCATACTAGCTCATTATGGGTTTCTCTTTCAGGTTGCAGAAAAAAAAAAACTTTCGAGGGTTTACAACCTCTTTAATTGGGGATCTTTTATCCCATCATTTGGGCCCTTGCCCCATCTCAACCTTCTAGGAGATTTTCTTTAATATATTGTTCTAAGGTTGTGATGTCCCACCATGACCTGATTTGTTTCTCTGTGTTGTATCTACAGTAAGTTCCCTAAATGCCTGGTTTAGATATACATCTAGGTCCCCTTTATTTTGAAACATTCCTTCCACATTAATTTGTCTGTTGTGAAATATAGTAAAGACATCAATTTTAAAAATAATAATTCAAAATTTTCAATCAACCGTAAATGCATAAACCTGTGAGGCTGCCTAATTTCTTTGGTGGGCTGGTGGGACTCCCAAATTTATAATAAACAGAAAAAATGGCGCCTCCTTGCTATATTTCTGACCACCATAACAATTGATCAGATCTCTTACCTTGGGCGGAGTTTGTCGTCAATGCTGCTTCCCTATTGTCTCAGTTTATGGCGAATTATGGTTTCCACCCATCCATGTTGCCTGACACATTTGTTCCTCAAATAATTCCTGCATTAGAGGACCATCTCTGTGATCTCTGTTCTGCTTAGGTGCAGGTCCAAGAGTCCTTGCGACGTGCCAGTGATAGGTACAGACTCCATGCTGACCGCCGACGCCTACCTGCGCCTTCCTACCAGGTTGGGGAGAGGGTCTGGCTGTTATCTCGTAACCTCAGACTCCCTCACTGAAACTGGCACTGTGGTAGATTGGGCCTTTCCATATTCTCCGTAGGGTCAACCCTATGGCTTACACATTCAACCTTCTTCCTTGCGTTTTTCAAATGTGTTTCATGTTTTCTTATTAAAACCTTTGGTGTGCAACTGCTTCACTACCTCGGTACCATGTCCTCGCCCAGTTCAGGTTGAGAAATATAAAGAGTATGAGATACAATCGATCACTGACTCCCATAGGTTCCGTGGGCGCATAGAGTACCTTGTTCATTGGAGAGGGTACGGTCCAGGGAAACACTCTTGGGTCTCATCCTCGGACGTACATGCTCCTGTCCTCCTCCGGGCTTTTCATAGATGGTTTCTCCTTAAATATGGTGCCCCTCCGAGGGGGAGGGGTCATTAAGAAGGGAGTACTGTCAGAGCTGGGCTCGCAGCAGCTCTCTTCCTTGTGCTCAGGCTGCTCAGCTGTCGGATTATTGTCAGCACTCACTGTTTCCTCAGTGGCTCACCTAGTTATTATTATCTGCTCGTCAGTCCCACTTACAGCCAGCTCCTTCTGGCTATCTAAGCTGCCTTGTTTATTCCTTCCCTGCCTTTGCCTTGTCAAGATATCCTGTGTTTCTCTGCTGTGTTCCTGTTAAAAACTTTGCCCAGTTGACGTCCCTTCTGGTTCTGGATCCTGACCTTCTGCTCCTGATTACGATGATTTCTGGCTCCCTGATCACTGGCTTGTCTGTTTTCTCGTTTTGGCTTCCGAATCCTGGCTTATGTTTTGACTACGTTCCTGATCTGTGCTATTTTTACTATTACATTAAATGTGTGATTTTTACTGCATTTTCTGTCTTAGTCAGATTCATGGTTCCTGACACACGGGAGGGGACAGAGTTATGAAACCAGCTTGATGAAATACATAATCAGGATAAGTGCAACAACTTAAAGCATACTAATAACCAGAGCACTATGACACTACCAGTCCAATTTGAGCAGGAAATTTTCAATCCTAAAACAAAGTAGGATCCAGCAGGGTGCTGCTTCAGGTATTTGTGTGGTGAGTTTGTCATTCTGGGACACTTCTTGGCAAAACTTTTTGGTCAAAAATTCCCATAGACACACTTCTAGACCTTGTGGACAGCCTTCCCAGAAGAATTGAAGCTGTTATAGCTGCAAAGGGTGGGCCAACTTAATATTGAACCCTACAGACTAAGACTGGGATGCCATTAAAGTTCATGTGTGTGTAAAGGCAGGCGTCCCAATACAGTTGGTAATATAGTGTATGTACAGTACATACAACAGTCAGCAAGTGGATAAGGGCAGCTTAAAATGTATCAGCTGATAAGGAGAGCAATCAATATATGATAGAAAAATAAGGGGTAGCCTTATATATATTTAAAATTGCTAAATTAACTCTACTGGGCAATGTAAATGGCCTAGGCAAGTGATGGCGTACCTTGGCACCCCAGATGTTTAGGAACCACATTTCCCATGATGCTCAAGCACTCTGAAGTATAGTGGAGCATCATGGGAAATGTAGTTCCAAAACATCTGAGGTGCCAAGCTTCGCCATCACTGGCCTAGGGCATGAAATTGTAATCCCTATCCTTACCCTGTTTATCCGATTTTGAACATTCAAAGAAAATACAAACACTTCTGTCCAGCAAGTAAACATTTTACCGTAACAAACCAGAATAAACTGAGTGGGCAGGCAGTTTTGAATAAAATGTTTCATAAGTAGAACAATAGATTAATTCTGTAGCAGTAGTAAAATCAAATGATATGCTAAATGTAATATAAGATCCATTAGCAGCATGGAAAGACTGCTTCTGAAATCTCGCTTAAACAAAACAATGAGAATTACATGCAAAGGCGTTTTGTATCTTTTAAAAAAGAAAACAAGCACTTTGATACATATTTATTTATATAAATAAAGGCCAAAATAATTCTGCAGTCTTCAGAAGGAGAAATATCCTGTTGCTTAAAGTGGTAGTGAAATAGAAAATCTGCTCCCTGCAAGTTAATATAATGTGCTAGTATGCATCTCATACTAGCACATTATGAAAGACGTGCCTGAAAATGAAGTCCTCCAGTGGTGCGCTGTCACTGCTGACAGGGCTTCCATATTCACCCAGTCCTCCAGGGGTCCTGGGAAAAAAGTGTGCGCACTCATCAAAGATTCCCCCCCCACCTCAAAAATAAAATAGTGTGTGTGTATTTTTATATATATATATATATATATATATATATATATATATATAGCAATATTTCCAGGCATTGGGCCTGATATGGTTCTGCCATTGTTACTGGTAACCCTTCCAACACATTTAAGTTGAAAACCCAAGTGTCAGAACTGAGACAATGACCATTCATGCACTTTTACACTTTTTCCCCCTGCTATCTATTTTCTGAGAGTAGAGTACATTTCATAGTCCATATCAAAAGTTCTCATCAGAGGACAGGCTTTACTTGAACATTTGCGTTGCCACAAGCAACCTTCCATATGTACTTCTAGCTTCATCCCACTCTCCCTGCCTCCCGCAGATCTGGCCTCACACTTGGCTTGATACTTGAACAACAGTTCTGGGCACAAAAATTTACTTTTCCGACTTTTTCTTCTGCCGTTGCCAGGGGCAACCAGCCCAGTAACCAATGGCAAAATCCTGGATGAGCCCCTAAATGTAGCAATATTTCCAGGCATTGGGCCTGATATGGTTCTGCCATTGTTACCGGTAACCCTTCCAACACATTTAAGTTGAAAACCCAAGTGTAAGAACTGAGACAATGACCATTCCGGCTTTTTTGGTTTGTTTTGTTTATTTTGTAATGGGGATGTGAGAAGGGAATGAGTGGGATACTCCTCTGGCTCAACTAGGTTCAACTGGGACACTGTACAGAAAAATGCCTGTTAGCGCTGTCTTGATACCAGCTGAATGCCGGCCAATGCTCCCTGGCGCTTGAAGATATTGTTCTGCTGAACTGTGCTGAAACTTCGACTTTACTACTCAGATTAACTCAGAAGATCCAGGAATGTAAGACATTTAACTCCTGACACTCTGTTTAGCTCAAAAGTCCAGTGAGCAGCTCCCTCCAGCCCTTTCCTGACTGAGTTACCTCCTTGTAACTGCTTTTGATGCTGCAACTCTTAACACTGTACATTGCACACTGCATGCTGTACACTTAACTCTTCAGGGCCCAATCGCTGGCGCCCCCTCTAACACTTCAGGGTCTTCTCGCTAGGCACCCCCTCTAACACTTCAGGGTCCTCTCACTTGGCACCCCCTCTAACACTTGCTGGATCCCTTGGACCTTCACCGGAGTGGTCCTCTCTACACTTCAGGCAGACCCTTAAGGGCAATTCACAGTACTCACTAACTTGGCGTGCTTTCCTGAAACTGAACCCCTCTATCTCCACTGGTCCTCGGCACACACGATCCTCTCTGCAGCTCAGCTCAGCTCTCTCTCTGGACTCTCAGGCAGCCACCCGAGACACCCGATCCTTCTGATAGACGGAGAGACAGCCGTACCCTCCCTCCTGGGACTCTGTTTCCCGCCATAGACGCTGCATCATGCGTTCCCCTCAGCCTTATACCCACTTCCAGAATTCTCTGTGGCAGAATCTGCCTTCTGGGGTAGATACAGGCCTGAATGAACCACTGATTGGGTTTCCTCCACTGCCCAATGAGAATCCTCTCATGGAGCCAGTGGGGAGACTCCCCTCTCAGCAGCCACACCTGGGAGACATGACAGCCCAGCTGAAAATCATAGACCTGCTGTTAGGCAGCCAAGGCCCACTATTCTTTTACCTAGCACCTACCTTGTAGGGTGCTACATATATATATATATATATATATATATATGTGAATTTGTATATTATATATATATATATATATATATATATATATATATACATATATAATGCGTACTCCTTTTTTAACTAATAAAGTGTAACATTTATTGAATAAAGGTTAGGGGGGGCATTTATTGCTCCACCTATACCCATGGGACTGTGACAGACCAATCAATGTATAGAATAATTTATAAGATTGAAATAGGAGGCTTCAGTTATTCAATCTGACGGCGGGGACAGAAGAAGAAGGTTGTCTCAGCTATCCTGTCAGTTTTGCCTCTGCCTGGAATACCCTTTGCTGCGGAGGAGCCATCTGTTTTGCCCTCTAACCCGGTGATTGATCCCTGTCTTTGTGAGCCCGGTTACCGACTACAATCAAAAATGCAGTCCTTACTTCAGTCCGTGCTAGAGAGAGCAAGTTCCGCCGGTGGTGAAGCCTGGACCCGTCTTTCCCTGCAAGACTGTCCTTTGCCGGCCGGTGATGACTCTGGAGTGTGTCCGTCCCTCACCTCATCTGCTGCGCCGCATAGTGGATTTCCTCCTTCCTCCTCCTCCCGGGACTCATGTTGCCCGTCGCCGCCTTCCTCCTACTGACCGCCCCTCTCGGTCTCCGCCTCCTTACCTCGTCAGAGATCGGCAATGTCCGACTCCATTGCCGGGCCCTTCAGGCGCCTGCGCAGTACGCAGCCCTGGCAGGGACGGTAGGAACAGAAGGCGCCCACACAGGTTCGGATCCCCGTCACCACCTCGCTGCTCTGCTGCTTTGAAAAAGAGCAGAAGCAGGCAAATTGAGAAAGGACATGTCAATAATAAAAATGTAAATATTGTGGATCCTCCTCCTGAGGGTTCTGTCCTTCCCACCCCTGTTTGCTCTGCTTCATTACAGATGTCTACGTTGGAGCCCCCTTCTGGTACAGATGAAGTACTGCATGTCCAAGATTTGCCTGCAAATGTGTCAGCTCCTGTGACAAGTGGTGAGTCTGACAATTTGCAAATGTTATTGGATTTAGCGAGGTCATTTAATGTTTTGATACATCAGGTTGTTAATGTGCAAAAATTGCCAACCAATACTGTTGCACCTGTTTGGAGTGATCATGTCGGTGCTGTTACTAATTTGCCTGTCTCTAATGTCACTTCCGTTGCTACTTCTGCACCTGTCTCCAATTTAAATGTACCTCCACCTGTATCCTCTGCCTCTATACCTGAGAGCTGTTACAAGGAGGCTATGACGTGCGAACTTTCGTCGTTAGGCTACCATTTGAGTTTAGTATTAAAAGAAAACTCTGGAATGAAGACTTTGTTGATATCTTGTCTTTACTGCCTTCTTCTAAGGATAATAGGTTTGATAAGAAAGATACTGAGAAATCTGATGAGGATAGGCGCAGAAATACGGCCAGATCTTTTAACAATTGGCTTCAAGGCTTCTGTATATACGCCAGTGTAATGGGTGAAAAACATCCTGAACGTTGTAGTGGTTTATTTCAGCATGTAGAAATAATTCTAGAGGCCTATAAGAATTTTAATGGTCTGGCTTGGTTCTTTTATGACGAATCGTTTCGTCAGAAACTTGCTATTCATAAATCTGTGCGTTGGGGGATGAAAGATGTTGGGCTTTGGCTAAACCTTCTTTTACCTCAGCGTACTTTTGCCAAACCAGTATCTGTTACTCCATCTGCCCCCTTTAAAAAAGGTTTATGCTTTAGTTTCAATGAAGGCCAATGCAAGTGGCCAGGCACGTGTAGATACAAACATGAATGTTCTTTCTGCGTAGGCCCTCATCCTGCCTCAAGATGTTTTAAGAAGTTGTCTTCTCAATCTTCTAATCCTCAGCCTGAGCTTTTTCGTAAAAGTGGTCACACCAGTGAGGGTCACAGAAATGCGACCATGGCTTCAGTTATGGCCAAACCGGCTGATAGCACGCATCCTGTTTAAAGGTTTCTCTACGGGTTTTCTCCTGCCTTCCTTTTCAGGTTCAGGATGTATAGTACATGATAACTTGATGTCGGTATCCAAATATGAAGCTATAGTTGCTGAAAAAATTTTGAAAGAGCTTCGTGATGGCAGAATTGCAGGCCCTTTTGTTGAGCCTCCCTTTGTTAATTTTCAGGTTTCACCATTAGGAATTATTCCAAAAAAACAACAAGGCACTTTTCGTCTAATACACCACTTATCATTTCCAAAAGGCTTATCGTTGAATGACGAGTTGGATCAAGATATTTGTGCTGTTTCCTATGCTTCTTTTGACAATGCCTTGCGCGTAATTCGCAAAGTTGGTGATTCGGCCCTATTAGCTAAAGCTGATGTTAAGTCAGCGTTTAGGCTACTTCCCATTCACCCTAGTGCCTTTAATTCGTTAGGTTTTCGATTTGAGGGTTTTTATTTCTACGACAAATGCCTCCCCATGGGCTGTTCTTTGTCCTGCAAATATTTTGAGATGTTTTCTTCATTCTTGGAATGGGTGGTTTGTTATCGTGCGAAGTCTTTCAATGTTGTTCATTATTTAGATGACTTCCTCTTTGTCGGTAAAGCCGGCACTTCAGACTGTTTATCTCTTTTTTCAGAATTTGTTGTTGTATGTCGTCAATTCGGAGTTCCCTTGGCTCACGAAAAATCGGTGTTACCTACTCAGTGTTTGGAATTTCTGGGCATCACTATTGACACTGCTGCAATGGAATTTCGTTTGCCACCTGAAAAAATTTGTAGGCTGTGTACTTTAATTGATTTTGTCTTGTCTAAAAGGAAGGTCACTCTAAGAACTTTACAATCAGTTTTGGGTTTGTTGGCCTTCGCGTCTCGGGTTATTCCCATTGGAAGAATTTTTTCGAGACGTTTGTATAAGGCTATTTCTGGTGTTTCATCCCCTTTTCATTTTGTGCGTCTCACTCGCTGTTTACGTGATGATTTGCTTGTATGGAAAAAATTTTTGAAAACTTATAATGGATGTTCTTTATGGAGACAGCCGTTTTGCGCCTTGGCAGCCTTGGATTTATATACTGATGCTTCCGGTTCCTTTGGATATGGGGCTTTCTGGCAAGGCCACTGGTCAGTAGGCTTATGGCCTGATTCTTGGAAATTATCAGGATTGACTAAGAATATAGTTTTCTTGGAAATTTTTCCTTTACTGGTTTCCTTGGAGTTGTGGGGTTCTAATTTCCGTGACCGTAATTTGTTGTTTCATTCGGATAATATGGGTGTTGTCTATGCCATTAATTGTTTTACTTCAAAATCTTTGCCGGTTTTAGCGGTCTTGCGTCACTTGGTTTTTATGTGTTTAGACCTGAATATTTGGATTAAGGCGAAATATATACCGGGTAAGTCGAATTTAATCGCTGACTCTCTCTCTCGCCTACAGCTGGACCGTTTCCGGGAATTAGTTCCATATGCAGACATTCACGGCAATTTATGCCCTCAACATTTGTGGGATCTGCTTTGACTCCTGTACAACAAGCAGTTCGTAATTCGTTGGCACCCTCCACGTGGGCACACTATTTAGCCGCGTGGCGTATGTGGGACTGTTATATAACATCTCTGGGAAATAATCCGGAGATTTCTTTTGAAGACCTCGTTCTGGTTTTTCTTAATTTTTTAATGTCTAAGGAATATTCTTATTCGCATATACAAAAAATGCTTAGTGGTGTTTCATTTTTCTTTAAATTATCGGGTATGCCTTCATGTATGTCCTTCTTTTCGGTCCAACAAGCGCTGAAAGGATATAAAAGAAAATTTGTTGCAACGGATTCTAGGTTTCCCGTATCTTCTTCCATACTGCTAACCATTTGCAAAGCCATGGATTCTGTTTGCTTTTCACCTTTTGAGGCTTTATTATTTAAAGTTGCGTTTAGTCTTTGTTTTTTTGGCGCATTTCGAATTTCTGAAATTTTGCCAAAAAGTTCTTCAAGTGCTTATGGCATTTTGTTCTCAGACTTAAGGATTGGTCCTGATTTTATACAGATTTATTTAAAACGCAACAAGACAGATCAAATTGGACGTGGCCGCTGGATCACGCTTCGTCCTTTAAATGTTTTTTTTGTTTGCATTGTTTCTCTTCTGTCTGAATATTTAAAGGTATGCCCTGAGGGCTCCTTTCTGCTTCTACATATATCTGGTCTTCCGCTTACCATTTACCAATTTAATTTGGTTTTGAAGCGTTGTTTAGCCCATGCGAATCTTCAACATCTTCGCATTACGTCTCACTCCTTTCGTATCGGTGCTGCCACCGAAGCTGCATTATTGGGTTTCCCTGCTCCAGTTATTAAACGTATTGGGAGGTGGGATTCAAACTGTTTTCGTAGTTATGTGAGACCTAATTTTGTTATTTAACTTACAGGTTGTCGGAAACATATTTGGATTCTCGGTCATTCCTTCATATTCTGGGCCTCTCGTAGGGCAGCTCTGAGATGCTATGGTTCGAACCTTGGTCTGGATATGGATGAATTTCAAGTTTGGTGGTTGGGTAGAAGGGGTATGATGTGTAATGATTTGGATGATTCTTTGCCATATTTAATGTCGCATTGGCCTGCACCTTCTGTTATCATTTTGCATTTAGGTGGTAATGATATTGGGTCTCATGCAACTTTAGATATCATTTCTGTTCTTAAATTGCATTTTTTGCGTTTGCATTCGTTATTTCCGACTGCGGTTTTAATTTTTTCTGAAATTATCCCCAGACTCATTTGGCATTTGGAACCTGAACTGAAATTCTGTAAAAAAATACGTAAACGTATTAATAGAACTTTTGAAAAACGTTTGCCTTCAATTGATGGTTTTTCGTACCGGCATGTTGACCTAGAAGGTGACTTGCCTGGTTTTTATCGCCGAGATAATATTCATTTATCTAATATTGCATTAGATATTTTTAACTTAGGGCTTCAGAATTGTGTTGAAATGGCCACGGTCAGGTTGGTGGGGTGCCAGGCTTTTGTTATGTCTTTAATTATAGCGCCAGTTTATGAGGACACCTCCAAAAAAAATTACACAGTAATAACCCCTAGTATTGGTGCCAGTTTATGCAGTAATAACCCCTAGTATTGGTGCCAGTTTGCGCAGTAATAGCCCCTAGTATTGAGTATTGGTGCCAGTTTACGCAGTAATAACCCCTAGTACTGGTGCCAGTTTACACAGTAATAACCCCTAGTATTGGTGTCAGTTTATGCAGTAATAGCCCCTAGTATTGGTGCCAGTTTACGCAGTAATAACCCCTAGTACTGGTGCCAGTTTACGCAGTAATAACCTCTAGTATTGGCGCCAGTTTACACAGTAAAGGCCCCTAGTATTGGTGCCAGTTTACGCAGTCAAAGCCCCTAGTATTGTGCAATTTTACGCAGTAATAAAGCCTAGTATTGGTGCCAGTTTATGCAGTAATAAAGCCTAGTATTGATGACATGCTCTCAACATGGAGGAGGTAGGAAAGAATAGTGAGACCTGCCAACCACAGTGATGAAAGTGTTAAGGCCAGCCGTGACAGTGGCGGCGGTCTTAACACTTAACTTCATGGGAGATTTAACTTCATGGGAGATCTTTACGATTTCCCCGCAGGTCTCCGGATGTGCTACAGTACAGCACACCTCTCCATCAGGGACTCCTTTCCTCTGCCACACACTGCGGCAAAACTAAGGAGGAAGGCTGCTACAGCCCACCTTTCCATCCATGACTCATGCACTACAGTAGGGGTGCCCAACCTTTTGAGGAGCAAGGGCCACTTTAGCGACTTGGTAACCAGTTGTGAGCCACAATGTGCGGAGCGGACAGATGACAGGTCCGTGTCCACTCCGTTCTGATCTGCCCAGACAGAAGAGGACAGAACCTCTTTTTTTTTTTAGTAGATCAGATTGGAGATAAGTGGGTGTAAACAAACACAAGTCCGTTTACATCTGCCACTCTATAGAGGTAAATGGAGGGTCAGATTGGCTCTACCTGAAAAACAGTAGAAAGGTAGGGGTGACCAGCGCTATGGAGTAAAGACCTTAGACAATGGTGAAGGTGTAAGCTGCCAACAACCAAACCCACAAGGGGTTAAAGTGTGAAATATGTATGAAAGGAGGTTGTAACGGCGCTACCTTAAAGTGAATAAGTGCTTATTGTATGTGCCAACTTAAAACAAAGTGCCAATAAAAAATGTGTCATAAAAAACCATTTAGTTTAAAATGAAGTGCACTAGTGATTTGTGGTGTGACCAAGTTAGCTGGTTAATAAACTGGGCCCATAAGGTGCAACTCAGTAAAGTGCAAGTGCTGTGCTGCATATACTAAACGAGTAAGAAATAATGGGTTCCCAATGTGCATTTATTTTGTGATGACAGTTGATAATAACAGTGATTTAAAATGCATAAAACAGTGAACATAAATTCATCCGTGCTGTGCGTGGAGTTTGTATTACCACTTAAGTAAAAAAGTGCCAAAATGAATGAGAGAAAGTAATGAATAAAAAATGGGGTTACAATTCTGTTGTACATCCACTAGATGTCGCCCCTAAGTATACGACCTGTGCTTGAGGAAAAAGATGGTCGGTTTCTTCCGGGGTTCTCCAGTGAGCCAAACCAGGCTTTTAGTACCTCAAGTTAGAAGAAAAAAACCCCATGATGCAATGTGTATCTGTAGCGTGGAAGAGAGAGCATAAAACTCACGTTTGAGGCTGTCTAGGATCAGCGGTGATGGCCGGGAAGCTTCCGCGTTCCACGGCCCAGGCTCCGAAACCGGAAGTGACGTATTGACGTTGCGACTCCGCCCTACGCGTTTCGTCATGTGACGTCTGCTGGAGCCGCTCACTACGTCACTTCCGGTTTAGGAGCCTGGGCCGTGGAACGCGGAAGCTTCCCGGCCATCACCGCTGATCCTAGACAGCCTCAAACGTGAGTTTTATGCTCTCTCTTCCACGCTACAGATACACATTGCATCATGGGGTTTTTTCTTCTAACTTGAGGTACTAAAAGCCTGGTTTGGCTCACTGGAGAACCCCTGAAGAAACCGACCATCTTTTTCCTCAAGCACAGGTCGTATACTTAGGGGCGACATCTAGTGGATGTACAACAGAATTGTAACCCCATTTTTTATTCATTACTTTCTCTCATTCATTTTGGCACTTTTTTACTTAAGTGGTAATACAAACTCCACGCACAGCACGGATGAATTTATGTTCACGGTTTTATGCATTTTAAATCACTGTTATTATCAACTGTCATCACAAAATAAATGCACATTGGGAACCCATTATTTCTTACTCGTTTAGTATATGCAGCACAGCACTTGCACTTTACTGAGTTGCACCTTATGGGCCCAGTTTATTAACCAGCTAACTTGGTCACACCACAAATCACTAGTGCACTTCATTTTAAACTAAATTGTTTTTTATGACACATTTTTTATTGGCACTTTGTTTTAAGTTGGCACATACAATAAGCACTTATTCACTTTAAGGTAGCGCCGTTACAACCTCCTTTCATACATATTTTACCTGAAAAACAGACAGGCAAACCTGATTGGACTGATCGTGTGAAAGAGGCCTAAGGCTGCTTTCACACGGATGCACTGCGGTTTACTTGGACCTCAACTGACCTCAATCTTCCCTTCTTCCTCAGGATTCCCACAGGTATCGCTAGCTAATGCTGTCCCCCAGGCAGGTATGGCTGGTGGCTGCTGCTGGCTGTCTTCCAGGGCTGGTACTGCTGGTGGGTACTGCTGGCTGGTACTGCTGGCAGGTACTGCTGGGGGATACTGCTGGCTGGTGCTGCTGGCTGGTACTGCTGGTGGGAAATGCTGGCTGGTACTGCTGGCAGGTACTGCTGGCGGATACTGCTGGCGGGTACTGCTGGCTGGTACTACTGGTGGATATGGAAGAGATGTATACATTGCTCAGGCGAGTCTATATCAGCAATCAGTCGTGGGTGGCTGGCTGGCCTCGGCTCACCACCGCAGACAATACAACTAGAAGAGAAAACTGCTGCACACCACAGGGAAGCTTCCATGAAGCAAAATACTCTTTTATTCATACATATCCAGGTACAAGGTAATTGTAGGCATGCTTCACACGGGCTCAGCATGCTTGTTTGCTACCATTAGTGAACAAGCACGCTGAGCCCGTGTGAAACACGTCTATAATTCCTCTTCTGCTGTGCCTTGTACTTGGATATGTACAAATAAAAGAGTATTTTGCTTCATTTAAGCTTCCCTGTGGTGTGCGGCCATTTCTTCTTCTAGTGGTACTACTGGTGGATACTGCTGGTGGGTACTGCTAGCTGGTACTGCTGGTGGGTACTGCTGATGGGTAATTCTTCTGGTGGGTACTGTTGGTGGGTACTGCTGGTGGGTACTGCTGATGGGTAATTCTTCTGGTGGGTACTGTTGGTGGGTACTGCTGGTGGGTACTGCTGGCAGATACTGCTGGTGGATACTGATGGCAAGTACTGCTGGTGGGTACTGTTTGCAGGCTCTGTTGGTGGGTACTGCTGGCTGGTTTCCGATCCACCATCCCCGAGCATCAGTGTGACAGGAGTTTGCGCTAGAGGAAGCCGATGCTTCATGTATTGCTCTTCTCATAGGTGGAGTGCATTTGGTATCACTCCACCTGTGACAGGAGCTGGTGCTATACAGAAAGCATTGGCTCTGCTTCTTCTAGTGCTGGCAATCTGGGCTTACCAACCCACCATCCTAGAGCAGGAGGTGGCACTGGGATCCTGTTGGGGGGGGGGGGCACCAGGACACGGGTGCTCATGGGAACGGCATTCCTTCTGTGGAAAAAGTACAGAAATGTCTTTCCCATGCATTCCTGCAGGACTCGAGCCCTGCAGTCTTCCTTCTGGGTTCATGGGCAGTGACCCAGCCCTCTCAATGGGCAGTATGCCATCCAGGGCCGAGTTGTGTTGTGTGTCAATAGATGCATACAGCCCATTTTGGAATTTAAGCTGCATGAGTGCTCCCATACCAAGCCCAGAAGGGGAGGTTCAGAGCTGCTCTGTGCAAAACGATTGCACAGAGCAGGTAAGTATACCATGTTTATTATTTTAATTTAAAAAAAATAAAGCTTCACAATAAGTTTAACTGCAATCAAAGAAACTGGTGCTTCAGACATTGTAGACCTTGGCTAGACATCATAATCTCAAAACAACAAATGAAGGAACTCTAAAAAGGGGCAGCAATCCTTCCTTCGTAAATTTCTTATGGCAATTGTAAAACACATCAGCAACTTATCCACAGACTTTAAAACTGACAATCCATAAATAGCCTAATTCCTGAAAAAAGGAAGTAAATAAAAAAAAAAAAAATCCAATGATAAAAAACAGTTAATTGGCTGTTCGACACACCTATTCAGGGTATCACTATCCAAGCTTTTGAGAAAAACTTTCTACCAGACAATAGAGTTTTGCAGTGTAAATTTCTGAAAACAATGCATCGCAAAGTGTAGATCCCAAAAACAGCGCTCATTAATGACATTCAATGTGTTATGGCACCGACACTGTGACACATAGGAGGAACATTGGAGGATGAAGGATTCTGTAGCTGAGCCAAAGGAAGGATTGTGTAGCTAAGCAAAAGGCCCATAACATTGGAACCCCATTTCAAATGAAGGTAGCAAAAACCATTATACCACAGTACCTGGTAAACCAAATAAAAACACAAAAATGACATTTCATAAGTCAATAGTAATGAGCATGAAAGGAAACTCAGGGGAAGATACTGACACAGAGAAAGTCTGATCCCGAGCAGCAGACAGTAAAGACCAGACGTAGTTTATTCTGTTTACATTGCCTACCTGAAGAGCCTTTATTCGCCTCTACGTGATGAAACACTTCCTGCATTTCTCAGGCTGTCGGACTATGATGGTAGCTTCAGATCTGCTGCCTACCTCTCTCGCACAGTGTTGCTGTGGACATCTGACAGAGAGTAGGGCATCCTCAGCCTGCATACATTTGCATGGTAGCTCTTCCCCTTCTGGTCTGTTGCCCCCCATTTTTGGTCCCCAACAAGTCTAGGTGCTTTCCGATGCTGCCGTTGATGCAATGTTTAGGCACATCTGGTCCACCTTCACATTCTTCACATCTGCCTGGCCATCCTTTGAAGAGCGATGCGTCAACGCAGAGTAGACATCTCGACTACACAGTACTGCAATGCAGGGATGCAGGTGATGGTCCTGATGCTGCTCCTAAAGGTCCCGCAAAAGCTCCTGGTCTGCCTGCAAAAAAGATAAAGAGTTCCCTGGTTGACCTCAGGTAGACTCCTGCTCAGTACACAAAAACTCGCTGGCACATAAGGAAAATTAGGCAAAAATACAGGCACAGAGCTCAGATGTGAATAAAGATGCAACTGACAGTGATAACTGTGGGGGTGTAAATAAAAAATCTGAACCTTCAGATCCCGGTGGACAATCCTGGGAACCGGGCAGTCTTCTCGCTAGATGCTGCTAAGGCGTTCAACAGTGTCGAGTGGGTATACCTATGGGAAGTCCTCAAAAGATTTGGGGTGGGCGAGAACTTTCTGACTTGGGTGAGGGTATTGTATGCTGCCCCCACGGCCAGATTGAGAGTGAACAGAGAACTTTCTGAGCCCTTCTGTCTACACAGGAGGACTAGACAGGGCTGCCCGTTATCCCCTTTGCTGTTTGCCATGGCATTGGAGCCCTTAGCGGCGCAGATTCGGTCCTCCCCTGGAATAGTGGGGTTCAGAAGGGGCTCACATGCAGACGTTATCTCACTCTATGCAGATTATACGCTGCTCTACCTGGGCGACACAGGGGAATCCTTACGGGCGGTTATGTCCCTTATCGACTACTTTGGGTCTCTGTCTGGTTTTTCCATAAATTGGGATAAATCAGTTTTGATGCCACTTGATCCCATACAGTCAGGTCCATAAATATTGGGACATCGACACCATTCTAATATTTTTGGCTTTATACACCACCACAGTGGATGTGAAATGAAACACACAAGATGTGCTTTAACTGCAGACTTTCAGCTTTAATGTGAGGGTATTTACATCAAAATCAGGTGAAAGGTGTAGGAATTACAACAGTTTGTATGTGTGCCTCCCACTTTTTAAGGAACCAAAAGTAATGGGACAATTTGCTCCTCAGCTGTTCAATGGCCAGGTGTGTGTTATTCCCTCATTATCCCATTTACAAGGAGCAGATAAAAGGTCCAGAGTTCATTTCAAGTGTGCTATTTACATTTGGAATCTGTTGCTGTCAACTCTCAATATGAGATCCAAAAATCTGTCACTATCAGTGAAGCAAGTCATCATTAGGCTGAAAAAACAAAACAAACCCATCAGAGAGATAGCAAAAACATTAGGTGTGGCCAAATCAACTGTTTGGAACATCCTTAAAAAAAGAACGCAACGGTGAGCTCAGCAACACCAAAAGACCCGGAAGACCACGGAAAACAACTGTGGTGGATGACCGAATAATTCTTTCCCTGGTGAAGAAAATACCCTTCACAACAGTTGGCCAGATCAAGAACACTCTCCAGGAGGTAGGTGTATGTGTGTCAAAGTCAACAATCAAGAGAAGACTTCACCAGAGTGAATACAGAGGGTTCACCACAAGATATAAGCCATTGGTGAGCCTCAAAAACAGGAAGGCCAGATTAGAGTTTGCCAAACAACACCTAAAAAAGCCTTCACAGTTCTGGAACAACATCCTATGGACAGATGAGACCAAGATCAATTTGTACCAGAGTGATGGGAAGAGAAGAGTATGAAGAAGGAAAGGAACTGCTAATGATCCAAAGCATACCACCTCATCAGTGAGGCATGGTGGTGGTAGTGTCATGGCGTGGGCATGTATGGCTGCCAATGGAACTGGTTCTCTTGTATTTATTAATGATGTGTTTCGGGCAATATTATCTGCTCATATTCAGCCAAATGCTTTGAAACTCATTGGATGGCGCTTCACAGTGCAGATGGACATTGACCCGAAACATACTGCAAAAGCAACCAAAGAGTTTTTTAAGGGAAAGAAGTGGAATGTTATGCAATGGCCAAGTCAATCACTTGACCAGAATCCGATTGAGCATGCATTTCTCTGGCTGAAGACAAAACTGAAGGGATAATGCCCCAAGAACAAGCAGGAACTGAAGACAGTTGCAGTAGAGGCCTGGCAGAGCATCACCAGGGATGAAACCCAACGTCTGGTGATGTCTATGCGTTCCAGACTTCAGGCTGTAATTGACTGCAAAGGATTTGCAACCAAGTATTAAAAAGTGAAAGTTTGATTTATGATTGTTAATCTGTCCCATTACTTTTGGTCCGTTAAAAAGTGGGAGACACATATACAAACTGTTGTAATTCCTACACCGTTCACCTGATTTGGATGTAAATACCCTCAAATTAAAGCTGAAAGTCTGCAGTTAAAGCACATCTTGTTTGTTTCATTTTAAATACATTGTGGAGGTGTATAGAGCCAAACAGATTAGAATTGTGTCGATGTCCCAATATTTATGGACCTGACTGTAACTCAACCCCTCCCTGACTGTGCATCAACGGTACGAGTGGTAGACTCCTTTAAATATTTGGGGATCCGCGTGTCTCCTGATTCTACCCAGTATATTGCACTGAATCTCATACCTCTGCTGCAAAGGTTTTGCTCTAAATGCACGAGTTGGTGCAAACTTCCTTTATCAGTGGCTTCTTAATCTAATTAAGATGGTGTGGGCTCCCCAACTTCTGTATGTTATGCATAACTCTCCGGTTTGGCTACCTCGGAAATGGTTTTATAGAATAGAATCCCAGTTTCGTGAATTAATCTGGTGCAGAAGGGTGGCTAGGATTAAGCTTAATACTCTTCAGATGGACAAGGATTGCGGTGGGTTGGCAGTTCCTAACCCCAGAGTGTATTTTCTGGCCTCTCAGGTCCAACATATGGGGGGCTGGGGTCTTTTGGATCCTCTGGACCCTATCGGGTCCCTTTTGGCCCCTCCTGCTCTCCTCAGCCGGTACTTGTCCATCTTGAGGCAGGGTTTTCCAATATGGTGGCGAAGTTACCGACGCTCACTCTGATTCGCATGGTCTGGCGCTGTGTTAAGGGGATGTTGAGGATCAAGGGTTATCTTCCTCAGACTCCGATTTGGCGTAACCCCAACTTCTCAGAACTGCTCCGTTTAGAGGGTGCTGTGGTGTGGGAAGCCCATGGTTTATACTTTATGGCACAATTATTCCGAGCCTGGGTGATGAAGTCTTTTCAAGACCTGCAGAGAGAGTTTGATGTCCCCAGGCACTGTTTCTTTAGATATCTACAATTACGGCATTCAATTACAGCCCAGGCAAACTTGTCTACCTTGCTACCCGATACTCACCGCCTGCTGGGTGAGGTATTCCAAGCTTTGGACAAGAAGGGTATGATCTCACTGGTATACGCTATCCTGTTGGGCTCCTTGCTGGACCCCGCTTCCCTTCCGGGTCGAGCGGGATGGGAAGGGGATCTTGGACCCATAGACAGGGAGACCTGGGACTTGTGCCTCTCCTCGATTCCTATGTTGTCGGTGTCAGCCTCTCATATGATATCTCACCTATTTTTGTTTCACAGGGCTTACAGAACACTGGTACAGCTGTTCCGTTTTGGCCACAGGTCTACCCCTCTGTGCCCTAAATGTGACAGGGACCAGGGTACACTTATACACATGCTGTGGAGATGCCCCAAACTCTTTCGTTATTGGGGAGAGGTGATAGACACTATCTCTAGAGTGTACAATTTTCAGTTGCTAAGGGATCCTGTGGTTTGTTTGCTTGGTGCTCTGGAGGTGGATACGCTGACCCCGAATGCCCACGTTGCCGTGTTGAGATTGCTGTACATTGCGCGCAAATTAATCGCTAGATTTTGGATCTCCTCCAGGATACCGAGCAAAGGCCAGTGGATTGTGCAGGTAAATGCCTCTTTGATTAGGGAAAAACTGACGTACCAGCACCGAAAAGCTAACAAGAAATTTGCCTCCTTATGAAAGCCCTGGCTGGATGACCCAGCCTTGGCTCCATCTCAACTAGTTATGGACCGGTTGCTTATGGGATAGGGTGACACTTTTTGAGTCGGCTTCACATGCAGTGTCCTACCATCCTTTACTTTTCTTTTTACCTTGTTCTTTTCTTCCTCTTCTCTCCCTTTTTTCTTTTTCTTTCTGTCTATAACCCCTCCCCCCCTCCCTTCTCTTTTTTCCTTAAGTTATCTGCCACTGTCCCTTTTTTATATTCTGTACTCTAGGTGGGTTCTTGTTGACATACAGAGTGCATAGTTCTACTACTTCTGGGTGAAGATAATGGTATGTTTCCATTTATAACTTCCTTATGCACATGTTCAGGATTGTTTTCTATGATGTACTATACACCTGAGTGCGATATTTTATAAATGACGTTCTCCTTTCTTATTGCTGTTATATGTTTTATATTTTTGTACTATTCTTACCACTGGTTGTGTAACTGGCTGTGTCTACTGTTGATGTTATTTTTACAGTGTACTGTTTATACTCAATAAATAATATATTTTCTTGAAAAAAAAATAGAAAAAAGTATGAGCCAGTCCATCCTCTAGGGAATTACCCTTTTGAAGTAGGTAATGAGGTAGATTGTCCATGCATTGCTGGGAACAGGTAAAACGATCCAAAAGGAAAGCTGAAGATAATCCAGAAGGGAGTCCAAATGATTGTCCTGAAGTAACTGCTGACACTGCCCAGTGACAGGGGTGAATATACAGGCGATAGGTTACACTCATTGGCCAACTGTTTTGCCACCAAAAGATTTGTCACCAATCCAGCTCTAAGCTCACTGGAGATCTGCCCAGGGCCAAGGTAAATCTTCCTAGCAACAGGAGGACGCTTGAACCTGAAACACAAGACAAAGATAACCAGCACAGCAGTCCCAGAGACATGTACTTAACAATCATCATAGCCCTCTAGAAATAATAAAATTAATTTAAAAACAAACGGGCGATAGGGGTGATAATCCCATAGGGCCACATTTCTACTTTTTTCTTTTGTGGCTCTAACATTAAAGTAAATGTAAACCAAAAACTATAATCTCATATTAGTTGAAGGTATTCATGTACTTCTAATAGTTGTTGAAAATATATCTTAGCCATTAGCCCCATGGCTTATTAGATACTTTTATTTATTTGTTATTTTGTTACACAATTTACTTCTGATGAAGCCTCATCTTGAGGTTAGAGTGAGCTCAGCATAGTGTATTATGTTACATTCAGATACTAGTTTTTGAGAATAGAATAAGCTCAGACCAAGGTATTTACACTTGAAAGTTAGAGCAATCGGTAAGAATGGTTTCCTGCAGATATAATTTTTGATCTTCCTGTTAGTATCAAGCCACAAGAGAAATTAAAATATTTTTAATATTATCTTTGCCAATTTTAAAATAAACGTTCTGTTTTTGGGCCCAAGTGGGTATGGTTCCACCCAACCACCTGTCAAATACCCACCGCAGAACACTCTTCAGAGGGCACCACAAGTGTAAAGTAAACAAACCCAAAATCATCTGAAACCTTTTTTTTTGTCTTCGAATCGGAAAATACTAGACCTGGGCAACAATGACATTCTGTAGATGCAAATGAAATCTAGAAGTAACATACCCACTTTTGATTAAATATCCTGTGTTTGCTGAGGTGGAATTTTAAAGAGGAATATATAAAACACATAATCTGATTGTACAATCATATCTCCACCGGATATAATAGCTTACCTAGTCAACCTAAACACTTGCTAAAGTTGGGTCGCTTGGTAACAGATGAGCTTATCTCTGCAGTTTATAAACAAATACATATACAGATAACAGATCTTTGCTAATAAATTTATATTCTAGACAGTTAATTTTTTTAATTGCAATTCAAATGTTGTTTAAAACGCACTTTCACTCTTCCACCAGTGAATATACTAAATTGGACAGTTTAGAATTTTAAACAGGCGGAGAGTTTAATAATTAATTCACAGCATTATCCACAGCTGAATTAAAAGTCCATTAATTATATCCCTAGAGAACAACCAACAAGGGACTTGTTAAATTGTGTATAGAGCTTTCAAAACATGTAGAGCTACTCCTGTCACAAGTGGGAATAATCTAACCACCAAGTTTACACGGTGTATAGATTAAAAAAGCATTGCTGGAAAAACCTGAACTGCTAACTACCAAGCTTGTAAAACACAACGGGCGTCATGCATAGATAGTGAAAGGAAAGCAATCAACAGATTCTACCTTTATTTATTAACCTGCGTTGGAAAAAAGTAAATATATTCTGATTATCTGCTGCAAGAACACACTTTTCTAATCCCCTGCTTGCTTAAAAGAGGGCTTGATTAGATACATTTTAGATAACATTAGGGATTAGGGCTCAATTGGAGCTCTAACTTTATACAAGAAGAAACTAATAGCGAATGCTATCCTTAAAACACTGAAAACAGTCTGATTAAAGCAGAACTTTAGTTTATAAAAAATAAAAACATTACTAGCTCAAAAAAAATAAAAAATCTGTTTCTGCTGTGATATTCACCTTCGATCCAGAGCTGCACCGCACAGTAATTATGTCCTGCAACTAATGCCTCGTACACACGCAACGATAATCGGCCGACCGATCGTCCGTCTTTTGTCCAGAGTGGTGTTTTGTTGCTTGGAATGTGCCTAGACTGCACACAAATTTTCTCGGCCAACAAAAATCTACTTCAGAAGTGATGTCATGTGCTAATTTACTTTCCGTGTGTTTTTTCTTCTCTGAGCATGCCCAGTCTTGCTCATCAGATTTTTGTCTGCCGAAATCTGTACTGACTGACGGAAAATCAGCCGTTGTGTTGACGGCCAACAAAAATTTTATAGCCTGCACACCAGATTTTTTTCGTCCGAAAAGTCGGAGTCGGTTGTTGGAAGCATCATGCTAACAAGCCGAAAATCGGCCAATCGGACGTTGGCCGAAAATTCCCCGCCAATAATCGATGCGTGTGTACGAGGCATAAGGCTTGGTTCACACTTTCCTGCAGTCTTCAGGCTGGTTGTGGGTGCAGAAATTACACCTGTTCCAGCACCCACAACCCCCAGCAGTCTAATTGCGCTGCTCTTATGAGATAAATTCATTCTGAATGGCACCCCGCATATTCAACGTGTTTGCGGGTGCAGGAAAGTTGCATGCTCAAAAAGAGCATGCGCCTTTTTTCTGTGGGAAGCACGGGCACAGCAGCATACTCAAATGAACAAGCCAACATGCTCTAGCAAACGAGGCCCGATTACACCAAAAGAGGAAAAGAATTAGCTCTGAGTGCTTTTATCGATAGCTTATTCCTTTCCTCTTTTGGTGTAATCATATACAATTAGATCTAACAATGTATTCAGACTGCTGGCTTTGTAATATATGCATTCAGATCCATTGCTAGCTCTGTGACACATAGACCAGCGGAGCTTACTAATTGGACCTCTCATTTAGTTCATGCCCCTCTTCTCCTCCCCTCCCTCAGGTTGCATAAAAGCCGATTCCATACACAGGGGCATAGGTCTGATGAAGGAGCAAATTGTGCATGTTCTGAAACACATTACTGCCCCCTTGATGTCAGCTCCAGTCTATATGCTCCAGCGTGGTTCCGGAAGTCCATCGGCCATCTTGCTTCCTCCCTTCTCCCTCTCCTGTCACAACTGCAGGTTAGCTCTCCCTTCCCCTAAAGGACTCTACAGGATGCATATTATGCTGACTAATATGCTCATTTGATCTACTATATTGTAAGTGTTTTTAAAATATTTTTATGAATAAATACTCTTAAAACTGCACTTAGAAGTACCTTCTGCTTTTTCCTTTAGTTTCCTCCAGAGTTGCTTCTTCTACCTGAAGTGCTGCTGCAAGTGCTCTCCCAGTCTCTCCTCCTTCCCTTAGCCATGTTGTTGAAGCTGATGCTGATGTGATAATAATCTAGTACAGTTCACTGGAGGAAATTTTGTGACAGAAGCGCTCTATTCTTCTTCCTCTTGCATCCATTTAGAGTATTGTTATCTTCTCCTGGACATGTGTGTTGCTCATTTTTCAGCCATTTCTCTATTTTCCAGGGTGGGGTAAGGAGCAGTTCAGGGTTAGGGTCAGTGTTCAGCACCTGCAATCATGAGAAGAACATAGAGTGGGAGCATGTCCTCCTCTAGAGATAAGGGATGCACTAGGCCTCAGGCCTGAAGAGAAATACCCTGTACTACCTGCTGCTAATAGGTGGACAACTAAACAATACAAAACAATACAAATACAACTAAACAATACAAAAAGGCTGCAAATTTGTGAAATCAAAAAACTGCTGCAATCAAACACTCCTTGAATAGTGAAAAGAAAAAAAGGTTGTAAAATAAATAAGATGTCCTGTTTTTGACTGAAATATTATCCTAAAAGGGATTAGGTAAGGTAAGCAAAATCAAACAAAAGTAAATATTCAAATGGTAAAGCGTCACTAGATAAGTGAAACTCTTGTTGCCTATAATGGTGTAACAAGTGAATTACATTAAAAATAACTTTGCTTGTGAACAAGTAGCCACGATCTGTTCACAAAAAATGACTAATAATAAATGGTACAAAATTCAGAAATAGTCCAGTGCTCCACAAATCAATGTGTTTAGTGAAAAGATGATGCTCCTTTCCCTCATGCAAATAAAACAAACTGTTTGTAGGGCAGGTGAAGTAATCCATAATGGAAAGTGTGTCACCGCTATGCTCTAAATGGGAAAATTGTCCGCTTTTTTTTTCATCAATGTTTCATTCATTTAGGCCAATATGTATTCTGCTACATATTTTTGTTAAAAAAAAATCCCAATAAGTGTATATTGATTGGTTTGTGCAAAATGTATTGCGTCTACAAACTAAGGGATAGATTTATGTCATTTTTATTTATTTATTTTTTACTAGTAATAGAGGCAATCAGCGGGATCGGACACTTAACTGACACTTTTGGGGGGACCACTGACATTACTATAGTAATCAGTGCTAAAATATGCACTGTTACTGTACTAATGACACTGGCCTGGAAGGGGTTAAAACCAGGGGCAATCAAAGGGCTAAATGTGTGCCTAGGAAATGCTTTCTAACTGTGTGGAGGTTGTAATCACTAGATGAACACAGAGACCTGTGTTCCTAAATAGGAGAAACACAGAATCTCTGCGTTCATCACTGACAGAACAGCGGTCTGCCATGTTTGCATAGGCAGACTGCCGTTCTGTCTTAATGGGGAGCGATTGCAGGTGCCCGGCGGACATCGCGTCCACTGGACCCACTGATTGGCTCCCCCTCTAGCCAATCGGCGCATGTGCGCGCCTCCACTATCTGCTGCACTAAGCGATGTACAGGTATGTTGTTTCACGTAACAGAGTCAACCTGCCCCAGTAGTAACTACGGCGGCTGGTCGACAAGTGGTTAAATTGAAAATAAAGTCCAGTACAAAGCAATTGCCCTCTCAGGGGATTTTACCATCAAAACAGGAAATAAAAAATAATACCAAGTTTCCTGGTTTCTTCTCCCAACACCCTTGCTTTCCCTCAAGCTTTGGATTTTCCCTTGGTCCCTCAGACCTTCTTAGGCCTCTTGCACATGGTACTGATGTTTGAGCATCTGCTTTTCTGGACGCAATTTCAGGTGTTTGCACACATTTGCGAGTGTATATGCGCATTTACACATTCGCACGCAAACTAAATTCCTAGGGAAAATGTATTACTATTTACGCCCATATGCACATATTTGTATATATTTGCATGTATTTGTGCATATTGGCACAAAATTCTGACTCAGTGCACACATTTACTCAAGAATAGGTACATTTTTATGCACCTGTGTGTACAGGCACATAGTAAACAATAGGCTTCATTTTAGATAAGTAAAAAAAAAAAAAAATGCTGTAATGAGATTTTTCAAGCTGCAGTGTGCAAGAGACCTTACACAGAACCACTATGTTCACATTCTGCACTGTGTGTCTCGTAACATTCTCTCTTTTCCTTGCAATTCTTTCAGCTTTCTCACTCCCTTTAGTTACAGCTCCCTGCTGCATGGGCCCACACCCTGACCTCTCAATAGCAGAATCTCCTGGCATCCATATACTGCAAAGCCTTCCTGTCTTCTAACCTGAGACCTCCTGGCTTTTGGGTGGAGCACACCTGTCCCCAGTGGCGAAGCTAGACCTTATTTCACCCAGGGCAGAGACTCAGTTCAGCGCCCCCCCCCCCCCATCTGTGGCGGGGCAAGGTCATGTCAGGACGAATATGCCACCAACCAGGGAGAGGGGAGGGTTGGTTGGGAGAGTAGGGTGTGGGATGCAGTAACATTCTATCCTAAAGTAAAATATGTGGTAACAGTGATGTGAAAAGTAATGGGGCCTGTATGTAGGATTATAAGTTCGGCCCTCCTGAGCAAGAACAAGAAAGTAAGGCATGCACAGTGCACCGCGGTAACATTTAATTGTGGTTTTTATTGTACTGAATATTGGCTGTGGTTAAAATAGAAGCAGAGGGCAAGGGTTCAGTAGAAAGTGGCACAAAATTCAGAAGTCAGTGATAAATGGCGCAGAGTTCAGTAGTAAATGATGCAGAGTTCAGAAGTATGTGCAAAGTTCAGAGGTCAGAGATTTCAGTGCCATCCTAATAGATTCATGAGCCCCCCTGGGCAAAGTAATGCACTAGGGCCCCTACAAAGAAGATGGTGACCTTGGCAAACAGTGGGTGTTGCTAAAATATGCTACATTTTGGGTGTGGCTTTTTACTCTGTTTTTTTAAATATTTTTTACAATAGCTTTTTACATTTTTTTCTTTTCAAATAGTTTTTATTTTAAACAAAATAGAGAAAATCATACAATTGAACATCATCAATGAATATACAGTACATGGAGTATAAACAGTTCAGAAAAACTCATAACAACAAGTGAGCTGATAACAGTGAAATCTTGAAAAACATGTTGCAACAGGAATGCCAATAACATAGGAAAACCACAAGTTGTAAGAGTCAGTGAGCAAGTAAGATTGCAAGACATGGTGGTGGACAGAGATATATGATGGGTAAGGGGCCCAGTCACTCCAGATAAGCAGAGCATATATGGAGCTATAGTGGGTGACAGGGGACAGAAAGGGGGGGTGAGGGGGAGGCAAGGAGGGGACCAGGGGGGAGGGGTGGGGCAGGAAAGGGTACAATGGGTGCCAGGAGAGAGTCCCAGTTTACCCTAGTGGGCTCCAGCAGGCTTGCAGGGCATTAATGATTGGATCATTGCTTAAGCACGTACAAGGGAGTCGTCAAAGCCTGGGGGCGGGTAGTTGTTAATCCAAAGTTTCCATTTTAAATTTTTTTCACAATGCTGTTGGCGAGTCTTTGGTGAGATATCAAGGGTCTAAACAGACCCCTGAAGTTTCATTTTTGAAACAGATAAAAGGACTGAGGAAATACATTCCCCAGTTGGGAATGAGTTGCTGAGTGAAACTAAAGGGATCTAGAGGTGCTCAGAGGGAGTAAGAGGGGCTGAAAGGGCTCGCTGAGATGTGCAGCTGTCGTTGCTGGTGCTTGACAGGCAGTGAGGGAGTGATATGTCACCTCTTAAATTAATGTTTTAGCTCCAAAAATGCTGATCCAGTTTGCGCGGAACCATGCACCTTGTACATGACTGCAGGGCGGTTATGGTGCAGCCCTATTCACGGTGAAATGCTATCTAATTTCTGCCATTCATACAGCTCTGAAATAGGGGGCTAGGGTGGAAAAGCCATGGCTCAACTGCCTGCTTTTTTACCTCATTTAGACTTTTGGTTGTGGGGGTGGTAAAAACAGGCATTTGGGACATGATTTATTCCCCCCCCTCTTTGCCAGGACCCTCTCGCCCTCGTCGCATTTAGTGGGTAGTACTGCCTGTTGGATGTAAACCATTTAAGTGCAGCTGATGATGTGTATTCTGATATCGCCAGATCTTGATGCTGGAATATAATGTCCTGGTGAGGACATCGTGTGGATAGGGGAATCTGTTCTTCATTCAGACTTGTGGCTAAAGGAAAAGAAAACACTCATCTATGTGCAAATTGAAGAGCTGCAGAAAACCTGGTAGGCTGTAGGACAGTTGGCAGACGTAAAAATTGAGCAGGGATGGAAAGGTTGCAAGAGAGGTGAATTTGTGGACAAGTGTTAAAAACTGAAGGCTGCAGTGATATTTATCCCGCTTGCCTATTTATCCCAGTGACGATCACCCAGCCTCCAGCCCTTGAGAAAGTCACATGATTGTGACGCAATGCGTTGGGAGGAGCCAGGTGATGTCACTTCCGGTCTACGGCCGAGACCAGAAGTTCGGAAATTCTCAGGCTGCATCATCCTGGAACACCTTGGTCCCGTTTTACCTTACTTGTTTGTGTCTACTTATTTGTAAGCGACTACTGCATTTGAATAAAGTTGAATCATACATATTACGCTATAGAGATCCTTATTTTATCTTATATGAGCTGAGATTTGTCTGCAATGGAACAAACCTCTTCAACCAACGACTGATTTCCCTGAAAACGCAATATTATTTGCCTTAAGGTGAGCGGCCACTGCACTTAGTGATGGATTGTCGGCTGTTGCGATAGAGCACCTAAATTACCATTTTATTGGAACACAGCATTCTCTGATTAATAGACTTTTTTTTTTTTTTTTATCACTATTGCACATTGCATTTGGACACTTTATTTGTTTTGTTTTTAATGTGTGTATATATATATATATATATACTGTATATATTTTAATATATAAATGTTTTCTTTTACTGGACTTTGACGTATTATACACATGTTGGATGGTGAACATTATTGATTTGTGTTTGTGTGTGGATTTTGCACATCTATTTCAATACTTTTCTCACAGTCAGGATTAATATTTCACACGCATCTGTATTTGTTAAAGCACGAGTGTATATATATATATTTACATTGTAATTTCACTGTTTACTTTTTATTAGATATAGTGCCGCTCCATATCGATTTAGTAATATTGTCTGTGTATGTGGTGACACTACAGGTATTGTGTATGTGAAAAAAATGTGCGCAGGATCTGTGAAATGAATAAAGCTGCAACCTTAGAACCAAATGGGGATAGTGAATGTTGTGAAGAAATCAGGTGTGCTAAATTCACATATGTCACAAGTCAGGAGGTGATTATGATACTACAATAAGCATCTACTACACTCCTGTAATGTGTGCCTGGGTTGATGTGCAATAAAATGTGTATATGATGACCTCATATACTCATATACATAAACATAAGTATAAACGTGATAAATTCGTGGTTGGATAAATGTCACTCAGGTGAAAACCAAAATAGAACACAAAGGTGTACACTAAGGTGAGTCTCAACATAAAGTGTCACTTGAAACAATCATAACCACCACTGTGTAATATGTGCAAAACATAGAAATAAAGGAGGGGAAGGTGCATATAGTCCCAACTATTTCCACACAAGTCGGTGATGAGATCCACACAGCAGATTCTCCTGGACTTGTCGGGTGCAAATAGGTTCCACCACCTTATTGGGGACTGGCCCCTTACCAGAAGCAAGAAGGTCAAGGGCGAAATGTCAGCTCAGCAGTGTAGTAGATATACAGGAGAGTGGATGAAACACTCAAGTGGGAGGTTCAGCCTCTTACCAGATCAAACTGTAATAGGGCTCATGTCACACTCATATCGTGGTACCTCTCTCAATCCTGGGCTTCCACACTCTGGGCGATGTCTCTCTATTGTCACGGGTCAAGATTTCTATACGTAGCTCATAGAGACAAAAACCAGACCATAGTGCAGTACCTCTAGTATTTATTCAAAATAAATCAGATGCACTTACATGGGTAGTATCTTCTGTAGTCACAAAATCAAAAACCGATGTGAGAGAAGCTGTGGCCGTCTGCAGTGCGGTCCGCCGGCGACTGGTGATGACGATGCGGCGCTCCTTCCTGATGCGTTTCCTCTAAACAGACGTCAACAGAGATAGGAGTATTGCCTGCTGTATCTAGCTTCATAATTTTTATCTTTATTTCCACTTGGTAGCGCGTTGGTATTTTTCATTTACATTTCTGATATTTGCAGTGCAGATTTATGGAGGGGAGAACAGATAGTAGAAGAAGAGGACATAAAGTAAACAGTGGAGAGGGAGGAGGATCGGATCAGTGTGAAAGCATACTGCATACTGGAAGTGTAGACAGAAGGAGATGAAATGAAGCAGGGAGTGTTCAGTGTAGCAGAAATAAGTGAAAGCAACTCGCCAGAAAAGAAGGTGGAGTGACCCAGGAAGAAGAATGAGTTGATGGAAGTGGAGAGGGCTCCATGTGGAAGGAGAAGGGTCAATACGTAGCAAGCAGTGGGTGAGATAAAGTAGTTGGAGCAGCTGGAGAAGTTAGATAACCCAGACCTTGTGTAGTGGAGGAACATATTTGCGCCTCAATAGCCAAGCTCACCTACAACATGTGAGAGGCAATGTGCATATCATTCCTCCAGGGACTGACGCCAGGACTTTGCAATGAGTATGGGAAAACACGGCTGTATGATCCCTCCATAGGCCAACTTCACCATTAAGTCCCTGACTAACCATCTGCTACAGCTGCTAATGTTTATGCTAGGATTTGAGGAAAAGGGATTCTGGTGGTTGTAATTGAAGGTGCTAGCAGAATTTTATGGGGTGCTTTAGCACACCCTTGCACCACAGACTGGCACTGCCTGCTCCCCCTAGTTTCGGCTCTGCCTGTCCCAATGCCAGAGCCCTGAGCTGTGGCCAGTTCTTTAAATATAAAAGGCGTGCATACCTGCACACACAGCTAATGAGTCTCCAGTAAGACCTGGACACCAGGTTGGAGGATTCATGCCAACTCCAGACCCCAGTCCCAGAAATACCAAAACCCAAGAAAAGCTTTAAGATCGACTTTTAACCTTCCCTGCTAATTATAGACACTCTGGAGCCCCTCACTTTGCATTTGTGAGAATCCTCTGTCATGTTTGCCTACTTTCACACAATGGCAGGGCCTTGCACTGTACAATAACTAGTAGGAGTTTTAGAATTGTTGTAGCTACGATGTCAATGTTTTTCGTTATGAACTTTATTTTCCATAAATTAGGATTAGACATGTGCAGTTTGTTTTGTTACCTTTTGAAATTAGGACATCATTTTTGCTATTTGGAGATTCGAATGTATCTGAATTTCCGAATTGCAATAGTAACAAATTTCAAAAAAACAAAATAACGAATTATCCGAATTTGAAAATTAACTGAATCCAAACATGAATTTAAAATGGAAGCAGATTGGAAAAAAAAAAAACAGTAAGGTATAAAAGTGAATTAAGGTGATGATTACTACTTAGGCTGATTTATAGAATAGAATAGACCTTATAGAATAATTATAAGGTTAAATAAACACACCAGTCCATCCAGTTCAACCTGTGTGAGTGTGCGTATGTTCATGTCCAAAAATGATTTCCCGTATCCCTGTATACCGCGTTTGCTAAGATACCCGCTAAGAGTTTTTTAAAACGATCAATACTTCCCGCTGACACCACCAATTGTGGAAGTAAATTCAACATTCTTACCAACCTAACAGTGAAAAAAACCCTACGCAGTTTAAGGTTAAACCACTTCTCCTCTGTGTCTTCTTACACTCCTAGAAACTGAATAGTTTATTACCTATGCTAGAAACCCCATTGAGGTATTTGAATATCGCTATTATATCTCCTCTCAATCGTCTCTTCTCCAGAGAGAATAATTTTAATGATTGTATTCGTTCCTGGTAACTGAGGTCCTCCAGTCCCCTGATTAACTTTGTTGCTCTTCTTTACACTCTCTCCAGTTCCCACACATCCTTCCTGAGAAATAGTTACCAGAACTGGACAGCATACTCCAGATGTGGCCGAACCAGACCAAACCCCTGAGATGTGGCCGAACTTTTATAAAGTGGCAGGATTACAGGTTTTATCTTGGAGTAAATTCCCTTTTTTATGCATGCTAATAGTCTGATAATTTTGCTTGCTGCAGCTTGGCATTGCTAAGCCTGTGATAGGACCCCCCAGATCTTTTTCCATCCTGGATTCCACCAAAGGTTCTCCCCCCACTTGTGTTCAACTTTTTAGCCTTAAAGCATGACTTTACATTTTCAACATTAAACCTTATTTGCCATATAGTTTCTGACTCCATTATTTTATTGAGGTCTCACTGCAAGGTTTCTATATCTTGCTGTGAAGTTTTTGCCCCATCTAGCTTTATAACATAAGCAAACACTGAGATTAAACTATTTATACCAACCGCTTTATCATTTATGAAAAAATTTAACAGAACAGAAAAGATTTAAAAAAATAGAATAGAATAGACGTACAATTAAACTCAGAAAGCTTCCGGGGTTTGGAAATAAATCACAGGTAAGAGTGCTTTGTGTTCAATGAATTAGAAAACTGCCGCACATTAACATAGGCAACTGCTTTTTTGTACACTTTTTGTAACCTTACTTGTATGCTTATAAAACTTTCAATAAAGTGTTTAATAATAAAAAAAAAAAAAAAAAACATAGGCAACTGCTGCAACTTTATTGATTAATGTCATCAAATGTTTTTATCCACCGGCAACTCCCAGTCAACTACCGATGATCAGAAACTGATGGGGTGGACTCCTAATAATGTCAGCACCATGCAGACAATCACACTGCCATATGAGCAAGAACTCCTCCTACTGGCCCAGGGGTCATGACCCATATAAAGTGCCACCAGTGTTAAGGGTTTGATGTACAGCCGTGGCCAAAACTTTTGAGAATGACACAAATATTAATTTTCACAAAGTCTGACGCTTCCGTTTTTTTAGATCTTTTTGTCAGATGTTACTATGGTATACTGAAGTATAATTATAAGCATTTCATAAGTGTCAAAGGCTTTTATTGACAATTACATTAAGTTTATGCAAAGAGTCAATATTTGCATTGTTGACCCTGGCATGCTGTTAATCAACTTCTGGGCCACATCTTTACTGATGGCAGCCTATTCTTGCATAATCAATGCTTGGAGTTTGTCAGAATTTGTGGGGGATTTTTTGTGCACCCGCCTCTTGAGGACTGTCCACAAGTTCTCAATGGGATTAAGGTCTGGGGAATTACCTTGCCATGGGCCCAAAAATTGCAATTGTATGTTCCCCAAGCCACTTAGTTATCACTTTTGCCTTATGGCAAGGTGCTCCATTATGCTGGAAAAGGCATTGTTTGTCACCAAACTGTTCTTGAATTGTTGGGAGAAGTTGCTCTCGGAGGATGTTTTTGTACCATTCTTTATTATTGTCTGTGTTCTTAGGCAACATTGTGAGTGAGCCCACTCCCTTGGCTGAGAAACAACCACACACAGAAATTGTCTCAAGATGCTTTACTGTTAGCATGACACAGGACTGATGGTAGCACTCGCCTTTTCTTCTATGCACAAGGTTTTTCTGGATGCCCCAAACAATGGGAAAGGGAATTCCTTTATCAGATGAAATTATTTTATCACTTTATCAGTCCTCTGCAGTCCAATCCCTGTCCCTTTTGCAGAATATCAGTCTGTCCCTGATGTTTTACCTGGAGAGAAGTGGCATCTTTGCTGCCCTTCTTGACACCAGGCCATCCTCCAAAAGTCTTTGCCTCACTGTGCGTGCAGGTGCACTCCCATCTGCCTGCTGCCATTCCTGAGCAAGCTCTTCGCTGGAGGTGTCCTGACCCCGCAGCTGAATCCTTCTTTACAGATGCAGTGGAACTGTTTCATATAGGATAAGTTATTTTCATGGCAAAGGGGGACTTTGCAACGAATTGCAATTCATCTGATCACTCTTCATAACATTCTGGAGTATATGCAATTTACCATCATAAAAACTGAGGCAGCAGACTTTGTGAAAAAGAATATTTGTGTCATTCTCAACATTTTTGGCCACAGTTACGCAGTACATGGGGCACAAGCTATAAAAAACATTTTTTTAAAAACACTAAGACACATTGATAACATTCTTCAAGCTGATGTCTTGTACATGTACAGTATATGTAAAAATTACTAAAAGACTATATATTTCCTTTAAACCATTTGTGTTCTCTAGTAAGTAGGTTACTGCCAATGCAGTGCAGGGTCATGATACAGTAAATTACAGTGGTAATCAAAACAGGCTACCGTTTAGATTGGATAGATGTGTTGCCTTTCGTGTTTCCAATACCACTTTGACCACATGTGCAGGAATTCAGTGTACCAATCCAAAGTGATGGCACTCAGCTTCTCAATGATGCATATAAAGTGTACCTTAATCATAAATTGCTTTAGTTTTAATCGATTGTCACTTTACTAGGGGGAATATGTGCATAATTACACTGTACATTGCTTTATATTTTGAATTATTTACATATGTAATGTACATATGTAGTAAGACATCAATAGTTAAAAGACTGTGTAAATCATTTTTGACAGAACTATCAAAAGATATTAGTTTGTTATAGAAAATAAGCCATCATTCATTAATGATTGAACAACACTATACAGATAGGGCCATACATTGCTTGAATCCGCAATAACACAGTGGCTTGTTATCTTGAAATGGGAATTTCCCAATACAGATTGGTGATTTACTAAACAAATAGGAAGGAACCCTTCACTTCGCAAAGTGAACGTTCATGGAGCTTAGTAATTACAATGAAGCTACACTCACTTCAATCCTTCAATCATCAAAACATGTTTTTTCATTTCCCTTCACAGATAATTGGCTATTCAAAGTGAGCACAGGTTCAACTTATTTACTATCATTCACTTTTTAGGTAAACAGCCTCTACCCAATTAGTAAATCAACTCTGGTAAAGTCAGGTTGAACCTCAGGTATACACCTAAATACACATGTAGCACCCTCCTAGGTAGGTGCTAGAAGAGAGTATAGTTTTTGGGCCTTTCTACTTACCAGAGAGATGGTCAGATAAATTTAGATTGCCCTCTGCCTACCAGAGAGCAGGATCCATCTGTAGGGTCTGCTCATGGTGCTCAGGTGCATCTCAGCTTGTCTGAAATGTTTTACACTGGTCCAATAGGGAGGCATATTGGACAGTGTGGACAGTGTGAAGAAATCTGACAAGGGAGGGCACAGGCATTGTTACAGCCCTGGTGATTGGCAGAGGAAAGTGTCTTGGTGCATGCTGGGTGACTGTATAAATGCTAAGGGAACGTGTGCTTGGGGTCTTCTGCTAGAGAGCGGGGTCATGGAGGAAGGGGGCGGCTGCCCCTTCTCAGTAGAAGCTGCCATGCGGCCTTGTGTAGTCGACCTGAGGGCCTAAAAGTCAGATAGGAGCTGAGCCCAGATGTCTTGCAGAGCTGACTAGAAGTGAGACACTGGAAAGGATCTGATTCTGCCTACAGTGAGTACAGATCTGTGTCATGGAGCCTGTCCTGTGAAGGCCATCCCTTCAGTGGACAGGTTTCAGTTAACAGGATGCTAGAGAGTGTCCTGAAGATAAAGAAGTTGCATAAAGTCTGCTGTTATAGAGAGAGAGCAAGAAGACTTAAAGTGGATGTAAACCCTCCCATATGCCCAGTGAAGCGAACAGCCTCAGATGATACACAGAGTTGAAACAAATCTTCCTACATCAGGTTTACATCTACTTTTATTCTTCCATACAAGTGGCAGTATTGATAAAGCAGTCTGTCTGCTTCCAAAAAAAAAAAAAACCTGGTGAGGCCAAGTGAGAGTTTCCCCTTATTCACTGTTAATAGTTCAGTTGGAGTACTCCACTATTCCTTTCTCCCATCCAAGTTCCACAATAAATACAAAACCAAATACCCTGGATTATTTATTAACAAGCCAATGGGAGTAAGGATGGATGTGTGAAAAATCCCCTAGTGACGGTCTGCTGGTGATCAGAGGGAGGCCTAAGAAGTCAACACACAGCAAGCCCTACAAAGACAGTGTTACACACAATTGAAGTACATGTATGTGAACTGTTTTAGCTTCAAAGTGATTTTACTTCTGCTCAACCAGTATTGTGATTTATACATCTGCCACACTACATAGTCAGAAAGATCAAGCCGCTTCTTTGAGAACACTTAGAACTAAAGCTGGCCATACACTAATTTAAGTTTGATCAGTGCGTGGCAGCAGTGCCGGATTTAAAAGCGGGCAAAAACGGGAAAATGCCCTGGGGTCCCCCTGTCAGAGGGGGTCATTTTCCCTCTAGACTTATTATGTTTGTTGAAGAAATTGTCCAGTTTGCAGCCTTTGCCAAGCTCTGGTCATGTCTCACTCCATCTCAACAGGTAGTTTTATTACATGATAAAGACCTTTCCAGGTGTTAATGTAGCTGAAATATTTGAGCATGATGGTCTCTATTTGTTCAGGAGAAAGGTCATTCAACAAAGTAGCACTGATAAAGAATTATCTTCGAAGGGGGGAGTACAACTGGGGGAATCCATGGTGGAGAAGGATCTGGGTGTTCTGGTAGATCATAAGTTTAATAATATGCAATGCCCCAAGCTGCGGTTTCTAAATCAAGCAAAGTTCTTTCTTTTGAAAAAAGAGGCATGGACTCCAGAGAGAGAGAGCGAGATATTATGTTGCCTCTGTACAAATCATTAGTAGGACCTCATCTGGAATATGCAGTTTAGTTTTGGGCACCGGTTCTCAAAAAGGATATCAGGGAACTGGAGAAAGTGCAGAGAAGGGCAACCAAGTATAAATACATAAGGGCTCCATATAGTGAACTTGGTGTTGAGGTATTCACATTAAGGTTATCACAGAGGACAAAGGGACACTCTTTACTTCTAGAGGAAAAGAGATTTCGCCTCCAAATACAGAAATGTTTCTTCATAGTAAGAGCTGTAAAAATGTGGAATAGAGTCTCTCCAGAGCTGGTTCTGGCCAGCTCAGTACACTGCTTTAAAAAAGGCCTGGATTCTTTCCTAGGTGTACATAATATAACTGAGTACCAATATTTACTGTATAGGTAAAGTTGATCCAGGAAATATCAGATTGCCTCTCAGGGGATCAGGAAGGAATTTTTTTTTGTAGCAAATTGAATCATGCTTTGCTGGGGTTTTTTGCCTTCCTCTGGATCAACTGGGGATATAGGATTGTTTATATGGGATTGTATGGTAGTGTTTTCTTTTTTGTTTTTTATTGGTTGAGCTAGATCAGGGGTGTCCAAACTTTTTTCAAAGAGAGCCAGATTTAATGAGGTGAACATGCGTGAGGGCAGACCATTTTGTTTGATGTTCTTTGGACCATTAAAATTAAATGCAAATTAACTATTTTATGCAAAGTTTATTGCAAACAGCATACTTATTCATTTCATAAAACCAGCCAGGAACAATTCAGCAGTGTGGACAGTTGTGCCTTGCTCGGCCTGTGAGGAGATGATTACGAAATGCCTCAATCCTGGACAGGGAAGGGTGGAAAAGGGTCACACAAAGCCCGGTATAGGAGGCAAGGAGGATCGCTGTCTGTGGCCTGTCAGATCACCCACGATGAGTGCAGACCGGGAAGGGGACCTGGACATGACGTCAGACTCTGGGGGAAGGAAGACCAAAACTATGCTTTAACCGATATAGAGCTGCTGATGGTAAGCAGCATGTGCGGTGACCCAATGCAGGGGAGCGCCTGCTTCTTGTATGGTTGTTCTAACAACTTTTCAATGTTCTATTTACTACATTGGCATAATTCATGACTTTCATTGCTACCGTCAGTAATCATCATCAGTGGGTTCATATAACGCTTATTTGTGGTTAACGCAGTGTGACTGATACTTTTGAACATCCTTCCTGGTGTGTTTTGTTCCCACACAGCTGCTACTTGACCGCCAGGTGTTATGCCAATTGTCATGGAGAGGGCGCTGGTCCTGTCATACTAGCGCTGCTTTATTACAGCCCCACAGGTAATTTGGAAAGATCTATTGTTGTGGCCCCTGTGAATCCCCGAGCGCTGCTCAGGGCCCCTGGACTAATATGGTATGCACGTATGCCATATTAGTTCTTTTACCATACATTTTATACATCCTCTTATATATGCTACTGTTTTGAATGACTTATACTCAAAATCATGGTCCATCCTGACCCGCTGCAACAATTTCAGTTTTTCCTGTTACTTGTGAATACATAATTGTTAACACCCACCGCCCACACCCACAAGCTTTATATCCCTTGCTCAAATGGCCTCGGACTTAGCCTGATTAGGGAGCACTAAAAACACAAATGAGGAATTACAACTTGAAGCAGCACGGTACCATTGGGACCATGGCAGGAATTGAAAGTAAACAACAAAAGCAGCAGAGCTGCAAAGCATGCAGGGAATCCAGGAAGTTGTGGAAAGAGATGGCCTGTGGACAGGCAGAACAAAATGAAAGGAGATTTTTCAAGTAAGCTTATATTGGATTGCCAAATATAACTATTGTTTGTATTGTCATTACTATGCTAATGTTATAAAACAAAAGAGTATGTGGGGACAATGGAACTCCTTTAAAACAAATATTGCCTATTATCAGTTTAATGACTGGCTGGTATCTTTGCCACACTGCACTCCACTTCCTGGATAAGATGTACAAATGGGAAATATGGTTGCCATCTGCCAGGCTTTGTAGTGTGGCACAGGTGTGTGAATCACAAGGCTGGATGGACAGAAATACATTTCCATACTATATATGTGTAGCACTCTCTTGTATACAGAGTTGTGTAGTGTAATAGAGGCTTATTAGAAGCCTGAGAGTGAGTCAGAGGATGTACTTTAGGTCAGGCTGGAGGGCTTTATAGATCAGGCCTCTGGTACCTCCCCCTGGTTCTAGAAGCTTGAAGAAGTTTCTAGAAGCTAGTGGGAGAAGGCCAGAAGGTTCTGATCTAAATATTTATGGGAATCTGGCCAATCCCTAGGCAGGATGCCTGATGGGATGATTGAACCAGTCCATTATAATTTTGGACTCTGACCAGTAGAGGAGTCGGGTGGAAGATGGAGTGCTGAAGTGCTGCTGTGTGTAGCCTGGGAGGGGTCTGCCTTCACACTGAAGGTTGGAAGAAGGAAGCTTAAAAAGGGAACTACACTGCTCTGCGGTCTATTGAGGAAAGGATAGCCTGCATAGCCAGGAAAAAAACTAGACCATCAAAAGACCTGAGAACAGTTTCACCTACAGTTGCAGGACAAGGACAGTGTGGGTATCTACACCCCCAAGGCCTACAGGGGAGAGAACCTCTAGGTGCCATACCCAACCAGTTCTCCACTGGACAGTTCTAAAAAAAACAGGTCTGTTCTGGAATCCCTTGCTCTGGTATACTCTTCGAGACAGCCAGGTGGATGAGCAGTTTCTAGCTGGGGTCTGAAGATGTTTGTTTAAAGGAGACCAAGTGCTCCTTACAGAGACTGTGTTATTGATCTGTCAAGAGAAAGAAACCCCTCTGGAGGGAGTAGATATTCCAGGATCCATTTTTGTGGTTTTCTTTGGACAAAAATAGGAAGTTCTCCAAGTTGTGTTTTAAGTCAAGTTGGGCATCCCATATATTCCTAGACCCCATCCAAGTTGTTTACCCTAAGTAGAACAACAAAAGTCCATGGACAGGTTACTGACTTTGAATGCAAGTTGGAAAATGCGTGTTGCCTGACTGTGCAGGAATAGGGGGAACCAAAAATTCAAAGGCTCCTTAGAGGGTAGCCCTACATATGTATCTTAACTGGGGACTTAGATGTTTACCTGTAGTTCTACAAGGGTGTCTTTAACTTTAAGCATTTTACTGATAAAAGGGGAGATTTTATACTTAGGTCTCATGCACAATGGTTTATTGTAAACGCTGTTCCTCTTGACAGGAAAACACATCTAAGCCACAGTTTTTTTAAACGCCTTTGAGTTTGTTTAGACATGTTAAGGTGTGTTTGGATATTTATATATTTAATTTGCCAGAATTGTAATTTACTTTGGCCATTGAAATAATTAAATGCTCAAGCACTAAAAGCACAAGGGACTTATGCAATAGTTTGGCATTTTTGATGCCTAAAATCTCCTCCCCTGAATGTGATTCTTTTGTGTTCAGGCCAAGGAGCTTTGACTACCATTAAATGTGGCTGCTCTTAATCTTAATCTGGGGCATTCATCTGCTGCACTCTGTGATCATTGTGTCCTTCAGATACAGCTGATCACAGATCTTGGTAAAGGATACAGAGAAGGTTCTGCAGAAACAAAGTTTGAATAGTGTATGTACCAAATACTTTATACTAATATACTAGGACTCAAATTATATGAATACCTACAATAACGGATGTGTTATTGATTATATATTTCAGCTGGGGGACAAAGAATCTTTGAAAAAGGCTAAGAAAATAGCCGAAACGCGTGAGTTTAGGGATAGACTCTGTGAACCACACTTTCCTCAATACAGGAAACCCAGAGACCATATCCTTAACTTTGTCACAAATATCACATATGTCACAGATTCCTTTGAATCTTCTCTTTTCTCAATCTTTACCACATTGGGCCTATACCCAAACACTTATCTCCACTTTATTGGAATGTATGTATATACTTTTTTTGCTTTATGTACAACGGAATAAATCCGATATTTCTTTTTATATACTTGCATTAATATCATTACTAGCCCACCACTTTGGCTTGAGACACCAAAACACCCCACATTTTTGTTAAAATATAGGGACGGAGGCAAAAACCTACTCCTACTATCTAGAGACAAAAAACCCCACCCCCTCGTCAATCACAGTGGCCCTTTACCCAGTAATCAGCTGTGTCCCATCACTGCTTTTCACAGTGTAAACAGAGTTAACAGTTATTGTCTCTCCTTTTCTCATGCTCTGTGACAGGGTGAGGAGAGGAGAGCCAATAACTGGCAATCCTGACAGGGGACATGTACACGGAAAATCCTAGTGCCCTGATTAGTAGTATAGCCCCATCAGTGATAGTCAGTGCTGCCCATCAGTGACATCTATCACTGCACAGTTGTAGCAGCTCCTCTCCTGGACTGAAAAGGCTTACTCTGATTTCAATGCACACTGTGAGATTCTCACCATGTTCATTAGAAGCTGCAGCAAGTCAGCCCACCTAATTTTCATGAAGGGGACGTCCACCTTCATGTAACCCTTTTTTTACTCCAGCCGGACTTCATTCATTGGATTTCAGTTCTTTCAGATATGGAGGTTCAGCCTCACATGTGGGTGTTACCTAGGACACTCTGCCTAGGAACGCCCACTCCTCCAGGCCAACAGCTGCCTATCAAGACATTGTGATATTTGCATAACTCCTCCCAAGAGCCAGTGCCGGGACAAGATCATCCAGCGCCCAGGGCAAAGATGCCAAATGGCCCCCCTATTCATGATGTGCAATTTTAGAAGGTCCTACACTCAGTAAACCATTGCGCCCAGGGCAACCTCCCCTCCCGCCCACCCCTTGTTCTGGCTCTGCCCCTGCCAAGAGCCATCCCACTGCTTGAACCAGGGCTGAGGAGTACTAAGGCAGGGGACTGTCCTTTTTTACTGTATATGTCCCTCCCTGACAGCCCCTCCCACCTGCCATGATCTACCTGCATTGCATAGAGAAGCACAAAGAACCAGTGATTACATCATTTGCTGTAAAATAATAGTAATAAAATTATACTAATAATAATAATAATAGTAATGAAAATAGAAAGGTTTTATTTAAACATTTCATTATCACGTTGATGGGGGGGGGGGGGGGGGACCAAGGAAGGCAAAATATAAGCTGAATAAACTTCAGCAAAAGGGATTTTTTTAAAGCCAGTTTTTGGTACAATTAGTACGAATTAGGAACCCTGTCGATTTTTTTTATTTATTTGCTGTCTGTGTCTCTACTGGAGACATTTGCCCTCTCTGTTGTCACTGGAACTAAAAGTGATGGGAAAATTAAATGTTTTGAGTTGTCACCAGAAGAGGAATAGAGGGGAAATCTTCCAAGTGAAGGCCTTCTTTCAGTAACAACTGTCTATGAGAGGATTTCCTTTCACTTTCTGTGATAAAAAAAAAAAGGCATTACAGTGGTTTTATCTATTTACAACTCTAAAAAGGAAAAGAAAAAAAAATGTATATTTTTATATATATTATACCATATATACACACACAACTGATCACAAATCACATTAACCTCCCTGGCGGTATGATTCTTTCAGATTTTAGGTGCTGAAAGCGGTACAATTATTTTGCTAGTAATTCTTAAGGACGAGCAGCCCAAACCAACTATTTACATATGATTTTTTTTTTTACTGTGCGTTCTTCTTTATAACATCTCGGGTATGATAAAGTTTGAAACACAAAATCAAAAATTATAATATAATAAATAACTATAACTTAAGTTATAGTATGTATATATATATATATATATATATATATATATAAATATATATATATATATGTACACACACACAGTATATATATATATATATATATATATATATATATATATATATATATATATATATATATATATATACACACATATACACACACACATTATTTTATTTTGTAATGAAATCAGTGTGTTTGTGTTTTTTACTTTTCAAATTTGCCACTGCTTCTACCCCCCTGCGAGTGTCACGTCACAGGAGACGGAAGCCAGGGCTCACAAGCATCGGGCGGAAGATCCGGCCGCCGTATGCCGAAGGGACACATCGCTGGATCCCGACGACAAAGTAAGTAACCCTCTACAAGGATCCAGCGATGCTCCCTGGTGGTACCCCAAGTGTGGCTCTGGGTTACCGCTAATGCACTAAAATTTCACCCCGAGCCACACTCGGGAATACCGCCAGGGAGGTTAAAGAGCCAATCACAGCGGCCCTTTACCATGTGATCAGCTGATCACATTTAAACAGATCTGCTGGTTTTTGGCAGTCCTTTCCTCCCATGCTGTTTCTGTGTGAGGAAAAGGAGAGCCGTTACCCAGCAAGACTGTTAGTACATTGTTTTCACTGGTAACCGGATGTAGATGGACACAAGCCTATTTACATCTGGCTACCTCTGATCTGTCACTTTTAGGTCTGGAAAAATAGAAAAGAATGTCCTTTTTCATTTTGTTTTTTCTTGGACCTGAATGGCCACAGAGGTAGGCGGATCTAAATGGACACAAATAAATTCATATCTGGACTCCTGTAGACCTACATGGAGCTTTCAATCAGGTCCGCATGAAAAACTGACAGGCGGACCTAATTGCAAAGCCTAGGTGAAAGGTTCTCAAAGGGAAGTGGTTTGGGGGGCGGTAAAAGTGCAGCTTGGCTGTGTGTTTTTACTCCCCCCCCCCCCTGCAAGACATGTGTAAAGTAGCATCTCACTGTCTGCTCATGGTCATCCTCATTATGGGGATCTCAGCACAGCAGGTGCTCTATGGCTCTGTCAGTGTCACATGGCTGCTGGGTGCGGACTTTGTTATGGCTGTACTGTGTTATAGTCTGTAACACACAGTACAGCCAAAAATTTAGACAGTCAACACCCAACAGCCATGTGGCACTGACTGAACCATAGAGATCCCCATAATGATGATGACCATGAGCACACAAGGGGGAGTCTGGGGACTGCACCTTCCGGAATAGCCTGTGTGATTTGTCACTGCGTGACTGTGTGTGTGTGTAGATGATTGCTTGCCTGTGCACTGCCGCCGGGATTACTCAGCCATCTCAGCGATCAGTGTCTCCCTCAGGCTGCAGCTGCCGGTGTACTTACTGAAGAGTGGGAGCCGCATTACAATGGAATCCATACACCAGGGAAGGCGCACCATGAGCGGCCGGAACTTTAGTTTGTGCAGGTACACTGGCGTAGAGCAGCATGGAATTTGTCTGCCTGTGCCCTAAAATGGATAAAAAGTCCCTCTTCTGCTGTCACCTCCTGGGCCCCTCTGTTACTCTGATGGGGCCCAGGAACCTTTTATACACCCTCATTTTCAAATGTATGCAAGTTGGTGAAGGTATATATTTTTTTAACAGAAATGTATTACAAAGCTGCTCGGGCTCCCCTGCTGAGCTGATTGAGGCCTGGCCCAGTACAACAGGGCTGGCTGTACTGCCTTATCAGCGGCCCTGTCTATCAGCATCACATATCAGTGCCTTTTCATCACTGCCCATTAGTGCCGCCTCATCAGCACACACCAGTGAAGGGGAAAAATTACTTATTTACAAAATTTTTTAACAGAAACTAAAAAAGAAGGGTTTTTTTCAAAATGTTCTGTCTTTTTTTGTTTAGCAAAAACTCAGTTATTAAAAAGAAAGCCCTGTCTCAAAAAAAAGTACAGTGCTTCATGACTGGGCAATTGTCATTCAAAGTTGATGAAAGCTGAAAATTGGCTTGGTCCGGAAGGGGGTATAGATGCCCAGTAAGCAAGTGGTTAAACTCCTCCAAAATCTATGTGCAAAACATCCGTTTAGGAGCAGCAGAGTGCATGAACCCATACCATTAAGACATATTGGGGTTGATTTAGTAAAACTGGAGAGTGCAAAATATGATGCAGCTGTGCATGGTAGCCAATCATCTTCTAACTTCAGCCTGTTCAATTAAGCTTTGACAAACAAACATGGTAGCTGATTGGTTTCTATGCAGAGCTCCACCAGATTTTGCAGTCTCCAGTTTTAATAAATCAACCCCATTTTGTCTTATTTATTTAAGTAAATTGAATGCAGCCACGTTTTGTTTAGTTTGCAAACTTATTGACAGCCAAATAAAATGGTCTGCCCCCATTAGAACAACAGTAAAATCAGCTCATGATTTACACATACTGCCAATTGGCAATTAGGTTTAATTGATTTGTCTGAGGCCCCGTTTACACCTGAGTGTATTTCAGCTCGTGCAACGCTCATCTCTAAAGTCTCAAAACAACCAACAAACAAAATCCCATTCGTTTCAATAGCCCATGTTCACATCTGAGTGTTTTGTTGCCTGAAGCTCAACAAAGTACATGAGCTTCTTTTTTGTCAGATTACAAGCGTTTTTGTTGGATGTCCATGTCTGCCTCCAAACACCTGCAAAAAACGCCTGAAAAAAGCCAGAAAAAACACCAGAAAATGATACGCTCAGGTGTGAATTGAGCCAGAGGACTTTTGTACTAGGATAAAAAAACAGACCATCTCCATTATTGCAATTATCCATTTGTTAAATTTCATTTTGGTATCTTTTACTGCCATATTACAAAACTATTTCATACAGTATGATTTCATTACAGCATAGCATAAGAGATATACCTGCTAAACCATACTCATAATGTCATAGACTGGTCAGAACTCAAATAGCTTTAGTTATTTTCCCAGATGTATATAAACCATTTAGGGTTACCACCTCATCCCTTTAAACCCAAAAACATATTCATTACACAGGTTCTTTGACTGATTAAGGTGGTAATTAAACTTGGTGCCTTATCTGCAATAAATTAGCCTCAAAACCTGTGTAATTCATATGCGTTCGGGTTTAAAGGGATAAGGTGGAAATCCTAAAACCATTATAGGAGGAAGGAAGCCTGGATGGCTTCATACACTTCAAGCTTGACTTTAGGCAAACAGCTATATACACAGATGAAATAAACATATGGGGGCTGGTTTACCTGCCAAGGGATTTGTCTTTCTGTCCATCCAGTCCTGAGATTTATACAGCTTTGCCATGCAGCACAACCCTGTCTGTCAGGGCAAGACCTAATTTTTATTCAGCTGAAATTAGGTAGCAGTTACAAGTCTTGCCTCTCCCCCAGCCTTTGATTGGGCTGGGCTGGACACTGAAAGGAGAGGCAGTAGATCGATGAACTCATCTCTCTATCAGTATGTGCTTTCCTAGTACCTAAGCACTGCACCAAAACTGATCAAATCTTGTGCTGCTTCCCCCTCTCACATTTTGAGCTCTGCTATACCCTGGATTGTTGATACCAGGTCAAATTCAGGCACTTGCATTTCAGAATACATTTAAAGGCATATTTTAATTTTAAAAAGAGGTGCATTATTTGATTCATTTAAATCTGCATGCAGTTCAGTTTCACTCTTGTGGCATACACACAACATTACTGATCAGAATATTTTAAACATATGGGGGGTATATATAAATAATATCTAAAATATAAAAGATGAGATTATGCTGAGTAAATAGATGCTGAATATGTCAGGCCCTATTATTGAGTGCACCTGTAAAATAGTGACAAACTATAATACACAAAATTTGTACATAGACTGTTTACAAATCTTTACAGCTCACTAGTGTAGAATTAAATGACTCCTCTCTTTGGATTGCACAGCAATACCTAATTTGTGTTGCACTGTGGGTGTTTACATGCAACTGTGCATACAGCTGCTATGATCACTTCTCTAATGAAGAGGCTGCAGTAAAAATCTAAAACAAACTCACTTTTTTTTTTTTTGCTAGATTTTTAACCCTTCCCCAATCTCTCCGAAAAAAATTTTGGCAAAAGTTGAGCTTCAGTTGTCCAAAGGTAATTTAACGAAATATTTTGGATGGAGCAGGAACCCTGTGACATCATCACACACGTGAGGCCATACACACATGCTATGAAAGAAAGTGGTGCGGTTCTTTTACACAAACCTGGGTTAGTGGGTGAGTGCCGGTTCACATATGTGCGGCTGTGGAGATCGTATGTAATTCAGAGCGCACTGCTCCTTCATTACATGCGATCTCCTGTGCGGATGCGAATTCAGCCATACACTTTGTATGGCTAAAATTTGCACTGCACCTGCACCAAAGACGCACAGGAGGCATTTTTTCAGCCGCATCAGGATCGGATCGCACAGTGGTTCACACTTGTGCGATCCGATCCTGTGCATACTGTCAGATCGCACTGCGATATGCGATCAAACTGGGGGTGTTGTTAACATTTAATTGACACCCCCTGCATATTGCATATGGCAGTGTGAACTGCCAGATGTGCGGATGCGATGCGGGAACAGGCTGCGTATTCATAATTCAAAAATTGGTGCAGCTCTTTAGTCAATTTTGCAATAAGAGGTTTATAGTTAACTTCCTCAAGACTGTGGAGGAATGACGGCTCTGAGTGGGGCTAGGGATTCCTAAATCTAAAGCCCCGTACACACGTATCGATCGTCGGCCGAACGATCGGCCGTCTTTTGTCCAGGGCTGTCGTGTCTGTTGAAAACTGCAAAAGACTGCACACGAATTTTGTCGGCCAACAACAGCCGACTGCAGAAGTGATGTCATGTGATGGTTAACTTTCCTTGTCTCTTTTCTTTTCTGAGCATGCCCAGTCTTGCAAATCTGCTGTCTGTCGGCCGAAATCTGTACTGACTGGCGAACAATCGGCCGTTCTGGTGTTGGCCTACAAAAATTTTAATGCCTACACGACAGATTCTGTTCGGCCAAAAATGCGCTGTCGGAAGCATCATACTAACAAGCCTACAATCGGCCGATCGGTTGTCGGCCGAATCTTTACGGCCGACAATCGGTACGTGTGTACGGGCCATAAGATTAAGAAGTTTGAAAAATGTACATTATATTCTGAAATGGAGCCAAAATCACACTTGGGGGGGGGGGGGCACTAGGAAGATACACGTTTGGTTTCATGAGAAACCATCATTTGCCATCATCGGCAAATATATTGAGGACATGAGGGCAGCTACGAACATAAAATCCAGAAATGGAGGGGTGGGAGCAGAGGTCTTTAGCTAGAGGCTGTATCATAAGAATAAATATGGTCGGGGATAAGGGACAAACTATCTTGTTACTTTGGAAATGAGCTAGAGTATTGGGATCTTTACCAGGCTTGAGAAGAGTAACACTTTTGCAGGGAATGAGGCTGTAGAGGCTGACTGGTAGTAGAAAATGCAACAAAAGGATCAGCCTGTGTAGAATAGGAAAGGCTCCCATTTCATTGTAGCTTCATTGATACAGACAGAAAGAAACCCAATGGTTTCTGAGGCTTTCCGTCTTTGTTCGGGCCTTGTGCAGACTGTCAGGAAACTGAGTAGTTATATGAGAGTGGTGGGGTTGCGCTGGTGGCTTTATTTTAGGCTAATTCTACCGATGGTCCTGAGGAGCTCCCGACACAAGCAACCATCTTGCCAGTCACCATGCCCCCCACTCTATTACTCATCTTTACAAAGCTGTGTGCATGATTTAATAGACAATGAGACATCTATAGCCAGATCCAAAATGTAGTGTTTTTTTAGTCCTGTGTGCAAGGGGCCTTAAGCAGTGAGCCTTTATGTCCCCTCCTTGTTGATTGAATGTTGCGTTCAAGGAGATTAGCAGTTACCGGTTATTCATGTAGAGCCTTTGCACAGCAGGATGAGATTCATAAAATCAGCTTCAGCTTAATTTCACCATCACATTAATTTAAAGTAATACTAAACAGAGATGTGTTAATTGCCATAATTCCTTCATATAAATCATGCCACTGTATTTTTTTTATGCTCTAAGTACCTTATTCCTGCAGTTGAACATCAAATGTGTTTTTTGTTGAACATCAAATGTGTTTTTTTTTCTCATGCATTAAAAAGGTGTAGGCAGAGTCAAAGATGATTGACACTAGCTTTCACTTTGTTCAGAGGGCATGTGCATCCAGGGCTCTTCTTTTTACTTTACAGATGTTAGCAATGAAATTTAATGTATTCAAAGGGTAACTCCGCTTTCGTGGAGAAAAAAAAATTGCAAACTTTATATTATACTAGCATTTTATATACTGTACACAAGGAGTGAAGAATATGTTTGACAATTCTTGTGTAATTCCGCACAAACGTTTATTGAATAAAGGAAAAACAAACTGAGCCCCTCTCCCCTCCAGATGTCTACTTACAGGAAGGCCGTTAATGAAGGCATTGAGTGAAACATATATACGCTGGATGGCAACCAATTCCAATTCCTTATTGACTAGGAAACCTGGAAGATGTCCGGCGTGATGTTGATATGATGGGCGACTGCGCACAACAGCTCTGACGCATTTCGTCTTGTTGACTTCTACCGAGAGCGTGTGTGCGCGGCGCGGTCGATGTCTATTTATAATAACGCCGGCGTATGCGCAATTGTCCCGGAAGTACATGGTCTATGACAACGTCCGGTATCGACACCTCGATACACGTACTAGTACTTCCGCCCGGTGCAGCAGCGCCATGGATAGCGTCCACCCGGAAGTGCATAGTCGATAACTACATCCGGTTTCCAGACCGCGATGTGTGTCCTGGCACATTCGACATTCGCCTCTGAGGTTATACAAACGAAGTAACTGCAACGCTTGTAATTGACACTCCCTCATTCTCATAATGTGTATCCATAACCATAGGACAGTGTTATTTGCTCTATAATAATTTGGAGCACTTACATGCAGCATCCATATATTCAACTGAATGCCTTTCATTATACATACATCGGTACATATAACTCATTCTAAAAACACATATTAACTGCGGCATCACAGGACACATCAATTTCAAATAGCAAGTATAAAGATTAATGATTAAAATTAATAATTGCAAGGATAAGAAAAAGATAAAAACATGGCTTGAAACAAATCACAGCCCAGATAAAATATCATAATATATACCTAAAAAAATATTACATATAAATCTTGTATATAATATCCGTATTAAATTTTAAAACTATTGGCAAATCCTTGTCTTTATCTAAGATACTCTTTAAATCCGCTATTTTTTTCTCTAAAATTTTCATTTTGAGTTTTTTCCTTTTCAAATGTAATTTGATGCCTACATTATTAAAAAATTCTAACCACTCTTTAGTGGAATTTTCATCGTCAAGAGCGTCTTGGGGGGTCACCTCCCACCTAAGGCTTCTCATAATAATTCTCACTAAAGAGTGGTTAGAATTTTTAATAATGTAGCAATGGGAGCCAAGTTCGCCCCAAGTCTAGCTAACATATTCATGGGGGAATGGGAGGACCGATCCATTTATGCGGCCCAACATGAGGAGCTTGTTATGTACCGTCGATATATCGACGACTTGTTTTTCATTTGGGCAGGGACCGAATCCTCCCTGGAGGACTTCTGCAGGAAATTGAACAACAACACAAATAATACCAAGTTAGACTTCAATTGGACTCGGACAAAGATTCACTTTCTGGACGTGGAGATATCCCTTCTTGAGAGTGGGCTGAAGACCCAAGTGTACTTCAAGCCCACTGATCGGAATGGATATCTCCCCGTCCAGAATGGACACCATCCCCAGGGGTCAGTTCCTTCAAATTAGAAGAAACTGCACCACAGATGATGATTTTCTAACTCAATCCCAAATCTTAAAACAAAGGTTCATTGAAAAAGGATATCAAGTCACCAAATTGGACCATACAATAGCGGAAATAGGCACGCTTTCTCAGGAAGAGTGTTTGAGGGATTCTGATAAGCGGAGTACACAAGGGCACGAATGGAGTTTTATCTCACAGTTCAGTGCACAGCATCATGAGGTCGAACAGATCTTCAAAAAACACTGGCCGGTCCTCTGTATGGATAGGGTCCTGAGTGAAGTGCTACCTGATACTCCAACCTTCATATATAGAAGGGGACCCACATTTGGAGATCAGGTTGTGAAAAAAGTATTAGACCCCCCAAAGAAGCAGACGATGTTTTGGGACAAGACAGTTGGCTTTTTTGCGTGTAGGAAGTGCAAGACCTGCAAACAGGTAAACACACACTTAAGGAACTTTACCAGCTTCACGTCCCCGTCTAATGGACAATCATTTGAAATAAAGGATTTAATAACTTGCAGCAGTACACATGTTGTATACTGCTTACAGTGTCCATGCAATTTGCTGTACATTGGAAGGACCAAACGAACAATAACAGTCAGGGTATCAGAACACATAACTAATATCCGCAATGGTTTTAAGGATCACAGTGTATCCCTCCATTTCCGCGATTTCCATAACAGCGATCCCACCCACCTTAAGTTTTGGGGGGTGGAAAAGGTAGAACCAGTGTGGAGAGGCTTTAATAGGGTCCGTGAAATATCAAAACGTGAAACACACTGGATTTACCTCACTGAATCGTTGCATCCTAAGGGCCTGAATGTGGACTTGGACATTAATTGCTTTATTAGCAATTATTGATATACTAATGCAGTCCTTATCCTGGTCCCATTTTTTAGTGTCTTATTGGCTTTTGCATCTTGTGTCCGTTTTAGTGGATTTTAAGTAATTAATTTTTAGAGTGGCCTATGGTATTATGATTTTAGATATCACATGGGTTATTGGTATATTGAAGGTTTAGAAACCTGTTTTTATACAAGATTTATATGTAATATTTTTTAGGTATATATTATGATATTTTATCTGGGCTGTGATTTGTTTCAAGCCATGTTTTTATCTTTTTCTTATCCTTGCAATTATTAATTTTAATCATTAATCTTTATACTTGCTATTTGAAATTGATGTGTCCTGTGATGCCGCAGTTAATATGTGTTTTTAGAATGAGTTATATGTACCGATGTATGTATAATGAAAGGCATTCAGTTGAATATATGGATGCTGCATATAAGTGCTCCAAATTATTATAGAGCAAATAACACTGTCCTATGGTTATGGATACACATTATGAGAATGAGGGAGTGTCAATTACAAGCGTTGCAGTTACTTCGTTTGTATAACCTCAGAGGCAGCGTCCACCGGAAGTGATGTAGTAACGTCATTTACATAGCTGGAGTCCTGGCGAATGTGCCAGGACACACATCGCGTCTGGAAACCGGATGTAGTTATCGACTATGCACTTCCGGGTGGACGCTATCCATGGCGCTGCTGCACCGGGCGGAAGTACTAGTACGTGTATCGAGGTGTCGATACCGGACGTTGTCATAGACCATGTACTTCCGGGACAATTCCGAGCATGGTGCGGATGCGCATACGCCGGCGTTATTATAAATAGTCATCGACCGCGCCGCGCACACCACGCTCTCGGTAGAAGTCAACAAGACGAAATGCGTCAGCGCTGTTGTGCGCGGTCGCCCATCATATCAACATCACGCCGGACATCTTCCAGGTTTCCTAGTCAATAAGGAATTGGAATTGGTGGCCATCCAGCGTATATATGTTTCACTCAATGCCTTCATTAACAGCCTTCCTGTAAGTAGACATCTGGAGGGGAGAGGGGCTCAGTTTGTTTTTCCTTTACTCAATAAACTTTTGTGCGGAATTACACTACTGTCGCCCCCACTCTGTTCATTTACATGTGTTCTGAACGGAGTAACGTTGGAAGGAATGAGGTAGCAGAATCTCAGTCTGGAGTCCTACACCCGTTGATTGGTGGATATTTTGAGGGATTATTTTCACCCATCGTCTGGTGAGTTTTGAGAATAGGGGGGGAGCACCGGTTGGTGGTGGAAGTCTGGTGGATAAGTCAAGATCCCTCACTCCCTTACCTTTCTGATGGACTGCATTTTGACATATGTTTTTACAGACTGGATTGCATATATATATATATATATATATATATATATATATGGTTTTGAAGGACTTGGGTTGAAGCACCGTTTAGTCCTCTATCAGCGCTGCTAGTGTTTTAGACATATGGTATTGTTTTAAATATTCTTTAACACCTTTTTTCTATTTTATATACTGTACTTATGATATACACCTCAGCAAATTTCATACTGGTCACATTGGGTGATATATTATATGTAATTATAGTATCTAGTATGTCTATACCTTCTTAAAGACATGCTATCATAATACACTAATTATGGTAATTATATTTTTATATGCACCTTTTTAAGCATTAACGTACCATACATCCATTTACTCATTATTTACTATTCTATTCAATGCATTATACTTTGATGAGAAATGCTGTTGAAATGAACCTGTTTGGTGTACCTATAGACAACAAATAACCAACAAGGGCAGGCTTTCCAGAAGTCCAGTACATTTTCAGTCAGAAGGATGAATGAATATGAATCCAAAAGAAACCAGTACAGACAGCATTAACAAAGGAATGAATCACAACCGAGAAAATAAAATCTATCATCATAGTATGAATCACTTTTAAAAAACCATTAACATTTGCTTCCTCGAAGCACGACTTGAAACTGTTGTTTCAGCACTATTATTATTATCATTATTATACAGGATTTATATAGCGCCAACAGTTTGTGCAGCGTTTTACAATGTAGAGGGGGGACAATACAATTACAATACAGTTCAAAATAGAAGGGCCCTGCTCTTGGAGCTTACAATCTATAGGGAGGGGGGAGGCAGGACAAAAGGTAATAGCTGCGGGGGGGGGGGGGTGATCTGATGGAGGTGGCTCATGTACAGTTCTTGGGTGGATAGACTTCCTGAATAAATTTGTTTTTAGGGATCGCCTAAAGGCAGACAGGGTAGGGGCTGACCGACATACTAGGGCAGGGAGTTCAAGGGGATGGGAGAGGCTCTGGAGAAGTCCTAGAGGCGAGCATGGGAGGAGGAGCATTGCTAAACCACCACTGCAAATGACTGACCCAATGCACAGCCCAAGTGAACTGCAGACTTAGTAAGCATAGTTATGCTAGTTATGAACAGTGATCTGTTTGGGTCAGTCTGACTGAAGAAAACACGTCTTAAGAAGAGCAGAGAAAGAGCTGATCTGTCAGTTATTTCACAGTACCGTAGCCTCAATGGCCATTTTATTTGGTACACCTCTATAGTACAGTCTAAGAACCATAATTTGCTTTTTATAACAGCCTGAATTATTTGTGACATGGATTCAATGAGGTGATTTCATGTTCGTTGAATCATCTTCAGCTTTTCTGATGTGGTGCACTATCTTGCAGCTGCTAGGCAATAGAAAGTAGAAGTAAAAAGATGCATATGGCCAGTAACACTTCTCAGATAAATTGTGGCATTCAGATAATGAGCAAAGGCTTATTTATAATGCTCTAATAATTGTTATTTTTTTCTCTTTTACACCACTGCTGTTGGCCTGAACCGGTGACACAAGATGGGATAATACAATGCATTCATGCTACGTATTCTGATACTACCCTCTTTTACCGCAGCAATCAGGATTTGTCAGATCAGTCATCCAGAATTGGCAATCAAATGCATTTTGTCACTTCATTTGCTTATTCTTAGCCGGCAGGAGAAAAACACAGAATGGCCCATCCTCTTTAATGTTCAACATACTGTGCTTCCAGGAGTACTTTTCTGCTATAAAGAGCTGTTGTGTTTTAATTCTAGAGATTGCAGTGAAATCTCAGGAGATTAGAGGATTGTGAAATGCTGCTACCACTACATCTGGCATTATCAATCTTTAGCCAGAAATTCTTCTCATTCAATATTTGTCAAACAATAAATGAACCTCTTTACCAAGTCTACATGCTTGAGTTGCAAGTACATACATTGTTGTTTGGCTATTTGCATTATCAAGTAGATATATCTACTGTGATTAAATGGCCAGTGAGTTTACTATTCCCCCTCCCAAGTAGATAGTTCAGAGGTACATTGGACCGGAGACACTTTATTGATCAGTTGCAATCAAGAGCACCACAAGGACTAGACAGTTTGCTGATATAGCAGAAAACCTTCTTGTCGTATCAGTCATGAACATCATTGAAGATGCCCTTGATCCCAGAATCCCAGATAAAACATGTAAAAAATATTTGGCATATGACTGGCAGCATAATCAGTGTTCAATACCAGGTCTGAACTACTGATATTTTAAGTGATACAAGCCTGGAATTATTTTTTTCAAGTAGCCATCAAACATAATTTTGAAAACAAAATAAGAGAATGTACTATTGTAATTGGAGGCCTCATTCTTGTTGACATTGATTGCATAAATAGAATAAATTGTCCAACTCATTTGAAAATTAACATTACTTCTAGGTACTACATTCAATTTTACAAAGTATTTGTAAGTACTGTGATTTTATTTCCAACAGTGTTTACAGTGTATATAGACTAATAAACACAAAGGAAATGTGACTTTTACTAAGAGCTATAAATAATGTGTACAAATATATACATGTAGAAAATTCATGGGATTATCAGAACTGATCTTGAGCTTTCTTGGGACAAAATCAAATATTTTCTTTCATATCAGGCTTCCCATTGAGTAATATGGTCTGGCATCAAGGACATTTAAAATACAATAACAGGCCATCAAGCCTCATACACAAGATGACATAATTGGACGAATGATAGTACATTTTTTTTTTTTTTTTTTGCATGCTAGTCTCATAGCGAAAACCAATAGGGTTGCTAAAGTTATGAAAATTCTTGTAGGACAGAATACAAAACTTTGGAAGTATGTAATGTGTCGTATTGTATTGTAATGTATTCTTTCATTTCCAAGCATGCGTGGTCTTCGTCTTCTGTTTTTTTTTTTTTTGGACTAATACTGTACTGTTTAAATAAGATTTTCATGTTAG
>NC_138774.1:144246162-144581162 GCF_965119305.1 Pelophylax lessonae
CAACAACAACAACGGCTAATATAATGAGATCTATTCACTGTTAGTTTAGGCCTATTTTGTCGTGAAGATTCATTTCCTACAGAATATGTTAGAACAATCTTTGCTAGCAATCTAGTTTCCATTTCTATTTTCCATTGAGCTAGCAATGTGTGTCATTGGTTCTGTTTGACTGTCACTGACGTCAAAATCATTGAACATGTCACATAAAGAGATGGGATTAAAAACCAATTACATGATTCTGTTGGTTTTATAATCTTGTTTTGGATGATTCTGTTGTTTATTCTCTGTGGTAAGTGTTGACATTTGGAATCTTGCATGTGCAAAATGTTAAAGTTTCCTAAAACCCCCCCTACCAATTATTACTTTAATTTTGCAACTAGTAAATTAAAATGCAATAAGATAATAAAAAGTTATGATGAAACAAATGCACTATTCAGCTCATGAAAACAAGGTTATTTATAAATTATTTGTGTAATATGGGGACCACCATAATTGATAGAGAATATGTTGTGGTGGCCATTGTGCTATGTGCTGTGTGTCTATTGTGCCCCTTTGCCTTTAAGGAGGGTTGGGCCACCTCTAGGCCCACCTGCCCCTATCTATCCATTAGAATGCATGTGCTCTCACTGTGGAGACCCACATAGATTTGCAGGAGTTAGGACTGCAGGTAATATAGGGTGCCATGAAGTGGCCCTGTAGCTTACGCATGCATTTGCAAATGTGTGCTAACTGCTAACTAAACCCCTGTTTTTAAGGCATACTGGTGTTTAACCACCTCAATACTGGGCACTTTCACCCTCTTCCTGCCCAGGCCAATTTTCAGCTTTCAGCGCTTTCATATTTTGAATGACAATTGCGGGGACATGCAACACTATACCCAAATTACATTTTTTATCATTTCTTCCCACATATAGAGCTTTCTTTCAGTGGTATTTAATGAAAGCTGTTTTTTTTTAGTTTTCTGCCATTACTGATAGTATATTTTGTAAATAAGTTGTTTTTCTCCTTCACTGATGTGTGCTTTTGAGGCTGCATTGATGGGCACTGATGGGGTGGCATTTATGGGCACTGATGAGGCAGCACTGAAGGACCCTGATAAGTGGCACTGATAGGCGGCACTTTTGGGCAACGATAGGCAGCATGGATAGGCAGCACTGATGAGCAGGCACTAATGGGAACTGATAGACAGCACTGACTGGCATGGCTTATGGGCACTGATTGGTGTCACTGCTGGGCACCGATTGGTCACACTGCTAGGCACTGATTGGTGGCACTGACTTGTGGCACTGCTAGGGCTACAATGATAATCAGGGCACTGATGATTACTGCCCTGATTACCTCTACACACTCTGCTGCGAGGAGATGCCGCCTCAGTGTGAAGCAAGGAGAGCCGAACAATAGTACTTCCGTGTTTACATGTGATCAACTGTGATTGGACACTGCCAATCCAATGGTTAAAGAGCCGAGTCATCAGCTCTTTACCCAATTCGGGGTCACGCCATGTCCTAGGAACACACCACAACCGAGATTGCTGTGCTTCATGCCCCCACGGGCGGGTGATAGCCCTGACACTTGGGATGATGTCATTTGACATCGCCCTAGAACGAGAGGGGATCCTGCCCGCCGTCATTTTACCACATTTACATTTACGGCAGATGGGAGGTAGTTAAACTTTAATGTGCTTTTACTAAAGGCTGGGGATGGAATTGTGTTGCTGACTTAGAAAAGGCCAGCAGAGGGCACCAAAGAGATAGTGTGAATGAGTGTAATGTGTGGAACTGCATGGGAAAGGGAAAAGATTGATGGGAGCCTACGTCTCTCTGCCAATATAGTTTGCCGATAAAATCAGGGGCTAGGGTTTTAACAGGCAGAGCTCTGAGGAAAGTGGAGGTTCAGGTGGGTAAACTTCCCTCCCTCACATTTGCATTCCGTTTTTATTTATTGACGGAAATTGAAATTGATTTTCATCATAGCTTTCGACAATTGACTTAGTTTGAATTTTATTTTTGTTTAGTTTTCGTCACTGAAAACATACAGCTGACAAAAACTGATGAAATATTTTCATCTACAGAATGAGATTTCCCCTTGGGAGTATCCCACCAACATCACATTTTCGTTGCAGAGGACGCCCAAAATCTGACTTATATCTTAGTGCAGACTTCTGGGGAAATCAGCAAGCCAACCACACAACCAGGAAATTACATTTTTGGGGAGCTTTCTGTATACTATCTGTGTACAGAATGCCTGCAGGTTGTCATAGTTACATTGTTAGTTAGTCTGGCTGAAAAAAGACACAAGTCCATCTAGTTCAACCAATAGAACTGAATTTAATAGAAATGTACAGTGTTGCAGATTAAAAAATGAAAGATAATTTTTAAAAACATTATATTACAATATGACTTGTGTAATAATTATACATGCTATATTATTATTTTTTATCATTTGCTATTTTCCCCAAGAAAGTGGAAGTACCCTTTAACTATCACAGAGCACTACTAGCTACAACTATATTATAGAAAAAAAAACCTGTAAGCAAGTTACCTGGGTAGAAAGTTGTTGCTTCAGTGACAAAAAAAATCATGGCTGGGTCTATACAATAACATGTTGCTTTAAAAAAAATAATTTTTAGAAATTCATAAACCCATGCATAACCCATGCATAGCTGTCACATGTTTTTCTCTACCGCATTCTGTGCACTTGATGACAACGCTAACATTTTTAGCAAAGTGGTCATAGAAAGCACAGCCCCTATAGCATATTCCAAGTTTCTGGAAAATATCCCTGTGTTCTTGAACAGTCTTTGTCCTAAGCTCACTGCATTTCTTAAGAGGGTGAGTTTTTTGTGATTAGGGCACTGACGATTAGGATCTTTAGGGTCAATTCACTAAGCTTTACCGCATGCGATAAGGGTATCATATTACTAAGTTGCATAAATTATTGCGTGCAGTAAATTAAGTCCAATTCACACAAAAAAAAAAACAACAATTATGTGATATTTACCAAAAAAAATAAAAAATATGCTGGTGAATTTCACATAAAAAGCTCTTAAGTCACATTCACAAACTGATAAGAGAGTACAAAAGCATGCAACAATTACCACCAGAGTTTAGCTGGCAGTATCATATGCGGTATTTGTCAAAAAGCAGCCTGGGATCAGGGCCCCCCCCCCCCACAGGCTGTTTTTTGACAAATAGCTGGTTTCTAAGGAGGGGGCCGGGAAACCTCAAAGCACCCACCCCCCCATATTGAAGGTATGTGGCCTTATATGGTTCAAGAGGGGGGGCACTCGCTAATCCCCCCCCCCTTCCTGATGTGCCAGGCTGCATGCTTGGATAAGGGTCTGGTGTGGATTTTGGGGGGGACCCCAGGTTGCTTTTTTTTTTTTTTTTAGTAGTTTTGGCGTGGTATTCCTGTGACGGGGAGCCCTTTGGTTGGGGGGCCTGTGGAACCCAGCTTACCTTAGTGAGGTTGAGAAATTCCCCTCTTAGCTCCCTATGCTCTCTATGGCTCTATAGCTCTCTATGGTTTCAGAGCTACCATAGGTTTGCTCAAGTCTTTCTCATGCAGCATTAAGACTTTCATCTGTATAGCCAACATGTACTGCTCCCAGTCTTTTAACACGATCTGCAGATTCTGGCACCAGCCACTTTATGAGCAAATAACTTTACTCATTGACAGTAAGGTTGAGATCAACAATAGCAGCTTTAAAGGTTGATCTCCAAGCCTTATAGTTCCTTGGACAGTCATCAAAGCTTGAAAGGCTAATGGTAATGAGCTTGCGGCAGATCATATCTGGCAAAGTCAGACAGGTCTGATCTCTCACTCTTTGGTGCCATCGTAATTTGTGGGACCCTTTGGGTATAAAAGTTCACCGGTGAATAAGGGTATCAGAATAGAGGTACTCACTGAGGCTGAGATGCCGAGAGCGGTTCGCTGTTGCGACTAAGCGCACCCCGCCCCTCTGGAGGTGATACAGAGGGTGGATGGCACAAAGAGGCACAAGCTACCAACAGGCAGGGTAGAGCTTGGGTGGAGGTCCTGTAGAACTGGAGCAGAGACTGATCAGGATCCAGCAGAAGAAGTAGGTAGAAAGTCCGGAGCAGGCTGAGGGTCAAAAACAGGTAAGCAGACAATCCAGGTCACAGGCTGAGGGTCAAGGCACTGGAGACAGAAGGCAAGACTGGGTCACAAGCAGAAGGTCAAGGCACAGGAGACTGAAGGTGAATCTAGGTCGCAGGCAGAGGATCAAACACAGGTAATCAAGAGCAAAGTCCGTAAAACAAGCCAAGGTCGGGTCCAGGAGAAGAGCAGAGTAGTTCAGGGTCAATCCGGGTCACAGCAGGTAAATGATCAAACAGGAAACAGGAACTCAGGTACAGGAAGCTGAAAGACAAACCAGCAATTCCTCTGAGCACTTGCTCAGCTTTATAGGCAGTCAGGAAGTCATGTGGAAGTCATGTGATGTGTGTCATGTGATGGCCAGTCTGCAGCTGAAGGTTTCTCTGACAAAGGGTGAGGTAAGACAGTATAAAATCATGTTGCAAGAGCATTTGACTGTGATTTCATCTCTAAGGCTTCTGCTGGCTGTTGCTTGAACTGTGGCTTGTCGCTGGGAGTCACCTTGTCATTGGCAGGAGGTGATGGGGTTTGCTGTGTAGATACACTTGCGTTGTGTACTTGAAGAGGTTCAGACCTTTGCAGGTTAGAGGTCTCTGTGTTGACAGTCCGAACAGTATTGTTAGTAAGAGGTACAGGAAATTATTCTGTATCATTGCACACATTATGCCTGAGAACATATTCACTAGTGCATGCAACTAGAATTTCCAGTTCTGCTAGAAGAGAATAGTCCAAATTAGTACTTTATCCCATTGCTTGTTCAAGGACCTTCAGTCTTTCTAGGGCTGCTGCTTCCTCCCTTTCCATTTGCAGAATCTGTATTTGGGATTCCGCCTTTGCTTGGCAAGCTTTTCTCTGAGCTTCTATCTTTGCTTGAAAATTTTTGCTTTGAGCTTCCATTTCAGCTTCTGTTCTGGCAAAGGAACGTCACACTATATTTACTTTCCAGATTTGCATCGGGCTCTATTAGCTTGTCGCTTACTGTTGAGCTTCAGGAGTAAGAGGATCTGGAAGAATGTGCTGTGAGCTTAGTAAATGTGGATTTATGAGATCTGGTCTCCTGCAGTTGAGCATCTTAGCATCTTCCACTGAGTTCTGCCAAAGAGCCCTCTATATTAAAGTTCTTTAAGAAAGCTGTGTATTTTTCAGGCAGACGTTGGTAGCGTTCAAACTCTGCAGATAGGGGATCTATAGAGTCTCTTAACCACTTGCTGACTGCCCACAGTAATATTACTTCGGTAGTGCGGCTCCCCTGGGTCCAGTCACATAGTACTACGTGAATGGAGGGGAAGGGGTTTCGTCGGCAAGTGCGCACCGCCAGAGGCGCTCTCCCGCAGTGTTTAGACACAACGGGAGGCGGGCCGCGGGAGGAGAGGAGGCAATTGCCGCCTTCCTCCCCCGATCATCCGGTAAACGGAGAGAAGACCCGTCTGCTTATGTAAAAAAAGCAGGCGGATCTTCTGTGAGACAGTCAGGGACAGATCAGCAGTTTCAGCTAAGCTGAAACTGCGATCTGTCTGTGTATGTCACAGAACCCCCCCCCCCCCCACACACACACACACACACATACACATACACAGTTAGTAAGCATACAGGCATACATTAACCCCTTTGATCACCCCCAGGGTTAACCCCTTCACTGCCAATGGCATTATTACAGTAACAGTGCATATTTTGTAGCACTGATTACTGTAGTAATGTCACTGGTACCCCCAAAAGTGTCAAAAATGTCAGTTAGGGTTCTGATTAGTCTGCCGCAATGTTGCAGTCCCACTAAAAATCGCAGATCACCGCCATTACTAGTAAAAAATTTAAAAATAAAAATGACATAAATCTTTCCCTTAGTAGACTCGATAACTTTTGCGCAAACCAATAAAAATACGCTTACTGCGATTTTTTTTTTTTTTTTAACCAAAAATATGTAGCAGAAAACAAATTGGCCTAAAATGTTAAAAAATTTTGATTTTCTTTATTATTTTTTTTTGGAAATGTCCTATAGCAGAATGTAAAAAATATTGTTTTTTCTCACAATTGTAGCTCTTTTTTTGTTTATAGCGCAAAAAATAAAAATCGCACAGGTGATCAAATACCACCAAAATAAAGCTCTCTTTATGGGAAAAAAGGACATCAATTTTGTTTGGGTATAGCATCACATGACCGCGCAATTTTCTGTTAAAGTAATGCAGTGCCGAATCGCAAAATAGGGCCTGGTCATTAAGGGGGCAAATCCTTCCGGGGCTGAAGTGGTTAATTCAGCTGGTTGATCATTAAAGCATAGCAAAATTGACATGCAGTATGCAGTTCTATCCCATAGATGTGATAGATTGCTGGAGAACTCATCTCTAATGGTTTCATAGTTCTTTCTAAGTTTCTGGGTTGATTTTATTATGTGTTTGGGTCTTACACTTTGCTCTGCAATATTTGCAGAATCTGCTCCCTGTATGTCTGTGTGGTCAGAGGCATGATGTATCTGTGTCAATTCAGCGATAATAGAGTGCTTAGAGCCTTGTCTAAACATTTCTCATGTTTTGCAAAAAATGGTTACTGTCTCTTCAAGAAGATGAACAGCAGCTTAGGCAGGTGGGATAACAGTCCAATGCAGAGAAACAGTTTTTAACATTCCCAGGTAAAGTGCAGTAAGCTTGTGCGACCATATTCTTTCACAAGATGGCGGATGGCACTGAGCTTGATTGCAGATTGGACACACACACATACACAGCAGGCTGTAGGAATTCTACCATGTTTTGACTTTTCTGACTCTAACGCAGACAGTCTTTATCAGATAGCTGAACTCACCAAATCTACGAAGATCTTTATTGAATGAATCTCACATGAATAATGCGTTCCCAGATGCGAGCAGATTACATATTGCCTAGAGATAAGTGGCCATCTCGTATCCCATAAGGATGATGAAAAAAGGAAAGGGAAATACATCATAGATGGGAGGGAACACAGAAAAATATGGTGCAATAACCAAAATAACCACAAGATGGTGGTATATTAACCAACTAGACAGAGGCCAAATAAACAATGGCTTAAAGCGGTTGTATCCCGCTTTTTTACACTTTTACCTACAGGTAAGCCTATAATAAGGCTTACCTGTAGGTACAAATAATATCTCCTAAACCGGCACGGTTTAGGAGATATTTACAGTGCATGCAGCCGCTCACGCGAGCGGCGCATGCGCTCTGAAGGTCCGGGGGGACCTTCAATTAACTTGCCGGGAGCTTGCCGGAAAAATCACTCCCACGCGCATGCGCGGGAGTGACGTCATCACGGCTCCGGCCAATCAGCGCGCTGGAGCCGTCTCTTCCGGCCAATCAGCGCGCCGGAGCCGCCGAACCCGGAAGAGACGACGAGGGATCATGGCAGCGCCCGCATCGATGTCCGGGGGTCCGTGTTGGGGCTTCGTTTTAAGGTAAGTTAAACATAATGGGCTAGTATGCGATGCATACTAGCTCATTATGCCTTTGTCTTGCAGGTTTTTTTTTTTTATTTTTTTTTTTACAGGGTTTACAACCGCTTTAAGGAAATTAACTGTATTAATTTTCAGTCCACAGTAATATGAACATTAACCATTACTATGTATTGTATAATATTTTTACACAACAAGCTTAACAGCAGAAACAGAGACCATCTTACATTAAAGTCCCCTGAGTTACCTGTTACATCAGAGTTCTTCATACTTTAGAGTACCCTTTACATCAGATTCCACAGAGTTCATATGTACATCAGAGCCCCCTTCACATCAAAGTCCCAGGAGTTCTACCATACATCAGAGTCCCCAGTGCCCCATTTACATCAAAGCCACATAGCCCCCCCTTACATTATTGTCTGCAGAGTCCCCATTGGCCCCCCTTACATCAGAGCCCACAGAGTTCCCCCTTGCATCAGAGGCCACAGAGTTCCCCCTTACATCAATATCCCCAGTGTTACCCCTTACATCAGGGTTTCCAGACCCCCCTCCCAATCAGTGTCCACAGTTTCCCCCCTTCGATCAGAGTAAGCAGAGTTCCCACTTACACCAGAGTCCCCCTTTATGTTGCCTTATGAGGAGCTTATGTGTAATCCCCAATAGCAACGATAGATAGATAGATAGATAGATAGATAGATAGATAGATAGATAGATAGATAGATAGATAGATAGATAGATAGATAGATAGATAGATAGATAGATAGATAGATAGATATACACTTAGTGGTAGGAGATGTTGGGTTTTGGTTTTTACTAATAGTTTGATATAGTTAGATGTACCTATTTGTGTGAAAACAGTGTGCAGGCTTTAGTATAAGAAATCCATTGATTTACAAATTCCTTTTGAAGTGCAGGAATGTTAGGTTGAGCTAAACATGTTTACCCTATTTACCCATCGTGAACTTGTATGTGAGAAAGGACAAAACCTTAATTAAGTTCCTGAGGGGCTGAGGTAATGATTTAGACCAGGCCGTTTCACTTCCTTCGCTATCTCTGCCTCCACTTCAAAGAGGCTCTCTTTAGTTATGCAGGTGGCCATCTGTTCAGGAATGGACAATTTGCCCAGGATATGACCTTGCATACCAAATACTCCATTCAAGAGAAGATTACCTGCCATAATTAATCCCCACCAGAGGTGCTAGCAAAGGGCTGAGTTATGCTAAAGCTAGGGGATGGGGAAATTGTCCAATCTTGGATGAGATACACCAGGAGGGAGAAGAGGGGTAAGATAGCTCCAACAATAGGGATATATTAGTTTAAGTCTTAACCACTTACCGCAAAGTGAAATAGGGCTACGTCGGCAAACTTTGCGGTGTTCTACCGGGGTGATGCCTCTAGCTAGAGGCACCATCCCGGTACTGTGGTTTAGAGCCAGTCGGCTTTCCGTTGGTAACGACCGATGCGGCTCGGGAGCCGCTCAATCGTTGCCCGGGTGAGCGGGAGGGGACGTCCCCCTCCCACCGCCTTCCGTGACTTTGCCCGGGCCTCCCGTCCCACCGGGAGACCTGAGCACCCAGCCGGCTTGTCCACTGGCTGGATGGAGTCCCGATCTAAGCCGGAATCGGCTTTGATCGGGTCTCCGATGACGTAACTCAGAGGTGGCGTCCATGACGTCACTTCAGGGTTACTCTGCTGCAAAAGGCGGCAGATTTAAAAAATGGCTGTATGCAAAAATGCCATTTTCGGCATTTTGCATACATTAAAGTGTAGTGGAGGGGTCTAGGTTCTTTTAGACCCTCGATCCCTTTATAAAGAGTACCTGTCACTGCATATTGGTGTCACAAGGGATGTTTACATTGCTTGTGACAGCAATAAAATTTAATTTTTTAAAAAAACCTGTAATAAAGTTAAAAAAATAAATAAAATAAATAGGATAAAAAAATTTTAGCCGCCCCCGTCACCGTTAGCTCGCGCACGAAAGAAAATGTATACGGAAGTCGATCCGCAAATGAAATCACTGTTCAAACCACACATGTGAGGTATCGCCACGATCGTCAGAGCATGAGCAATAATTTAAAAAAAAGAGCTACACTCTAACTCTAAAATGGTAACCGTTAAAAAATGTTAAAGCGTCGCCTATTGAGATTCCTATTGACCGTAGTTTGTCGCCATTCTACGATTGTGCGCAATTTTAAACCGTAACTTGTTGGGTATCTATTTACTCTGCGTGACATTATCTTTCACAATATACAAAAAAATTGGATAACTTTACTGTTTAGTATTTTTTAAATGCAGTGAAATGTGGTTTTTCATAATTTTTCTAAAAAGACTGCTGCGCAAATAAAGCGTGACAAAAAATATTGCAATGACCAACATTTTATTCTCCAGAGTCTTTGCTAAAAAAATAAATATAATGTTTGGGGGTTCTAAGTAGTTTTCTAGGAAAAAATACTGATTTTAACTTGTAAACAAAAAGGGTCCGAAATAGGGCTGGGGCTTAAGTGGTTAAACAGAGATGGCAGAAGGAGACATCCACCTGATCGGGGCCCCCATACCATATCAATGGTAAATATCAGGACATCTCCTAGAACTTATATGTATACATGCTTGTCCTATGTGTTGTCTGTCTTGCTGTTTGCATATTAATGTTTTGAAGATTATACTTTGTTTTTGTTCATTTAACCTATGATATTTTTTCTCTTTTCTATACTATAGACATAAACAATGGATGGTGAGAAAAAGTCCAATATATAATGGTGCAAATCATATATAAGTGCAGCAAATCCCGTCACCAGTGAAGGTAGAAATATATTGCGCTCACCAGATGGATGGGACCCCAAAACACCTTATAGTGTAGGAGTCAAACAGGCTTAAGAATGATGGAGTATCCCCACAGATTTTTCACCGATTCCAACGGCAACCATGCAAATCTCCGGTAGATTAAATAATTCAGAGATTCCCCTTCCACATGGTGGGTGGTAAAACCGAAAAAAATGGAGGGACATATAGCGTAATATTGCTAAAATCAATTTAATATTAATAAAGCTGATACACTTACAGACATCCGTGAAAGACAGGCATATAAGATGTAAAACAGCTGGGCTGACCAAGTCCTCTTTACATGTTTCGGCATAAATGCCTTTTTCAAAAGATAAAGTCAGCAGGTAGCCACTACACAACACTGGCTACCTGCTGACTTTATCTTTTGAAAAAGGCATTTATGCCGAAACATGTAAAGAGGACTTGGTCAGCCCAGCTGTTTTACATCTTATATGCCTGTCTTTCACGGATGTCTGTAAGTGTATCAGCTTTATTGATATTAAATTGATTTTAGCAATATTACGCTATATGTCCCTCCATTTTTTTCGGTTTTACCACCCACCATGTGGAAGGGGAATTTCTGAATTATTTCATCTACCAGACATTTGCATGGTTGCCGTTGGAATCGGTGAAAAATCTGTGGGGATACTCCATCATTCTTAAGCCTGTTTGACTCCTACACTATAAGGTGTTTTGGGGTCCCATCCATCTGGTGAGCGCAATATATTTCTACCTTCACTGGTGACGGGATTTGCTGCACTTATATATGATTTGCACCATTATATATTGGACTTTTTCTCACCATCCATTGTTTATGTTACTTGTGGAATGCTTCCTGCGATTGGACAATTTATTTTGTTGGAAAATTTTTGTATTGATTTATCACTCTCCTTAGTTCAGTGATTGATGTCAGCTGCTTAAATTTTTCAAGTTAGCGCAATAATCTTTATTTTATTCTGTTTATACTATAGACATATTGCTGTTTATTAGTTTAGGCCTCCTTACTACAGTATTATCCAATACATTTCTGTTGTTGTGTTAAAGCTTTCACTCATGCTCAAAAATGCGGTTTAGGTATACTTGTGCTACGCTGGCAGAAAAATGAACAAAATAAAATAAATCCTAACCAACAATCCAAAATGTGTGTTCAGGCTTCTGCTGTGTGAATGGTTAAAAAAACCTACTAATCCAGAGAAATTACAACGCTGCCACTAAAAACCTGTTCTGTGCATACAAAACCTTCTATCTTATCATGATATAAATAAATTCTGGAGAGTATAGGGGGAGCCAGCCGAGGTATTTTCATTAACAGCTTCTCCTGTCCACTGGCTTTTATGCATGAGAGAAATTAAAGTGTTATTTAAAAACTGTCCGTGAGCATACATATTGTTGGAAACCCTACTTTTTGCCTATTAAATAGAAACAAATAAGAGTGACAGCAGAAGTGGTCCAATGAGTCAGTCCCTTTCTTATTACATTTTCTTTTTTTACTTTTTTGTCTAAAAATAGATCTATTGTCAAAAGCATGTTTGAATTCACTTACTCTTTCGGGAAAAAATACTTACGCGATATTATAATTTGCTGAGATACTGAATTTTGGGTTTTCACTAGCTGTAAGCCATAATCATCAAAATTAAAAGAAAGAAATGCTTAAAATACATCACTCTGTGTATAACGTATCTATATAAAATATATTAGTTTCCCTTTTTTTTATTAAATTACTGAAATAAATTAACTTTTTGATGATATTGTAATTTTTTGAGATGTACCTGTATATATCCCTACACAAAAAATATGGAAATTGTAATTAAATGCACCACACTTTTTGACAGGTGCTTTATTAACAAAATAAAAATACGAAATCATTTTCCAAAATGTAAATCTATCATCAATCACATCATTCAGTGATGCAGATTCATGCTACATACAATGAACATAGACTAAGGAAAAAAGATGCTCAAACCAAAGGTGTGTTTGACTTCATCCCGTTTAAACCTACAAAGAATATTCCTCTATGTTGTGGGACTATAAATGCAACTTGTTCTCTTGTTAGGCAAAAGAATACTATTATATTCATAAAAGTGTTCTCATTTTATTAGGGTTACATGTTCTAAAAAATCCCCAAACTGGGATGTACATCATAAAAACTGTAATTCGACAAAAAAAAAAAAAAAAAAGAAAAGAAAACCAAACAACGCATTAGCATTCATCTTTGTTGCACATCCTGGTACAATATATGCTATAAAATGCTGGAAATTCCAACATGTTTCAAACATTCAATTTTATCTTCTTCAGGGAATATTTACTTTCCTTTCTACCTACTTTGATCATAGATCAGAATATGAGCCTTGTTATTCTGTGTTGGCGGCAGCTCTTTCACCATGTTGCAGTCCAATCCCTGGAAGGCGGCTCCAAACACAGCGCTGTTGCGACCTCGATATTGGAGGTCTGCGCATGCGCTAAGGTTTGGAGCAGGTCCTAGGGATTGGCAGTGACCCAACCGCGCTCTGCGCGAATCGGTGCTTGTGCGGCTGTAGAAGACAATGCTGGAGACCTCAAGGAAACACCATGCTTCTCTGCTCTGCAACGGAGAGGGTGGATTTGGACACAGAGGAAGGGCTTTGCAGCAACCGTTAGGAAACCGTACCAGGCAATTCTCCAACACTGGGACCACCAAGCTTAGCTATAAATTATAAACTATAGCTGTAAGTATACATTTCTTTACAAGACAGTAGGGAAGGGGATGTTTTTTATCCCCCCCCCCCAGGCATAATGAAATATATTTACCACTATATGTGCCTACTATTAATACCTACAGTATTCCCCTTCAAAAAGGGTGTTTTTGTTCCACACATGAAATATACAACTTGGGGGCTACTTCTGCCCAGAAGGTCATTGTGTACATGGAGGAGAATTTGGTGTACCGGCTTAGATGATGCCTGAGGGTTGGCGATATCACCCAAATGTTTTTACATGATGTAAGTTTTCTGTATGTGATGAATGTATACCATCTAAATTACAATGGATGCATATTTAATAATGGCCATTTATGCTTACAGAGTGGTAAACATTCCCTGAAGAAGACAAAATTGAATGCTTGAAACGTGTTGGAATTTCCAGAATTTTATAGCATCTATTGTAGCAGGATGTCCAACAAAGATGAATACCAGCTACAAAAAGCTGGAATTGCCACATTGGGCTAGTCACCATACATGTATTGACACATGCATTGTATGGTTTCCTTTTTTCTTTTTTGGTTTTGTCATTTGAATTTGCTGAATTACGGTTTTTATAATGTACATCCCAGTTTGGGGAATTTTTAGAACTTGAAAATAAACATAGCAAATAAAATGAAAACACTTTTATGAATAAAATAGTATTCCTTTGCCTAATAAGAGAACAATTGTCTTTATAGTCCCACAAAATATAGTAATATTCTTTGTACGTAGAATGAATATTGCCCACCGACCACTGGAAATAAAAAAATGCAGAATGCCTACACAATCCTTTTTCAATGACTGCTCCCATTCCCAGCCGCAGAATGTAAAAAGGTGGCAAAGTAACCCAGGTGACATAAATGTCCGTTTGCTGTAGTAGGTTGTGTATTTCATACAGATGCACCACTTCACAGGCAGGTTAAGGGCACCCCCAGGCATGTTGTTTTACCACTTACCCACTGGGTACGTAAACCCCCTTCCTAACCAGATCAATTTTCAGCTTTCAGTGCTCTCACATTTTGAATGACAATTACTCAGTCATGCAAAACTGTACCCATATGAAACTTTTGTCCTTTTTTTTTACACAAACAGAGCTTTCTTTTGGTGGTATTTAATCATCATTGGGTTTTTTCATTTTTGTGCTATAAATAAAAAAAGACTGAACATTTTGTAAAAAAAATGCATTTTTCTTTGTTTCGGTTTTAAAATTGTGCAAATTTGGTAAATTTTCTTCATAAATGTTGGCCAAAATTTATACTGCTACATATCTTTAGTAAAAATAACACAATTAAGTATATATTTTGTGGTCTTTGTGAAGGTTATAGAGTCTACAAGCTATGGTGCCCATCATTGAAAATTGATCACACCTGATGTACTGACGGCCTATCTAATTTCTTGAGACCCTAACAAGCCAGTAAAGTACAAATAACCTCCAAATTACCCCTTTTTGGAAAGTAGACATTCCAAGATATTTAGTAAGAGGCATGGTGAGTTTTTTTAAAGTTGTAATTTTTTTCCACAATTCTTTGCAAAATGAAGTTGTTTTTTTCCACAAAATGGTCATATTACAAAGTTATTTCTCACACACTTTATTGGTATACTTGCAACGACACCCCAAAATAAATTTTTCTACTCCTCCTGAGTAAGGTGATACCACATGTTTGGGACTTTTCTACAGCCTGACCATATACAGAGGGCCGACATCCAAGTAGCACCTCCAGGTTTTCTAGGAGCAATGAAACATATAAATTCCTGACAACCTATCACTCTTTTGACAGCCCTGGAGCACCAAGACAATGGAAACACCCACAAAATGACCCCATTTTGGAAAGCAAACACCCCAGCAAATAATCTAGGAGGCATAATGCGTCTTTTGAACATGTCATTTTTTTCACAAGTGTTTGGAAAATGTGGAAAAAAAATGAAAACGCATTTTTTTTTTTTACACAAAGTTACATACATAGTTACATAGTCAGGTTGAAAAAAGACACAAGTCCATCTGGCTCAACCAATAAAAAAAAAATAAATACAGTAATAAAAACCCAACCATACAATCCCATATACACAATCCTATACCCGCAGTTGATCTAGAGGAAGGTGGAAAACCCCAGCAAAGCATGATCCAATTTGCTACAGCAGGGGAAAAAAATCCTTCCTGATCCCCCGAGAGGCAATCGGATGTTCCCTGGATCAACTTTACCTATAAACATCAGTACCCACTTAAATTAAGTACACCCAGGAAAGAATCCAGGCCTTTTTTAAAGCAATCTAGTGAGCTTTTCCACATTTTTCACAGCTCTTACGGTGAAGAAACCTTTCCATATTTGGAGACTAAATCTGTTTTCCTCTAGACTTAAAGAGTGCCCCCTTGTCCTCTGTGTTGACCTTAAAGTGAACAACTCAACACCAAGTTCACTATATGGACCCCTTATGTATTTATACATGTTGATCATATCCCCCCTTAATCTCCTCTTCTCAAGAGAGAATAAATTCAGTTCCTCTAATCTTTTCTCATAGCTGAGCTCCCCCATGCCTCTTATCAGTTTGGTTGCCCTTCTCTGCACTTTCTCCAGTTCCCCGATATCCTTTTTAAGAACTGGTGCCCAAAACTGAACTGCATATTCCAGATGAGGTCTTACTAATGATTTGTACAGGGGCAAAATGATATCTCTCTCTCTCTCTGGAGTCCATTCCTCTGTTAATACAAGAAAGGACTTTGCTTGCTTTGGAAACCGCAGCTTGGCATTGCATGTTATTATTAAGCTTATGATCTACCAGAACACTCAGATCCTTCTCCGCTATGCATTCCCCCACTTCTACTCCACCTAGTATGTATGACGCATGCATATTCTTAGCCCTCAAGTGCATAAGTTTACATTTATAAACATTAAACCTCATTTGCCACATAGTTGCCCGATGAAACAGTGCATTGAGGTCAACTTGTAAGTTGGAGACATCCTGTAAAGAAGTTATTCCACTGCAAAGCTTGGTGTCATCTGCAAAGACTGAAATTGTACTTTTAATCCCAGACCCTATATCATTTATAAAGATATTAAAAAGTAAGGGTCCGTACACTGAACCTTGATACACCACTGATAACCTTAGACCATTCAGATTAGGAAACATTAACCACTACTCTCTGAATTCTATCTTTTAGCCAATTTTCTATCCATTTACAAACTGATCTTTCCAAGCCTGTAGACTTTACCTTACACATTAGCCATGTGTGGGGAACTGTCCAAGTATACTACATCCACAGGCACCCCTCTGTCCAAGGTTTTACTTACCTCCTCATAAAAATAAATCAGGTTTGTTTGACTACTTCTGTCTTTCATGAATCCATGCTGTCTGTTGCTTAAAATATTTTTTTTCAGCAAGAACTCATCTATGTGGTCTTTTATTGAACTCTCCAGTATCTTCCCAACTGTAGAAGTTAAACTAACAGGTCTATAGTTACTTGGCAAAGACTGTGATCCCTTTTTAAATATAGGCACCACATTGGCCCTACGCCAATCCAGTGGTACTATTCCAGTCCTTAATTAGTCCCTAAAAATTAGAAACAAAGGCTTTAAAAATTACAGCACTTAATTCTTTTAGGATGTGTGGGTGGATGCCATCTGGTCCAGGCGCTTTATCCACCCCAATTCTTTGCAAAGGGCCTACATGCTCAGACCTAACCTTTTTACTATTAATATATTTGAAGTATTTTTGGGGGTTTGTCCTACTATCTTTTGCAATCTGTTATTTATTTTGAATTTTTGTGTCCTTGATTTCCTTTTTACATATTCTGTTATATTCTTTGTAACAATTAAACAATGATAGTGTTCCTTCATTTTTATATTTTTTAAAAGCTCTTTTCTTTTTATTTATAGCTTTTTTAACTTTGGCTGTGAGCCACATAGTTTTTTTTAGCCTTTTAAACGTATTACCCATGAGAATATACTTTGCAGTGAGTTTGCATAAAGTCTTTTGAAAATTTCCAATTTCTGTGCTCATTGATGCCAATTTTCCCTCCCAGTCTAAATCTCGGAGAGCAGCCCTCATCCTTGGAAAATTTGCTCTCTTAAAGTTAAGTGTTTTTGTATTTCCTGTATGCGTATTATGGTCACTGCTACCCAGATGTTCTTTTATATGAATATTATTTTTAATAAGCTCTGCATGGTTTGAGATTACCAGGTCCAACAGAGCATCATTTCTAGTGGGGGCCTCAATAAACTGTATCATAAAATTGTTGTGTAATAGGTTTATAAATCTTTGCCCTTTAACTGTTTCAGCAGTGCCATTACTCCAGTCAATGTCTGGGTAGTACAATCCCCCAGCCCTTGCAGCCCTTTCTGTCTGTGCCAGGAGCTGAGTCTCAACCTCCTCATTAATACTGGGAGGTCTATAACAAACTCCAATGATAATCTTTGTATTAAGCACACCCATGTACATTTCAACCCATACTGCTTCAGATTCATCACACTCTCCATCAACTAGGTCCTCTTTCACACTCACTTTGAGATCACTTCTCACATGGAGACAGACACCACAATCCCTCAGTTTTACCCTTTCTTTCTGAAAGAGAGCATAGCCAGAAATATTAATAGCCCAGTCATGTGAAGAATGAAGCCAAGATTTAGCAATACCAATTAAATCATAGTTCTCCTCGTGCATCAGTGCTTCCAACTCCCCTATTTTGACTGGCAGACTTCTGGCATTGGTGAACAAACACTTTAATTCATTGTCACATTTTTGCACACTAATTTTGGCTATTTTTAATTTTGGTACAAATAGTACCATTTCCAATGGCTGTTTGTAACATGGGAACCTTCTTATCCTCTGCCATAACTCTCCTCCCGACTTTCCCCATTTCACCTACCAATAGGGGCTGACCCCTGTCTTACCTGTCTGTCCTATTATAATCTAATTCACTCTCCCCCCTTAATCCTAGTTGTCCATTTATAAGATATTTCTAACACATAGCATGTACATAGCAAAAATGACATCCCAAAATACATTCTGCTACTCCTTCTGAGTATGACGATACCACATGTGTGACAATTTTACACAGCCTGACCACATACAGAGGCCCAACATGCAGGGAGAATCGTCATTTCCTGACTTCCCATTACAATTTTGTGAGGCACTGTAGGGCACTGATAAGCACTGTAGTGGCATTGATGTGGCATGGATGTGGCACAGATGAGCAATGATGTGCCATGGATGTGGGACGGATGAGCACTGATGTGACACAGGTGAGCACTGATGTGGCATGGATGTGGCATGGATGCGCACTGATGTGGCATTGATGTGGCACGGATGAGCACTGACGGGGCATGGATGTGGCACAGATGAGCATTAATGTGGTATGGATGTAGCACGGATGAGCACTGATATGGCATGGATGTGGCAAGGATGAGCCCTGATGTGGTATGGATGAGCACTGATGTGGCGCGGATGTGGCATTGATGTGGTATGGATTAGCACTGATGTGGCATGGATGTGGCACGGATGAGCACTGAAGTGGCATGGATGTAGCATGGGTGAGCATTGATATGGCATGGATGAGGAACAGAGGACCACTAACGTGGCATGGATGGGGCACAGATGAGCACTGATGTGGCACCAATGAACACTGACATGGCATGGATGTGGCACGGATGAGCACTGAGGTGGCATAGATGTGGCACGGATGAGCACTGACGTGGCATGGATGTGGCATGGATGACCACTGACGTGGCATATCTGTGGCATGGATGACCACAGATTTGGCATTGAGAAGCACTGACGTGGCATGGATGAGCACTGATGTGGCATGGATGTGGCATGTATGAGCACTGATGTGGATGGATGAGCATGGATGTGGCATGGGTGAGCCATAAATGAGCACTGAGGTGGCATGGGTAGCACAAATGTGTCACGGATGGGCATGCATGTGGCACGGATAGGCATATATGTGGCATAGATGAGGCACGGATGGGCTAATTGGCATATGGAGGAGGCAGAGGATGGGTGCAGCTGCAGTTTCTCTCCTCTCACACTGTACCGATCGATGTGTACAGTGTGCGAGGATAAAAATAAACCAGACATGCACCGGTTTGTTGACAAGTGATCGCTCCATCATTGGACGGACCGATCACGTGGTAAAGAGCCGCTGTAATTATGGCCCTTTACCACGATCCGTGATGTGCCGGGTCCCCGGGACCCGACAGGCACGGACATTTCTGTGTGCATGCTCCAGGGGGCGCGCGGGAAGCGCAATTCTGGGAGGACGTCATAGTACGCCCTTCCAGAATAAGCCAACCGTGCTGTAGCTGTCATCCGGCTATGGCCCGGTCAGCAAGCGGTTAAAGGAATTTTACAGTCTAAAACTATTAAGAAACTTGCTGCTTCCCACCAAATGGGATTTAAAAAATGGGATTTGGTATAATGTTCCACAGGGCAGTGCCCAGCCCCTATGTCAATAGTTTGACAATCCTTTGCCTGTTACCTTACAAAGTGGCCATTACTGTCTTTTTTAACATTTGGCTCCCTTTGACTTCAGTGGGGTTTGAATCTGGCAAATTTACCAGGTGGCCTTTGACTGATCATTACCTCATATTATGAGGATGGGTATAATCATAATTTCTAATTTATTATGTATTTTGATATGGGAGGAAATACTTTAACCACATCCCACCGAGCCTATAGCAGAATGACAGCCGAGCGGGGGATCAGTTCTCCTGACTGGGCGTCATATAACCTCCAGCAGGATAAGCTGCTCTGACACACCGCATCTCCAATCTCGGTAAAAAAACCTATTGATGTAGATTCTTTACCACGTGATCAGCTGTGACGAATCACAGCTGATCGCAACGGTAACCAGAAAGTGCCGGTAATTGACTTTCCTCAGTTTGCGCTGACAAGACGCAAGCAGAGCAGAGCCGTTCAGCGGCTCTCTTGACAGGGGGGTCTGTGCTGATAATTAGCGCATTGATTATCAGCACATTCCCCATCAGAGGTGCCCACCACAGATGCCAATCACTGCCCATCACAAATGCCAATCAATGTCCATCACAAATGTCAATCAATGCCCGTCACAAATCCCAATCAGTGCCCATCAGTGCCTCCCCATAAGTTCTACCTATCAGTGCCCATCAGTGCTGCCCATTAGTGCCGCCTATCAGTGCTGCATATCAGTGCCACCTATCAGTGACCATCAGTGCTGCATATCAGTGCTGCCTATCAGTTCTGCTTATTAGTGCCTCCTCATCACTGCCCATCAGTGCCACCTTATCAGTACCAATCAGTGCTGCCTCATCATTGCTTGTCAGTGCAGCCTCATCAGTGCCCATCAGTGAAGGAGAAAATGTAACTTTTTAGAACATTTTATAACAAATTTTGGTATTTTTTAATTTGTTTAGCAAAAAAATCAAATACCACCAAAAGAAAGCTCTATTTGTGGGGAAAAAAATGATAAAAATGTAATACGGGTACATTGTAGCATGACTGCTCCATTGTCATTCAAAAGGTAAAATATTGGTCTGACCATTAAGGGGGTAAAAGTGCCCAGTATTCAAGTGGTTAAGCAGACAGATTTTAGCTTCTAAGTGATTTTTAAATTAAAGCTCAATTCTAGGTAACTAGAAAAGTATCGCTTGTACTGGGGCTGCAGTAGATTGCTTGTTTAGGTCTAGAGGAACAAAAATGAAAAAGGCACTTGTCCAATCCTCTGCTCTTCCTTACAGCTAGACTGGTCCCACAGCCTCTCCTCATCCATGCTCTAGTGGTTTAAAATCCTGACGTCATTAAGGCCATAGCAGGTTCCATAGCCATGTACTGGTCTGGATCTGATGATGCGGAAAGGCAGTCTACTACCAGAGTATGGGGGGGAGTACCATCCGCTAAGGAAGCAGAGGATCGGGTAACTAAAACTGTTTTTCCTCTCCCCTAGACAAAACAGTCAACTGCTGTGGGGGTTAATTTTACATTTTCCCAGCTTTGGGCTTTAAAAGTGTTTGTAAGATTAAAAATATAATTTAATAATTGGTCTCTTTTAAGGCTTTACATTTTTTTTTTTTTTATCATACTATGTAATACCTGGTTGATTCTGCCATTTCCCCCTTTTCCTGATGTCTGTGAGTAGCTTCAGTCTGCAAAAAAAAACAAAAAAAAAAACTTCTGCTCAAGTAAAGACTGCCTGCAGTGCATACCTAATCACCTGTAAGCCACATTTTGCCATAAATTCTCATCATTACCTGCAACTAGATGATAATTGGAAATCAGTGGGAGTATATTTGAAGAATGTGGACAAAGAGGGCAAACACAAAGTTGAGGCAGTGTTTAGATCATGGGTATCCAACCTTTTGGCTTCTCTTGGCCACATTGAGTGTAGAGAAATTTTCTCGGGCCGCATATAAAATATATACTATAGTTAAGGTATATAAGTAATAAAATGCTGCTGCGCCCTTCCCGCGCCGCCACGCCCCCCCACACTAATTTAACACAACTAGAGGATGATCAAATGAAATTGAATCAGTATACAGAGGTTTACTTCTTCTGAGAGATATTAAAGGAATACTCTAACCACCATGACCACTTCAGTGATTTGAAGTGGTCATGGTAGTAGGAGTGTCAGAAACACTGCACATGCTCCGCTCCCCTCCCCTCTAAGGCAGCCTCTGCCTACCGTTAGTTGGCAGCTCCTGTGGCCGTGCCCCCGACCTGACTTCCTTCCTCCCCAGCAAAAAAAAAATTGTCAGGGGGCAGTGGGCCGCATTGCCTGAGGTCCCGGGCCGCATGCAGCCCCTGGGCCGCAGGTTGAACATGCCTGGTTTAGATATTTATATATCAAGAAGCAGAGTTAAAACAAACAGAAATGATGCTATGTTCAGAATGTGATCTTCATACCAGATCATAAAAGAAAGTTACAAAACTAATGATTGTCATTATAGGAAAAAAGATCATTTTCTTAGTAATGGCCATTTTGACTGTCTAAAAAGCACATTCTGTGATTGCATTTGCTATTTTATGTTCCTACTTGGTTTAGAAAAAAAAAAGAAAAATACCAATTGTGTTTTGGGTTCAAGCATAAAAGTAAATAGCAGTACATTTGATTTTTTTTTTTTTTGCACCTTTAACAAGGTTGCCCTCCCACCTAAGCAAGTTTACGAAGTTCCCTTGGGAACTCCTCATTTTATTCTAAAGGCATTGTAATTAACTAGAGGCTTTGTGGTAATACACCTACTTAACATCAGGCAGCTGACAGAATTCCTGGATCACACACTGTTAGAAATCAATTGCAAATCAGAGTGAGATGCTGAGATGAAATATTGATAAATAAATAAGCTAGCAGGGAGAAATATCCATTTTAAAACTAGTTATAAAAAACTTTTTGCCAAAGCTAATGCTTTTCTAAAAAAGAAAAAGCTTCTAGTAATATCCAGCTTGCTGACAAAATTAATCCATATATCTCCAAGCTGCTACATACTAAGATTATAAAAGGAATTTATAATTTTTAATTCATGCAGCATTGGTCCCATCATAAATTGGTATGTTACATTATGTGTGCAATCAAAACTGGTATGTTTCTGAGGAGGTTACAGTGTATTAACGTGGACATGGTCAGTTCATTTCATGACATGAGAATAAAACGAATATCCTTTTCATTGTTTGTACCAAGATTGTAAATGGACAGAAGGTTAAACCTGGGGTAATCAATAAAGAATATAATTGTTGTGACAGGAACAATCATTTTTAAATGCCTTCAGTACAAATTAAATTAAAATGAAAAAAAGGGGGGAGAAGAAATCGTGACTTTGTATGAGGAAACGACAGGGTAGGGTCATATTCCTCCATCCTTATGCATATGTGAAAAACAAAAAGGGAGGTTGGGACTTTAAATTAAATGGCGGCAATCAGGGGAATTTAGACAAAGATATCAATGGGCTGGCGTAAATATATATGTGTGTATGAAAATCCATAACAGCATAATTGTATTTCACATTTTAATGAATAAATGCATAGGTAAACATCATAACATAATGGCAATGATGGTCATTACTGATAAGTAACATAAATACATAGAATAGATAACATTATATTTAATTGATAGATACATACACACATCTTACATCAAACCAAAAAGACATGGATACATCATTAAATGGTGGATGACACTCAGAAATGCATAAAAGACAGCCCATTGCAGCAAGCATAGTATGATTGCACATAATGATGTCAATGGTGTCCAATAGGGTCATCTGGACTAGCACCAGTCTAGATGATATAAATAAATTAGCGTTAAAATTCATTGCAATGCATAAAAGATTAATAGGCTGTCACGGAACCATGAACCAGACGTACAACAACAGATACGTGAAAATAAGAAGGCTTTATTGAAAATCAAGCTGTAAAGCAAAAGTCCAAACGGATGGCGAAACCGAGGCAGAGTCCTTGCGAAGCCAGAGGTCAGGAACCAGCAGGGTAGTCAGACGAAGCCAGGATCAGGAACCAGCAGGGTAGTCAGACGAAGCCAGGATCAGGAACCAGCAGGGTAGTCAGACGAAGCCAGGATCAGGGACCAGAAGCAGCAGCAGTCTTAGAAGCATGTGAACACAGGAGGACCAAGCAAAGAACTGAAGCCACAGACCTCCTATATATATGAGCTAGGCATCCAGCTCCTCCCAGTGGGAAGGAGGAGCCGCAGGGTGGGAGGCTACAAGAAACCCAGAAACCAAGATGGCCGCCAGCACATGTCAAACGAAGGAGAACAGCAAGAAGGTAAGACCATGACATAGGCACATAATAATCATGACGTGGCATCCTTAACAGCTCTATGCGTTTCATGGTTGTAACCAATCGTCAGGAGCAGATGCAACGTATGTATATATAGACGTGTCTAAAATGGAATGCATGGTTGTTAGTAAGTATGATATAACAAGGGGCCGTAATGCTTAAAACCATTTAAAATAAGATTTAAAGATATATATTATAATCTTATATGTAAAGGAATATTAACACTGAAATATATATATAACTAGCATACATAGATATGTAGAAGACATATATTATAATTGTTTCATAGTTTGCTAACTTCTAACTTTACTGATTTTGATGACTCATCTCTGTATGTCAAGACAGGCTTCAGTAAACATTTGTAAATTGTAAGATGTAGAAAGCATCATAAAATTTTGTTTGACCTTGCTAGACTCCAGAAAGTCTGGATTGTAAGCTATTGTTCAATATAAGGTTCGAAGTTTATTTGAAGATAAATAATGCTGCTATATTGCTACAAACTGAACCTAAAGACCAACCTAAAGACCAATGCAATACTGCCATCACTGGTCACTAAATGCTACTACGGTAATTGAAGTCTTAGGTTAGAAAGTAATTTCCAATATATATATATATATATATATATATATATATATATATATATATATATATATATATATATATATATCTAAATAAGATATATTAAATATTAGAATGGTGTTACCAAGATTAATCTTTATTCAGATACCTGGTGGATATTAAATGGATTAAATGGACATGTCATAGATGAGAGCATGGTTACATTTTATGTTGTTTTATAATAGTTTTAAATTTATAATAGTCTTAAATTTAATTTTAATATACTGGTTGACCAAGAGGTGTCACCCTATAACATCACCAGTTAATGAATAAGATGTTCCAACCAATGGGGATCATGTTACTCCCTCTGGGTTTAACTTATGGTAATTTTAATAATCCTTTGTTCTATACCATATAAAAGCCCAGATGAGAGAGACACATGACACATCACATTTTGCCCAATATACATCACACTTACAACATACACACTACTACAGCTATGCATAGACTCATCTACACAGACTCCATTTTGCTCCACCACGTATCTGAACCTTTGAGGGACGCCAAACGAAACTCCTCCCTAATTGGCCACCATCTTGGAAATGCAGCCATCTTAAAGACTCTGGTAACTACCATTCTAAGCTAGCGGCCATTTTAAATATGGTAATTATGCCTTGCTGTTTATTTGATTATTATTCAATATTGTTTATGTACTTCCTTAAATGTTTTACATTCCATGCTAAATGGTAACGAGAGTACAATCCCAGCCGTATAAACCATATGTAGATTTTTCTCTAAAGAGAAGATTTTTGTTTTTATAACATTTTTATTAATATCAGATTTAGCGCATACTGGCGTATTAGTCTCACGTTTTGCATAGACTATTCTCGCTTCATCTGCAGTGAAGTGACTATCAGGCTGTGCATTGCGCAGACAATTGTGGTCTGATTATATAGAACATTTAAATATGGTTTCTACTACATCTGGGGAAAATGTAATCTTGCTTTGTTTTCACTTTCATTATTGAGCTACACATCACATTGCATTTAATTGTTTGAAGTTGGTATTTTTGCAAAGTTATCTTTTTGTGTCATCTCAAGTTTGATCATTTATCGTGATTACATGTCTCGTGAATAAAACTTTTATATATTCCATTCACTAAGATTGGTATATGCTTTTAAAAAGAAATTAATCAATAAAAATAATTCGCTACATATTGATTTATGGACATAAGTGACAATTCTCCTTCCTCATAGATCTTTGCTTATTATTAACCATAAATAGACACTGTTATATTCAGAGTAGTATAAACATTCTGACATAATGGAGGCACAGTGAGATATTATTAATTATTATTAATTCTGACACACCATTAATGATGTATCCATGTCTTTTTGGTTTGATGTAAGATGTGTGTATGTATCTATCAATTAAATATAATGTTATGTATTCTATGTATTTATGTTACTTATCAGTAATGACCATCATTGTCATTATGTTATGATGTTTACCTATGCATTTATTCATTAAAATGTGACATACAATTATGCTGTTATGGATTTTCATACACACATATATATTTACGCCAGCCCATTGATATCTTTGTCTATAATTCCCCTGATTGCCCCCATTGTTTCATTTAAAGTCTCAACCTCCCTTTTTGTTTTTCAAATTAAATTAAAAAGAATCATCAGAATATTTCAAATAGGGATAGACGAATGGTTCGGCTCGAGCAAGAGGTCGGGCTGAACATTGGCTATTCGCCCATTCGACGAACACCCAATTTATCGGGGCGTTCGACCATTTGTTCGGCCAGCCAAATGACCACAATGCACTGCGCCACCATGCAGTGCATTGGAAGCCCTGATTGGCTCAAGCAATGAAAGCTTTGCCCAATCAGGGCACAGAGCACTGTCAGAGCCATGACTGGAGAAAGTAATGATGACTCTATCCAATCATGGCTCATTGCTCTTGTAGTGTGATATCAGCGTGGAGAGAGATAGAATAGGGCTCTGTTCAGTGCTACTATAGAGTTAGTGTGCTATTCTGATTCTACTGTCAGTGTACAATATCAGTTTAGTGTGAATCTAGTGATAGTTCAGTTAGTGTGAGTGTAGTGACCATTCATTTTTACTTTAGTGTCACTTTAGTGTGCATCTAGTGATAGTTCGGTCAGTACGAGTGTAGTGACCATTCATTTTTACATTAGTGTTAGTTTATTTTGTCAGGGCAGGTTTACTGCAGTATATTTCTGTGCGTTAGTGCACTTTTAACGCAGTATATTTCAGTGCATTATGTGCCATTTAACGCAGTATATTTTAGTGCATTGCTGCATGTTTCACGCAGTATATTTCTGTGCATTACTGCACATTTACTGCATTGTATTTCAGTGCGTTAGTGCACGTTTAACACAGTATACTTCTGTGCATTAGTGCACGTTTAACACAGTATATTTCATGCGTTACGTGCCATTTAACGCAGTATATTTCAGTACATTAGTGCATGTTTAACACAGTATATTTCTATGTGTTACTGCATGTTTAACGCAGTATATTTCTGTACGTTAGAGCACATTTAATGCAGTATATTTCAACATCTTTATTACATTTTGTTAATAAACATCCCCCCATAGTGTCTGGGAGGCCAACAAGGAGAGGCAGATGTTCCCATGGCACTGTGAGGGGGTCAGCAGTGTATGTGTCCACAGGCAAAGGTGTATGTGGTCAGTCCCCAGGCAGGGCATGTTTTCCTCTGTTTAGACATGTTGCCCATGCTATCCAGCCACAGCATGCAGAGGAGGTGGTGGACTGGCTTACTAAACCATCCTCATCTTCCTTATCCTCCTTCACCCAAGCAGAGACTAGTGCACAGTCCACTGCAGCTGTCAGAGTGGCTAAATCTGCCTCCTTGTCCACAGCTATTCCTGCCATAGCCCCAGCATCAGGCATGAAGGAGTCAGCTGAGTTATTTGAACACAGCATCAGCCACTTGCTCCTTGATGATGCACATGCATAACTTGATTCTGATGTTGGTTCCGAGGTTGGGAAGGTAGGAACATGAGCCTACAGAGAGGGGAGAACACTGGTACACAAATTGGCAGTTATGTTCCCCGGACCCCAGCCACAGCATATTGCCAAGATGTCTTCAGTAACCAATTTTACACCTGGTACTTCCATCCAAAGTCTGCAGAAGAGACACCAGAATTTATCTAAAAAATATCTAATCTTGTTCCCAGTGCACTACCTTGTGGCCTCAATATACAGACTAGTTCCCCACGCCGTTGTTTTCAAAATAAAGAAAGCTTGCAGGGAAAATGTCATTTTTTTGGCTTTATAAATTAAATTATTTCTGCAGCAGCTTCTATACACAGTACAGGTGTGACACTTTACAGGCATACTAAGGGGACCCCCCAGGCACTATATTGAAAGGAATTTTTCATTTTTATTGTTACTTCTCGTTTTTAAGCTTTCACTTAAACCACTTCCATACAGAGCAGTTAGACCCCATTCCTGTCCAGACCAATTTTCAGCTTTCAGCACTCTCACACTTTGAATGACAATTGCTCAGTCATGCTACACTGTAACCAAACAAAATTTTTTATCTTTTTTTTCACACAAATAGAGCTTTCTTTTGGTGGTATTTGATCACAACTGCTTTTTTTTCCCATGATATAAGCAAAAAAAGAGCAAAAATTAAAAAAAAAAAAAAAAAAACACTTTTTTTTAGTTTCTATTATAAATCTATTATAATTTTGCAAAAAAAATATTTTTCTTCATACATTTGGGCCAAAATTTATACTGCTACATATCTCTGGTAAAATTAACTCAAATTAGTGTATATTATTTAGTCTGTGTGAAAGTTATTGAGTCTAGAAGCTATGGTACCAATTACTGAAAATTGATCACACCAGATGTACTGAGGGACTATCTCCTTTCTTGAGGCCCTGAAATGTCAGGACAGTACAAATACCCCCCAAATGACCCCTTTTTGTAAAGTAGACAGTCCAAGGTATTTAGTAAGAGGCATGGTAAGTTTTTTGAAGTTATATTTTTTTCCCACAATTCTTGGGAAAATTAAGAAAAAAATTTTTTTCTTTTTTTTCCCACAAAGTTGTCAATTTATAAGCTATTTCTAACACACAGCACGTACACAGCAAAAATTACACCCCAAAATACATTCTGCTACTCCTTCTGAGTATGGTGATACCACATGTGTGAGACTTTTACACAGCCTGGCCACAAAAAGAGACTCCACATCCAAGTAGCACCTTCAGAAGTTCTAGGAGCATAAATACACATAAAACTTTCTGACTACCTATCACACTTTTGAAGGCCCTAGAGCACCAATACAATGGAGAAGTCCACAAAATTACATTTGGAAAGCAAACACTCCCAACGTATATTCTATGAGGCATTATGGGTCGTTTGAACATGTCATTTTCACGTTTTTGGAAAATGTGGGGGAAAAAAGAAAACTTTTTTTTTTTTACACAAAGTTGTCAATTTATAGGATATTCCTAACACATAGCATGTACACAGCAAAAATGACACCCCAAAATACATTCTGCCACTCCTCCTGAGTATGGCAATACCACATGTGTGAGACTTTTTCACAGCCTAGCCATATAGAGGGGCCCAACATCCAAGGAGCACCATCATGCATCCTAGCCACTTGCCTAGGCCTATTTTTGACATTTGGTGTTTACAAGCTAAAATCAGTTGTTTTTGCTAGAAAACTACTTAGAACCCCCAAACATTATATATTTTTTTAGCAGAGACCCTAGAGAATAAATTGGAGATTATTGCAATATTTTTTATCACACCATATTTGCGCAGCGGTCTTCCAAACGCAATTTTTTTGGAAAAAATTCACTTTTTTGAATAAAAAAATAAGAAACCAGTAAAGTTAGCCCATTTTTTTTCCATAATGTGAAAGATAATGTTACGCCGAGTAAATAGATACCCAAAATGTCATGCTTCAAAATTGCACACGCTCACAGAATGGCGACAAACTTTGGTACTTAAAAATCCCCATAGGCGACACTTTAAAAATTTCTACAGGTTGCCATCTTAGAGTTACAGAGGAGGTCTAGGCTCAAATTATTGCTCTTGCTCTAACAATCGCGGCGATACCTCACATGTGTGGTTTGAACACCGTTTACATATGTGGGCAGGGTTTCCGTATGCATTCGCTTCTGCGCGCGAGCTCACGGGGACAGGGCGCTTTAATTTTTTTACTATTTATTTTATTTATTATTTTTTATTTTTACACCGTTTAAAAAAAAAAAATTGATCATTTTTATTTCTATTGCAAGGAATGTAAACATTCCATGTAATAGAAATAGGCATGACAGGACCTCTTTTTTGTGAGATCTGGGGTCAAAAAGTCCTCAGATCTTACAAGTACACTAAAAGATAGAAAAAAATAAAAAATAAAAAATAATAATAAAATAAAATTAAAAAAAAAAAAAGAAGGGACCTTTAAACCGGTTGCTAGGCAACGACGTTTGCCGTAGCTCCGGTCCTCCAAGACCATAGAGTCGAGTGAGGGCAAGCTTGTCCTCACTCGACATCCTGTCTGTGAGGAACCCGGTAAGCGGGGAAAAGGACCGGAACGCGGCGGGAGGGGGGGGGGCACCTCTTCCGCCATCCCGGAAGGGTGATGACCACCCTTATCGGAAAGCCAACCGTCCACCGTTTAAAAAAATACCAGGGTTATGGCAGCTATCTGCTGCCATAACACCGGTATTTAGGTTTAAACGGAGGACGTATATAAACTTTTTTGGACTTGGACATGGTGGCTGTATGAAGGGTGACAGGTACTCGGGTACTTTGCTGGGCAGGTGACAGGCAGGTGACAGGTACTCTGGTACTGATGAGCAGGTGGCAGGTACTCCGATAGGCAGGTGACAGGTTCTCGGGTACTCTGATTTGCAGGTGACAGGCAGGTGATAGGTACTGATGGGTACTGATGAGTAGTACTGATACTGATAGGTGATACTGATACTGTACAGATGGGTACTGATGATCAGTACTGATACTGATAGGTACTGATGGGTACTGATGAGCAGGCGGCAAGTACTCGGGTACTTCAGGCATCAGGTACTCTGATGAGCAGATGGAAGGTACTCGGGTACTCTGATGGGTAGGTGACGGGTACTCGGGTACTCTGATGGGTAGGTGACAGGTACTCGGGTACTCTGATGGGAAGGTGACAGGTACTCGGGTTCTCCGATGACAGGTACTCCAATGATGGGTACTTGGGTACTCCGATGACAGGTAGTCAAAGTACCTGAGTACCTGTCATCAGAGTACCCGAGTACCTGTCACCAGCCCATCAGAGTACCCGAGTACCTGTCACCAGCCCATCAGAGTACCTGAGTACCTGTCATCAGAGTACCTGAATACCTGTCACCAGCCCATCAGAGTACCTGAGTACCTGTCATCAGAGTACCTGATGGGCTGGTGACAGGTACTCGGGTACTTTGATGGGCTAGTGACAGGTACTCTGGTACTTTGATGGGCTAGTGACAAGTACTTTGGTGGGCTAGTGACAGGTACTTTGATGGGCTAGTGACAGGTGCTCTTTATTGGGGGGGGGCAATCAGTGTGTTTGGGGTGCACTGTAATTGGTAACTAGCTGTTACCACAATCTCCTCCTCACACAGGATCAGTGTTTGAGGAGGAGAACACTGTGACAGCTAGTTACCGTGTTCTCTGTTGACATTTGTGACGGGCTGTGATTGGACACAGCCGGTCACGTGGTAAAAAGCCAATTTCATTGGCTCTTTACCTAGATCGGGGATGGGCTCTGTCCAAGGGACGAGCCTCATCCCTGATCACCGCACATTGAGGAGGGGGCGCGCATTGAGGAGGGAACGAGCGGCTCGCGCTGGAGCCGGTCATGTGATTGGCTGTGATTGACACAGCCGATCACGTGGTAAACAGCCAATTTCATTGGCTGTTTACCTTGATCGGGGTTGGGCTCAGTCCGAGGCACGAGCCTCACCCCCGATCGCCACGCTGCGCGCCCCCGGGGGTGCGCAGCGGCGGCGAGACCGGGCGGACATCATATGACGGCCGCCCGGATCTAGAAAGCCACCCTGCCGGCGTCATTTGTCTATACGCCGGTAGGGATGTGGTTAAATGAGCACTGCTCATTTAAAAATTAGTTTTTTTTCAGCTTTTTTTATTAATACATGTCCCCCAGGGCAGTACCCAGACCCCCATAACCATTGTATGCCCATTTACTTGCATATAAGCCTTCAAAATGGGCACTTTTGATTTTTCCAGTTTGGGTCCCATAGACTTCAATGGGGTTCGTTATTCAGTTCCGAACTTTCACATTTCACGCTCTGGTGCGAACCAAACAGGGAGTCGCTCGGCCCATCCCTAGTTTCAAATATTCACAGTTTAGAAATATCTATGGGCTCTTGCACACAGGTACCAAAAACCTTACATTTGTAGATGTGCTTTCAATGGGCCTGTATACACAGGTGTGTGACTATCAGTAAACTAGTGCCGCTTTTAGATCAGTTAAAAAAAATATAAAAATCTGCATTACTGGTGAGATATTTACATGGGATTTTGCCTATATACAGGTCCTTCTCAAAAAATTAGCATATTGTGATAAAGTTCATTATTTTCTTTAATGTACTGATAAACATTAGACTTTAATATATTTTAGATTCATTACACACAACTGAAGTAGTGCAAGCCTTTTATTGTTTTAATATTGATGATTTTGGCATACAGCTCATGAAAAACCAAAATTCCTATCTCAAAAAATTAGCATACAGTATTTCATCCGAGCAATAAAAAAAAAAAAGTGTTTTTAATACAAAAAAAGTAAACCTTCAAATAATTATGTTCAGTTATGCACTCAATACTTGGTCGGGAATCCTTTTGCAGAAATGACTGCTTCAATGCGGCGTGGCATAGAGGCAATCAGCCTGTGGCACTGCTGAGGTGTTATGGAGGCCCAGGATGCTTCGATAGCGGCCTTGAGCTCATCCAGAGTGTTGGGTCTTGCGTTTCTAAACTTTCTCTTCACAACATCCCAGATTCTCTATGGGGTTCAGGTCAGGAGAGTTGGCAGGCCAATTGAGCACAGTAATATCATGGTCAGTAAACCATTTACCAGTGGTTTTGGCACTGTGAGCAGGTGCCAGGTCGTGCTGAAAAGTGAAATCTTCATCTCCATAAAGCTTTTCAGCAGATGGAAGCATGAAGTGCCCCAAAATCTCCTGATAGCTAGCTGCATTGACCCTGCCCTTGATAAAACACAGTGGACCAACACCAGCAGCTGACATGGCACCCCAGACCATCACTGACTGTGGGTACTTGACACTGGACTTCAGGCATTTTGGCATTTCCCTCTCCCCAGTCTTCCTCCAGACTCTGGCACCTTGATTTCCGAATGACATGCAAAATTTGCTTTCATCCGAAAAAAGTACTTTGGACCACTGAGCAACAGTCCAGTGCTGCTTCTCTGTAGCCCAGGTCAGGCGCTTCTGCCGCTGTTTCTGGTTCAAAAGTGGCTTGACCTGGGGAATGCGGCACCTGTAGCCCATTTCCTGCACACGCCTGTACACGGTGGCTCTAGATGTTTCTACTCCAGACTCCCCAAGGTCTGGAATCGGTCCTTCTCCACAATCTTCCTCAGGGTCCGGTCAGCTCTTCTCGTTGTGCAGCTTTTTTTTGCCACACTTTTTCCTTCCCACAGACTTCCCACTGAGGTGCCTTGATACAGCACTCTGGGAACAGCCTATTCGTTTAGAAATTTCTTTCTGTGTCTTACCCTCATGCTTGAGGGTGTCAATGATCGCCTTCTGGACGGCAGTCAGGTCGGCAGTCTTACCCATGATTGCGGTTTTGAGTAATGAGTTTTTAAAAGCCTCAGGAATCTTTTGCAGGTGTTTAGAGTTAATAAGTTGATTCAGATGATTAGGTTAATAGCTCATTTAGAGAACCTTTTCATGATATGCTAATTTTTTGAGATAGGAATTTTGGTTTTTCATGAGCTGTATGCCAAAATCATCAATATTAAAACAATAAAAGGCTTGCACTACTTCAGTTGTGTGTAGTGAATCTAAAATATATGAAAGTCTAATGTTTATCAGTACATTACAGAAAATAATGAACCTTATCACAATATGCTAATTTTTTGAGAAGGACCTGTATGTGAAACTATGTAAATTCTACTCTCCCTCTTGAATTATAGATTATATTTTAATATTTGGCATTCTGGGAGTTAGGTAAAATTTTCCACACACATACTGTATACGTAAACGCTGTATGGACTATGCTTAGGTTTTGTTTTGCACAGGAGCTTTCTGCCAAGAAGATGAAGGTAAACCTCTAAATCATATTTACCAAAACACTTGCATATGAATCATGATGAGAAAGAAAAACAAAAAAAAGAAAAGTATCAAATGCATTCTATATAATGAATGACCCCCTAAGATATCTGCCTGTAACCTCCCCTCCATGTTGGCCTATGTTTTCATGCACACTTTAGGCATTTTCAGGAGTTTAAAGGCAGAAAAACATCACTTGTGCATTCAGGAGAGGAGCTTTTGACTATATACAGTAAAACACTCAAAAGCTCCTTAATGTGCATCAACATTAGGCAGCTGCAGGCATCATTCAGATATAATTTTTTTTTTAGCCGGAAATTTCCTGCACCGTAAGAACAATCATAGCAGCAGTTCAGCTGCTTGATTGTTCTTACAGGCGGTGGGAGGGGATGCCTCCCTTCTGCCGCCCTCCGGTGCTTCTACCGTCTCGCCCGTGCAACCAGCGAGTCGGAGAAGGAATCCTCCGGCAGCGGAAGTTCACCATAGAGAATACCAAGGACCAGATGGTCCCTGGCAGTCGCTATGCCTCTTGAACAATATGACATCACGCCCGGCCTGGCAGTTGTATATACTGCCGTATACTTGGCTTGAAAGCCGAGATCGTTTTTTTTAATTTTTTTCTATCTTAGGCTCTCCAGCCTAGAGAAGGATGTGGAGTCTTTTTGACCCCAGATCTCTCCATAAAGAGGACCTGTCATGCCCTATTCCTATTACAAGGGATATTTACATTGGGCTAACTTTAGTGTTTTTTTTTATATTCATGAAACTATTTTTTTTTCCCCAAAAACATTGCTGCGCAAATACCATGTGACATAAAAAGTTGCAATGACCCCCATTTTATTACCTGGAGTCTCTGCTAAAAAAAACATATATAATGTTTTGGGGTTCTGAATAATTTTCTAGCAAAAACAAATGATGATTTTTACATGTAGAAATGGAGTGCCAGAATTGGCCTGGTCTGGAAGTGGTTAAAGAAGAAGTATGGGAATACGTTTTTTCCTTCAGTTATACTTACCTGGGTGGATACAGCATCGTCCGATGCTGCATCTGTCCTTCGGCACCTCTACACTGAGAACCGAGCGATCAAACACCGCCGATCGCTCGGTTTTAACAGCTCCCCGAGCAGACAGCTGCTGACTGGTCAGGTTGGTCGGCCTTAGAAAGCTCTGAGACCAGTTAATGGTTTTGGAGGGAAAAGAGGACCTTGTCAGAATAAATGACTCTTGCATAAGGTCAGTTCAAAAAACAAATTTAGAGTCTCCTGACCATATGCCTAATAAATTATGATAATTGTGTTCAACATCATCTTAATTATTTACTGCTTGAACAAAGCAGCATATATACAGCCATGCTCATCTGCAAGATGTAAGAGTTTGAGGAAGGTGGATTATCCTTGGAAAGTTGGAAAGCTCCAAGACTTTTTGACTGGTTATGAATAGGGTTGAGTGAACCCGAACTGTAAAGTTCGGGTTTGTACCGGACTTTAGGGTTTTCGGTACCGAACCCGAACCCGAACATCGTACTGTATGTTCGTTATCGAGTTTGATGTCCGGCAATTTATGCAATATTTTATGCAAGCTCAGTGCACCAGTATATTCAGTGTGCATTTAAAGCTATAATTTTCTGGGTTTTTAAAAACACCCTTTTTGGGCTAAAATCCACAATTTTATAGCCCTTGCTTGCTGCATCTGTACGTGTAGAATTCAAGCTGCTGTCCTACTGTGTTAGTCAAAAAACACCCTTTTTAGGCAAAATACACATTTTTACAGCCCTTGCTTGCTCCATGTGTGATAAAAACAAGCTTGAAATACTGCAATAATTTTCAGGGTTTGAAAAAACAGCCATTTTTTACAACACCCTCCATCTTGGGGCTCTGTCGCATTATTCAGTGTGCATTTAAAGCTATATATAGCTATAATTTTCTGGGTTTTTAAAAACACCCTTTTCTCTCCTCACATTTCCAGGACGGAAACAGTGAGAGATGAGAAGCTCCTCCCTACCCGAAACACAATCAATTAAGATTAGTTAAAAGGCCCCACCTTTCCCTCTAGCCCTCAGTTTAGATTGTGTTTCTTCCTACAAGAAACGTTAGTTTGTGTACTCACCTGCAGACTCCTAGAGTCGAAAGGTACCCTGTGAGCCAGGTTCAGCAGAAGGACATGGGTTCCCCTTGGGGGACCCTACGAGCGGAGCAGTCCCTGCCCTCCCCGCTGGGGAACTCACAGGTCGCCCACACAACAAGCCCTCGGTCACCTGTGATTGTGTTCCAGGTCTTGTCTCCGGTACCAGCAGCTCTCCTCCACAGAAATTTGAATTTCCCGCCGGACGGGCGTTTCAAGCCTCATCTTCTGGCGCAACGTGAAATGCGCGCGACATGAGGGGAAAGAAGAACGTGGAGGAGACGCCGAAACCGCTGCATAGCGGTAAAGCAGGATCCAAGGCTATCGGAGCTTGGATTCCTGCTGGGGAAATGAAGTCCTCCACGACTCATCCTCCGGGGAAGGAGGAGGAGAGACAGGCCCAGGTGTCGACAGCCAAACCCAGGGAGCAGGGTAAGTGCTGAACAATGTATCCTTTATTGGGTCTATGCATTCTAAAGTCTGCTGGCTACCGACTTTAAATATACCTGGGAGTTATCCATTTCCCGGACCTTAGTTGAAATTGCTATGTTCTTTCTATGGTCTCCATGTTATATGTGATTTAAGAAAGAGTGATACTTATATTATCCTGTATCCTGTCTTCCAGAGTCCTTGAGCGGTTTACAAGAAGCTACATCTATCCCGGCATTACAAGGGCCAGTTATCCATAAGAAGTGTGGTAATTGCTCAGATAAGTTGCCCAGTTCCCACACCAAGCCCTTTTGTTATACATGCATTTATAAATTATCAGGAAAGGAAACTTCAGATAGGATGAAGGACTTTTTTAAGAACATGCAAGAAGAAATGCTTTCTACTATGATGTCAGTTCGGTCTACCCTAGGAATATCTGGTAGTATGGAACCTTTAGGTCTTTCTTCAATGGAGGGGACCTCATCCCAAGAAAGCTCTCTGTCTAGAGCAGAACCATCAGCTACAGCTACACAAAGTCTTCCGCCAAGCCAGGTCTTAGAAGAAAATAGAATAGAAGATAACCGCCCAGATTCCCCATCTGGTTCAGAAGCTGAGGGGGGTAGGGATTCCTCAGGAGAGGTAGAGACCAATGCCCCCCCCCCCAATACCACATATTGAAGTGGGGTGTTATCTGAGTATACTTTTACAAGTGTATTTGTGTCCTGCAACAATATTGCCTCTTGTGCTGAGTTAAGTCTGATACACACAGTGCCAAACTCACTGGCCAATTTTTTTGAACTGCTGTGACAGACCAGTGGCCCCTCAATACCACATGTTATTTAACAGTATAATTTTCTAAGAGTGTATTTTAGTCCTGCAAAAATTTGGCCTCTTGCTGTGTAAACTGTGCTACACGCAGTGACAACAGTTGCTGGCCAATTATTTGTAGAACTGGTGTAATAAACCTGTGGCCCCCCAATACCACATATTGAAGTGGGGTGTTATTTAACAGTATAATTTTCTAAGAGTGTATTTTAGTCCTGAAAAAATTTGGCTTCTCTTGCTATGTTAACTGTGCTACACGCAGTGACAACAGTTTCTGGCCAATTATTTGTAGAACTGTTGTAATAAACCCGTGGCCCCCCAATACCACAGATTGAAGTGGGGTGTTATCTGAGTATACTTTTACAAGTGTAGTTGTGTCCTGCAACAATATTGCCTCTTTTGCTGAATTAAGTCTGGTACACACAGTGCCAAACTAACTGGCCAATTTTTTGAACTGGTGTGATAGACCAATGCCCCCCCCAATACCACATATTGAAGTGGGGTGTTATCTGAGTAAACTTTTACAAGTGTATTTGTGTCCTGCAACAATATTGTCTCTTTTGCTGAGTTAAGTCTGCTACACACAGTTCCAAACTCACTGGCCAATTTTTGGAACTGGTGTGATAGACCAATGGCCCCCCAATACCACATATTGAAGTGTGGTGTTATCTGAGTAAACTTTTACAAGTGTATTTGTGTCCTGAAACAATATTGCCTCTTTTGCTGAGTTAAATCTGGTACACACAGTGCCAAACTCACTGGCCAATTTTTTGAACTGGTGTGATAGACAAATTGTCCCCCAATACCACATATTGAAGTGGGGTGTTATCTGAGTAAACTTTTATAAGTGTATTTGTGTCCTGAAACAATATTGCCTCTTTTGCTGAGTTATGTCTGGTACACACAGTGCCAAACTCACTGGCCAATTTTTTGAACTGGTGTGATAGACCAATGACCCCCCAATACCACATATTGAAGTGGGGTGTTATCTGTGTCCTGCAAAAATATTGCCTCTTTTGCTGAGTTAAGTCTGGTACACACAGTGCCAAAATCACTGGCCAATTTTTTGAACAACTGGTGTGATAGACCAGTGGCCCCCCAATACCACATATTGAAGTGGGGTGTTATTTAACAGTATAATTTTCTAAGATTGTATTTTAGTCCTGCAAAAAATTGGCCTCTTTTGCTGTGTTAACTGTGCTACACACAGTGACAACAGTTACTGACCAATTATTTGTAGAACTGGTGTGATAAACCTGTGGCCCCCCAATACCACAGATTGAAGTGAGGTGTTATTTAACAGTATACTTTTCTAAGATTGTATTTTAGTCCTGCAAAAATTTGGCCTCTTTTGCTGTGTTAACTGTGCTACACACAGTGACAACAGTTACTGGCCAATTATTTGTAGAGATGACAGACCGACAGATAGGGAGGAGAGGCAGGCAGAACTTGCATTGCACAAGAGGTACAAAGCAGACTGCAAATGTATCAGGAGCGAGCCATCAACCATGTACAGTCACATCTGGCGCTCCCAGGACGCCGGCACATGGCTCCACAGTGTGGGCTTTTTTTAATGTATCCGTTGGTGACAACAGTGTTGCCATCTGCAGCCTTTGCAGTCAACGCATACGTCGCGGTAAGCCAAACACTCACCTAGGGACAACCGCCTTAAGAAGGCACCTGAAATCCCATCACTGAGCCCAGTGGGAGCAACACCGTCAGAACCCACAAAGCCACACTCCATGCTCTCACCGTCCACCCTCTTCTCCTTCTCCTGTCTCCTCGCAGTTGTCCTCCACTCCACCTTCCATGATGCCGTCATCACGTTGTTCTGGAAAAAGGCAGGCTTCTGTGGCTCAAATCTTTGAGCGTAAAAAAAGAGTTAACGGATGTGGACGCTCTGGGGAGTGATGAACCCCTGGACTACTGGGTGGGCAGGCTTGACCTCTGGCCAGAGCTTGCACAATTTGCAATGGAACTGTTGGCTTGCCTCCCCGTTGAGGTGTCCTGTCCGAAAGGACGTTCAGCGCAGCAGGTGGGATCATGACCGATAAGCGCACTCGCCTAGCTCATGACAGTGTAGACTACCTCACATTTATAAAAATGAATGAGGCATGGATCTCTGAGGAATTCAACACATGTGACCAGTAGACCATGTTTCATTGAAATTCCTCATGACAGGCCACAAATATCTGCCAGACCGCCATCCACCCACAACAATTCCTGGTCCTTGTCTTCGCTAAATACAGTGGCATAAAAGGCATTTCATGTCCATTGAATGGCTAATTTTTGGGGCCTATACAGGCCGACACTTCTGTATACTGTGAATGCCTAATGTACCTCTAGCCATCAAATACACTACGTTCTTTGCTGTCAGTTAAACCCATGTGAGCTAATTTTTGGGGCTTATACAGGCCAACACTTACTTCTGTATCCTGTGAATGCCTAATGTTCCTCTAGCCATCAAATACACTACGTTCTTTGGTGTCAGTTAAACCCATGTGAGCTCATTTATGGAGCCTATACAGGCCGACACTTACTTCAGTATCCTGTGAATGCCTAATGTACCTTCAGCCACAGAATACAACGTTCTTAGCTGTCAGGTAAACCCATGTGGGCTAATTTTTGGGGCCTATACAGGCCGACACTTACTTCTGTATCCTGTGAATGCCTAATGTACCTCCAGCCATCAAATACTACATTCTTAGCTGTCAGGTAAACCCATGTGGGCTAATTTTTGGAGCCTATACAGGCCGACACTTACTTCTGTATCCTGTGAATGCCTAATGTACCTCTAGCCATCAAATACACTACATTCTTTGCTGTCAGTTAAAACCATGTGAGCTAATTTTTGGAGCCTATACAGGCCGACACTTACTTCTGTATCCTGTGAATGCCTAATGTACCTCCAGCCACCAAATACTACGTTCTTAGCTGTAAGGTAAACCCATGTGGGCTAATTTTTGGGGCCTATACTGGCCGACACTTACTTCTGTATCCTGTGAATGCCTAATGTACCTTCAGCCACAGAATACAACGTTCTTAGATGTCAGGTAAACCCATGCGGGCTAATTTTTGGGGCCTATACAGGCCGACACTTACTTCTGTATCCTGTGAATGCCTAATGTACCTTCAGCCACAGAATACTACGTTCTTAGCTGTCAGTTAAACCCATGTGGGCTAATTTTTGGGGCCAATACTGGCCGACACTTCTGTATCCTGTGAATGCCTAATGTACCTTCAGCCACAGAATACTACGTTCTTAGCTGTCAGGTAAACGCATGTGGGCTAATTTTTGGGGCCTGGAATGGCTGACACTTACTTCTTTATCCTGTGAATGCCTATTTTTTCAGACTGGAATTGAAAATCAATGGGTCTGTAAAGGTTCCGCCAAATTGTGGAATGGATGCGGACCCATTTTACAGATGTGTGAATGGACCCTATATGTATTAGACATGTATTTACCGGCTGCTGTCAGTTATGGCTGATTTAAGAAAAAAAAAATATTTTTTGCTGTAAAATAAAAATAAAAAATTTAGAGCAACTTTTTCAATTGCAATACTTCTGTTATGACATTGTCTATGTGCTGGGACTATTTGTGCACAGCTAGTACGTCTTTTGTGGCTGCAAATATGACCTAAAGATTTTTAAAGTTTGCCTCCCATTAAAGTCAATGGGGCCCGCCGCAAACTTGCGGTTCGTGGACTTTTGAGAAAATTTGCGGCTGACGTGTGCGAACCGCCCCGGCCGATGTTCGTCCATCTATACCCTGCAGCCAGTGTATTATCTGAACGTGTATTTAGCACGGCAGGGGGTGTTATCACAGAGAAGCGCAGCTGCCTGTCCAGAGCAAATGTGGACAAGCTCACGTTCATTAAAATTAACCAGGCATGGATCCCACAGGACTTGTCCGTACCTTGTGCAGAATAGACATGTATACCGGCCTTACCCAGCCATTGTTGTATTTTTGATCTTTCTCACTCTTTTGGGGTGTACCCCAATTTAAAATAAAATTAAATTAAAAACCACAACCAGTGTTGGCTACCTCGTCCTCCTCCACTGCCACCGCTTCCACCTACACCGCCGCATCCACCGCCACCTCAACCTCCTACTCCATATGGATTTCGTCCTCCTACATCAAGATTATTATTTTTTATTTTTATGTATTTTATGTTATTTTAAGTTATTTCCCTATCCACATTTGTTTGCAGAACACTTACCATTCTCTTAACAACATGTTGCTGCCATTTGCAGCCCTCTAGCCCTTTCCATTACTTTTTTAGAGCCATTTTAGTGCTCAAAAGTTCGGGTCCCCCATTGACTTCAATTGGGTTCGGGGTCAAGTTCGGGTCCCGAACTCAAACTTTTTTGCGAAGTTCGGCCGAACCCGTCGAACCCGAACATCCAGGTGTCCGCTTAACTCTAGTTATGAAAGGACAACTGACTGTTGTCAGAATAGATAATCCCTGCACAGGTTGAGTGGAAACAACTCCTTTAGAGTGTCTTGAATATGTGCCTATTGAAATGTGACAACCTTTTGATCCTCATCCTCTTCATCAATGACTGCTTGAGCAAAGCAGGATTCCTACAGTCATGTTCATCTGCATCTTCCTCTTACGCAGAGTCTGAAGAAGGCTGTTTGCCTTCTCTGGTAGTGCTGGTCTTTGTTAGGGGTTTGCATAGGTGTGCGCAGCCTATTGCATTAGCGTGTGCACCCCAAAGCTCAAACAAGTCCAACCCACAAGCAGCGCTATGAATAGTGTGCCCCCTCAAAGAAACCACACCAGTGAGTCCATAGAACAATCCATACAAGGAGGAAGATCAAAAATCCACAAAGTGAAGGCAAGCTCAGATAACTTCCACCACACCGCGTGACCCCTTAGGTATTGCTCACTCACCAGAAAATTAATATAAAGAAGCTTCCAGATCAATATACTCACTCAGTTTGGGTCTCATGTAGTCTGTATAGTAACACAACCTCTAGAACCGGTGTCTCCCAAATCCAGATCTTTAGGCATAAAGCCTTATGCAATTGCAGCACATGAGATCCTCCAGAGTGTAAAATAATGCATACAAGAGAGAAGAGAGCTCATAGGGTAGTAGTCCAAACCAAAATTTATTGAACAAAAGGAACCCCCAATCCCTCATAAAATGCACTCACAAACAGAATGAATATACAGGCACTTCAAATCAATCGGATAGCTACCGCAGATAGGCAGCCGCAACTCTCACCGTCCCTTCACTTGCTCGTCAGCGTCCAGGAAGGAATGCAGAAGTGGCAACCTTCCTTCAGTATGTCACAGTACATGTTGGCATTCATGGTTCCCTCAATGAACTGTAGCTCCCCAGTGCTGGCAGCACTCATGCAGCCCCACACCATGACACTCCCACCACCATGCTTCACTGTAGGCAAGACACACTTGTCTTTGTACTCCTCACATAAGTTTATCTTAGCCCACCCTGGGCTGTGGTTGTTGGGGTCTCACATGACGTCAGAAGGGGCGGTGCCACCGGGTGATGTGTCTGGGTGTCCCGCCCCTTTCCTATAAAAGAGCTGTCATGGCTCAGGCAGCTTATTAGCCGGGAAGCGTGTGAAGAGGCGGGAGCGTCTTTCTTTATCTTTCTACTTTTCGGGTGAGGCGGGTGACGTGATTGACGATGGATTTACATCTGGGGACACTATTTTTTTATTTTTATGTTTTAATAAAGGATTTGTCAAAAACTGGCTTTCGTGTTTATTTATTTTTGTACACTTTTTTGGTGAATGGGCAGGGGTACGATGTACCCGATATCCATTTACATAGGGAGGGGGGGTGGGATCTGGGGGCCCCCTTGTTAAAGGGGGCTTCCAGATTCCGATAAGCCCCCCCCCCGGCAGACCCCAACAACCAAAGCCCAGGGTTGCCTGGAAGAGGCCCTTGTCCCCATCAACATGTTGACACCCTCCCCATGTTGAGGGCAAGTGGCCTGGTATGGTTCAGGAGGGGGGGTGCTCGCTCATCCCCCCATCCTGGCCAGCCAGGCTGCTTGCTCGGATAAGGGTCTGGTATGGAATTTTGGGGGGGACCCCACATTGTTATTTATCTCAATTTTGGCGTGGTGTTCCCCTTAGAATCTGTACCAAACCCAAGGGGCCTGGTATGGATTTTGGGTGGGACCCCACGCCATTTTTTTTTAAAATTTGGTCATAGGGTTCCCCTTAACCACTTAAATACAGGGCACTTTTACCCCCTTCCTGCCTAGACCAATTTTCAGCTTTCAGTGCTCATTGGCATCTATGGGAAATCTCGGTCAGCTTAATATGGCACTGCTCCCTATCTTTAACATTGGCGTCTATGGGAAATCTCAGTCAGCTTGACATGTGCACTGCTCCCTGTCTTTAACATGGGGGTCAGTTGGCATAGCAGTGCTCATGAACTATAAGTGACAGGGACACAAAACTTGGGGAGTGCACTGAGAAAGTACCCAGGACTACCACATATCCATACATTATAAAAGTGGGGTATGCCTGTTCACTAAACTAAACAAACTCAACACACTATCCACTAACTACCAGCCTAACCTATTATTATTATCATACACTATACATGGCTGCCATGTAAGCAGCAGCCTTCTATAGTGTGGAGCGTGGACTTAGCCCCTGAGCCATGAATGTCTAAAGGCAGCCTGCTTTGGCCAATCATGCCTCTGACAGGACACTGTGCTGTGATTGGCCAAAGCATACAGGTCATGTGCATGCTTTGGCCAATCATCAGTAATTTATTCACTGTACCAGCGCAGGGCATTTTGGGGTGCTCATTGGTGACGAACTTCCCACCGAGCACCCCATTTGTTTGTGTGTTTCACAGTAGGAATGATGTACCTTTCATCATAGGCCTTGTTGACTCCAAATGTAGCATTTAAGCCCCGTACACACGTGCAGATTGCCGGCCGAATGATCGGCCGTCTTTTGTCCCCGGGCTGTCGTGTCCGCTGAAAAGTGCAAAAGACTGCACACGAATTTTGTCCGCCAACAACAGCCGACTGCAGAAGTGATGTCATGTGATGGTTAACTTTCCCTGTGTTTTTTCTTTTCTGAGCATGCCCAGTCTTGCAAATCTGCTGTCTGTCGGCCGAAATCTGTACTGACTGGCGAACAATCGGCTGTTCTGGTGTCGGCATACAAAAATTTTAATGCTTGCACGACAGATTCTGTTCGGCCGAAAGTGCACTGTCGGCTGTCGGAAGCATCATACTAACAAGCCGAAAATCGGCCGATCGGTCGTCGGCCGAGTCTTTTCGGCCGACAATCTGCACGTGTGTACGGGCCTTTATGGTTGTGGCCAAAAAGCTAAATTTTGGTCTCATCACTCCAAATGTCTTTGTGCCAGAAGGATTTAGGCTTGTCTCTGTGCTGTTTGGCGTTTTGTAAGTGGGATATTTTGTGGCATTTGAGTAGTAATCGGTTTCTTCTGGCGACTCGACCATGCAGCCCATCTTTCTTCAAGTGCCTCGTTATTGTGCATCTTGAAACAGCCACACCACTTGTTTTCAGAGAGTCCTGTATTTCACCTGAAGTTAATTGTGGGTTTTCTTTGCATCTCAAACAATTTTCCTGTCAGTTGTGGCTGAAATTTCAGTTGGTCTCCCTGACTGTGGCTTGATTTCAACAGAACCCCTCATTTTCCACTTCTTGATTAGAGTTTGAACACTGCTAATTGGCATTCTCAATTCCTTGGATATCTTTTTATATCCCTTTCCTGTTTTATACAGTTCAACTAACTTTTCCTGCAGGTCCTTTGACAATTCTTTTGCTTTTCCCATGACTCAGAATCCAGAAACGTCAGTGCAGCACTGGATGAAAGATGAATAACAAAGATAATCAAGCGCCAAGGACCCGGAGGCCAAATACTTAAAGGGATGAGGAAGTGCAGCTGGTTAATTGCAGGTAATCTGCATCAGAGTGAGAAAAATAGTAACATTCAGCGCAAAACCCCCAAATTATCCCTACATCTCAGCGTCACTATGATGCAATGAAAAAACACTCAGGATTGTATATGCCACCAGTGATGGAAAAAATGTGTTCACTATATGTATATATGTGAACCCAATATGTGAGATAGATATCAACAATGTTGAAACAATAATTGTATAAAACCTAAAACAAAGTGCATAATGCATACAAAGTGCAATGTGACTGTAATGAGAATATGATACCAAAAATAGTGAAACATATCTTAAAAACAATAAATAACACAATATTTCAAATATATAGAAAGTGCACGTGCAAAATGTAAAAAATACAATGCGATTGTAACAGAAATACATCAGAAAAAATGTCTAGAAAAAATGCTTACATTAAAATAATCTGTGCAAAGAAAGCGCCTGTGCAATATGTGAATGCCAGTACCAAAAAGATGTCTGTAGACCGTAAGACAATTATCAATCAAAATACCAAAAACAGAATGCTATCCAGCATCCTGGAAATTATATATAAAGTGCAAGAAAATAGAAAAAATGTATATATCAACTTATCATTATACATATCATCACATCATATATATAAAGTGCATGCAGGGTATATGTCCAAGAAAAAAAAGTCTTAGAGAGAGTCCACAATTTATCAAAATAAAAAGTTGCAACAAAGTGCCAGTGCAGGAATGGTGCTACAAATCAGTGCAAATAATCCTAAAACTCAGTGTCTTCACTGTGCATTTGTGATCATCCCCACCATCCGTGTTGAAAAGGGCTCACTAAATTGACTCACCAGAGATAAAGCTGGTATAACCAGCAAATCAAGCCTTTTCAGATATATTCCAGGTTATGGATCAGCGACCTCAATAGCCTTAAGCTCTCATAGAATCCTCCAGGTTATAACAGGGTTATATCCAGAATGTTATAAAGTAGGGGGGAAGGAGAATCGAACATAGTGTAATTCCATCAAAGTAAAAGTTTATTTAACCACTTGCCGACTGCCGCAAGTACATATACTACAGCGGTCAGCCTCCCTGGGCAAAGTGCATCGGTACGTGACTCGCCCGCGAGCCAATAGGGGGTGAGCGCGGGCCGCAGGAGGCGCGCTCCTGCCCCCGCTCGGTCACTGCCATCCCCGCGCGAGTGACCGGTGGCTCCGATGTCCGCCGGTCACTCGCTTGAAAGGGAGAAAGGCAGGCGGCTAATGTAAACAAAGCCGCCTGTCATTCTCCCTGGTGTAACAGCAGAGATCATACGATCGTGCTATGTAGGATCGTATGTCTCTGTGGTTACATCAAAAGCCATGCCCCTTGACAGTTAGAAGCACGCCCCTGGGGACACCCCTCGATCTCTAATAAAGTTAACCCCTTCCCTGCCAGTGTATGTATAGCACTGATTACTGTAGTAATGTCACTGGTACCCCCAAAAGTGTCAAAAATGTCAGTCAAGGGTCCGATCTGTCCGCCGCAAAGTCACAGTCCCGCAAAAAAAATTGCAGATCACCGCCATTACTAGTTAAAAAAAAAAAAAACAATAAAAATGACATAAATCTTTCCCTTAGTAAACTTTTGCGCAAACCAATCAAAATAGGCTTATTGTGATTTTTTTCACCATAAATATGTAGCAGAAAACAAATTGGCCTAAAATGTTAAAAAATTTAGATTTTTACATTTTTTTGGGGGAATTTCATATAAAAAGTTTGAAAAATATTGTTATTTTTTAAAAATTGTCGCTCTTTTTTTGTTTATAGTGCAAACAGTATAAATTGCACAGGTGATCAAATACCACTAAAAGAAAGCTCTGTTTGTGGGGGGAAAAAAGGACATCAATTTCATTTGGGTACAGCATCGCACGACCGCGCAATTGTCCGTTAAAATCACGCAGTGCCGAATCGCAAAATAGGCCCTGGTCTTTGAGTAGCCAAATCCTCCAGGGCTTAAGTGGTTAAATATGCTTAAAATGCACTCACTAATCCAGACACAAGACATGCAGGCATATGAACACCCCGCCCTGGCTCAAACAGCAGCTGCTTTCTCACATATTGGGTTCACATACAGTATATACATATAGTGAACACATTTTTTCCATCACTGGTGGCATATACAATTCTGAGTATTTTTTCATTGCATCATAGTGACACTGAGATGTAGGGATAATTTGGGGGTTTTGTGCTGAATGTTACTATTTTTCTTACTGGGTGAAAGATGCAAGGATCTGTCAGGAGTCCAGAAACTCATTGACCTTTTATACACACACACTAATTACAAGCAAACAGATCACAGGTGAGGATGGTTACCTCTAATATCCATTCAAACCCCTTTGTGTCAACTTGTGTGCATGTTATCAGGCCAAAATCACCAGGGTATGTAAACTTTTGATCAGGGTCATTTGTGTAGTTTATGTTGTCATTATGATTTAAGTTGATTGATAATAAATGGCTTCAGCCAAACACTAACCATGAGTGAAAGAAAAGTTTTTGTGTTATCATTCATATTCTCAGAAAAATGGCCAAGAAATTCTAAATTCTGCCAGGGTATGTAAATGTATGAGAACAACTGTATATATATATATATATATATATATATATATATATATATATATATATATATATATATATATAGTACAGACCAAAAGTTTGGACACACCTTCTCATTCAAAGAGTTTTCTTTATTTTCATGACTATGAAAATTGTAGAGTCACACTTCAAGAGGTATTTACCTGAAATGGTTTTCATTTCACAGGTGTGCCCTGCCAGGTTTAATAAGTGTGATTTCTTGCCTTATAAATGGGGTTGGGACCATCAGTATTGTTGTGCAGAAGTCAGGTTGATACACAGCTGATAGTCCTACTGAATAGACTGTTAGAATTTGTATTTTGGCAAGAAAAAAGCAGCTACATCATTACTTTAAGAAATGAAGGTCAGTCAGTCCGAAAAATTGGGAAAACGTTGAAAGTGTCCCCAAGTGCAGTCACAAAAACCATCAAGCGCTACAAAGAAACTGGCTCACATGCGGACCGCCCCAGGAAAGGAAGACCAAGAGTCACCTCTGCTGCGGAGGATAAGTTCATCCAAGTCACCAGCCTCAGAAATCGCAGGTTAACAGCAGCTCAGATTAGAGACCAGGTCACACGGAGTTCTAGCAGCAGACACATCTCTAGAACAACTTAAGAGGAGACTGTGTGAATCAGGCCTTCATGGTAGAATATCTGCTAGGAAACCACTGCTAAAGAAAGGCAACAAGCAGAAGAGACTTGTTTGGGCTAAAGAACACAAGGAATGGACATTAGACCAGTGGAAATCTGTGCTTTGGTCTGATGAGTCCAAATTTGAGATCTTTGGTTCCAACCACCGTGTCTTTGTGCGACGCAGAAAAAGTGAACGGATGGACTCTACATGCCTGGTTCCCACCGTGAAGCATGGAGGAGGAGGTGTGATGGTGTAGGGGTGCTTTGCTGGTGACACTGTTGGGGATTTATTCAAAATTGAAGGCACACTGAACCAGCATGGCTACCACAGCATCTTGCAGTGGCATGCTATTCCATCCGGTTTGCATTTAGTTGGACCATCATTTATTTTTCAACAGGACAATGACCCCAAACACACCTCCAGGCTGTGTAAGGGCTATTTGACCAAGGAGAGTGATGGGGTGCTGCGCCAGATGACCTGGCCTCCACAGTCACCGGACTTGAACCCAATCAAGATGGTTTGGGGTGAGCTGGACCGCAGAGTGAAGGCAAAAGGGCCAACAAGTGCTAAGCATCTCTGGGAACTCCTTCAAGACTGTTGGAAGACCATTTCAGGTGACTACCTCTTGAAGTGTGACTCTACAATTTTCATAGTCATAAAAATAAAGAAAACCCTTTGAATGGGAAGGTGTGTCCAAACTTTTGGTCTGTACTGTGTGTATGTATATATATATATATATATATATATATGCACTAGGTGGGCAACAATGAGACCACCTCCAAAACAGGAATGGTTTTACAGGTGGAGGCCACTAACATTTTTTTCCCTACTCATCTTTTCTGACTGTTTTTCACTAGTTTTGCATTTGGCTAGGGTCAGTGTCACACTGAAATCTATCCAGGCCTCTGTGGTCGAGCACCTCCATCTGTGGATTGTCAGATCCATAGGGATTCCATTGTCTGTTGGGACAAGTGATATCCTAAGAGCTTACGCTTTACACCTTCCAGGCCTTGAGACTGTGTTTTTCTGGTAAGCAGCCACCCATTTTTCTTTGCTCATGTTGGGGATGCATGCAGCACTTAGAGGAATCATGTTTGGTGAAATTTTTCATTTTTTTTCAAGAGATTGTTTGTTGGACACTATCATTTTTCGTTTGGTTACTATGTTATATTTATGAAATTTTCACAAGTGAAGGCTTTTTTATTTAAATTCGTTTTTTTTTTTCACTATTGGAACTTTCAAGTTTGTGCATTTTTATGTCACTTTCCATTATTTTCACATGGAACTCAATTAATGTACCTATGTAGATTTTTCACAAAGCAGTTTTCTTACAGTCATGCTTATCTGTATCTTATCTTAGGACTGAAGAGGATTATTTGCCTGGGAAGGCTTGGAGAATAGAGAATTGCCAGAATAGATAACCCCTTCACATGATGAGTGGAGTGGAAAACACTCCTTTAGAGTGTATTGACCACGTCCTTAGTGAATGTGACAACCTGTTAAGTGTTGTCATTTTATCCTGCTTGAATGCAGCAGGATTCATAGAGGGCTTTGCGTGCCAGGGACTAATGGCAAAGAGCCCATAATTTGCTTTCCTTACGACTGAAAGAAAAACTCTGACCTGAACGATGCCCCTTTCCTTCTTTGCAAAGACTGGCTACCAGGATGAGGTGACACTCATGGCTACTCATGGCTTAAGATTATAGGCAAATGGCTTTGCAGCAAACTGTCTGGCTCGCTCGCCCCCCCCCCCCCTTTCCAGGCTGCATGCTCGGATAAGGGTCTGGTATGGAATGGATTTTTGGGGGGACCCCACGCCATTGTTTTTTTACATTTTGGCATGGAGTTCCCTTTATAATTCATACCAGACCCAAATTCCTTTTGCCTATATAAGTGTTCACCTAAAAATGTTTGGCGCTCCTAACATCTCAGATATAAGTTGTTGAAAAATAAACAAGCTACACTGTATTTCCTATGAAAAAAAAATCATGAAAGGTGAATAGATATTTTTGTGGAGACAAATTGATGGAGCTGATCTTCACATCACTAATGTATACTGTAGTGACATTATTTGTATGTGGGAGGAACCAATGAAAGCAGCAGGGGGAGATGCACAATCCCTGACAGACTACAAAGGAAGCTTTCTCTTCAACTGAGTGACATTGAGCATCACAAGCAGTGGAAGAGATACAAATCCATTCTCTTTCTTTGCAGGAACAGCTTTGTAGCCATTTTTTTTTTCTGGAAGGGTTGCTTAAAGTGGTTGTAAAAACAAGATTTTATAACAAACATAATATACCGTACTTACCTGCTCTGTGCAATGAATTGACAATGACAGAGCATCTCCGATCCCCTCTCCTTGGGTCCCCGCAGGCATTTCCCCACTTCTCCATGTTCCACCACAAGAGCCCGCTTTGATCCTGAGCCATACTGCCTGCATCCATAGACACACACAGCTTGCCTTGACTCCACCCCCTGCTCCTTCATCACAGAATTTGACTGACCTCAGTGACATCACTAGCTAATTTAAAACATTTGAACAATCTGATGCACCAAGTAAACAAACTGAAGTAAGTCCTATATATGCTAATAAAATGTCATTATCATTAAATTAGATGATAGGATGGCACCACATTACACAGCATGTTTGTGATATAGGTAATAGATACTGAAATCTATATAATTTTCCTTGAGTCTGCTTGCAGTGTGTAATTATTTTTTTGACCGTTCAAGCAACTGGAGTAACTGGGTCATTTTCTCAAATTTTTCTAGCCTCATGCTTCTTTCTTCTTCTGTTGTTCTTTCTCTAGCAACTTTCGTGAATATAATGTAAAATCTCTACAATTATCACAGCTCGCAAGCCTTGCTCTTGCATTAAATGCTTACATCAGAAATGATTGAATACTTGTTGTGTAGAGGACACCACATGATTTACCTCTGAAGCATTTCATTTAGATGTCTATCATTCTATAATTTCTATCAATCTATAATACTACAATATGTATTAACAATGGATTTATGTTTTTGGTGTAACATATATCATGGTGATAAAAACTTTGTTACAGTCTTTAAATTGTTTTTTTTCTGCAAGCACTTGCTGCAAAATGACTTTTTTTTTAAATAATAAGCATGTTATACTTCTCTACTCTGTGCAATGGTTTTGCACAGAGCAGCTCCAATTCTCCTTCTCTGGGGTCTCCTGCCGGTGCTTTTGGCTTCTCCCTCCCGCCCTTGAATGCTATTGAGTGTCCACGATAGCAATCCACTTGCTATGGGGCATTCATGTGGGCTTGCTGCTGAGCCAGCTCTGTGTGTTCAAAGACACACAGAGTGGGTCTCGGCCCACCCTGGCCCATTTTCTGCATTAAGGTTAAAAACCTTCCCCCCCCTTCCCTCCATATACTTACCTGAGCCTGATCTTAATCCAGCAGTGTGCATGAGGGCAGGGGCTCTCTCGGTTCTCTCCCTCCTCATTAGCTCAGAGCTATTGGCTCCCACTGTTGTCAGTCACAGCCAATAAGGAGGGAGGGTGGCTGAGCCATGCTCTGTGTGTGTATGGACACACAGATCCAGCTCGGGAGTGAGCCTGCACAAGTGCCTTCATAGCAAGCTGCTTGTTATGGGGGCATTTAACCAGGGCCGGATTAAGAGCAATATGGGCCTGGTGCTGAGGATTTTGGTGGGCCTTAAGGGTTGTGTGTGTCGGCGTGCGCTCTGAGGTGAAAGGGTTTAGCTGCACAGGCCAAATGCTATGGAAGGCCCAGGCTTTCATAAGAGCCCTGCATAAGTGTACGAGGTGCGCCCTGAGGTAAGGTTGAAGGGCGCAGCTGTACAGAGCTAACATAACATTACAGAAGCTGAATACCTGGCTTCCATTAGGACTGCCCACAATGCTCATTATTAATCCCACCACCCGGCCCAGGTGATCCATGCGGTATGCAGATAAGATGGGCCAAATGGTTCTTATCTGCCGACACATTCTATGCAGGACCGGTCAGGCCAGGGGAGATCTCTCCCTGTCGGCCCATTGCTTTCCATGCATGGCCTGTTCTTTTTTGGGTGGCTGGGCCCAGGGCCACATCATAGGGTGGGTGTGGCCAAATTGTACATGGGGAGGGTCCTAAAGAAACATTGTTAAATAAAACCAGGAATGCATAACACACAAGCACAGAGTTAAGGACAGGAGAGAGTAATACACAGAATTCTGGGTTCAACACAGCGTAATACACAGAGTGCTGGGTTCAGGACCGCATAAAACATAGGGAGCTGGGTTCAGGACCGCATAATACATAGGGAGCTGGGTTCAGGACCGCATAATACATAGGGAGCTGGGTTCAGGACAGCATAATACATAGGGAGCTGGGTTCAGGACAGCATAATACATAGGGAGCTGGGTTCAGGACAGCATAATACATAGGGAGCTGGGTTCAGGACAGCATAATACATAGGGAGCTGGGTTCAGGACAGTGCAATACACAGAGCGCTGGGTTCAGGACAGCGTAATACACACAAAATGCTGGGTTCAGGACTGCGAAATACACAGAGCGCTGGGTTCAGGACAGCAAAATACACAGAGAGCTGGGTTCAGGACAGCATAATACACAGAGAGCTGGGTTCAGCACAGTTTAATACACAGAGTACTGGGTTCAGGGCAGTGTAATACACAGAGCGCTGGGTTCAGAGCAGCGTAATACACAGAGCGCTGAGTTCAGGGCAGCGTAATACACAGAGTGCTGGGTTCAGGACAGCGTAATACACAGGTTCAGTAGGAGGCTACTTTCAGGGTGCAGGGTTCAGGAGGAGGCTATGTGCAGGGTTCAGGAGGAGGCTATGTGCAGAGGGCAGGGCTATTACCCATTTTTTTTCTTCTGTATGTAATGACTGTATACATGTAATTTTTTTTGTGTGCATTATATTTTGTCAGTATATGTGTGAATATTATTTTCTGTGTGCGGGTGGGTCTGTGTAATGTCACTCACACATAGCCTGTATAAAACATATACACCTCACATCACTCACACACCAGAGAGACACTACAGGAGATGGTGAGAGACTGCAGACATGGTACAGGAGATGGTCAGAGACTGAGGACATGATACAAGAGATGGTCAGAGACTGCAGACATGGTACAGGAGATGGTCAGTGACTGCAGACATGGTACAGAAGATGGTCAGAGAATGCAGACATGGTACAGGAGATGGTCAAAGACTGCAGACATGGTACAGGAGATGGTCAGAGACTGCAGACATACTACAGGAGAGGGTCAGAGACTGCAGACATGGTTGATTCAGGAGATGGTCAGGGACTGAGTTTATGGCTGAACCCAGTGTAAAAGTGTATAGTATCACAGGGATGCTCCACTCTATTCAAACCAGCTCTGCAAGATCAACTCAGTAATAGTGACAGAAGACAGCAGCACATCAAATTTCCAAAATAAAAATTGTCTTACAAACAGTTAACTGCTCAAGATTAGTGGAGTTCAGTAAACAGGTAATGGTGAAGCTTCTAACCTGAACCAACAGTAAAGGCTCCAAAAATAAAATAAAAACCCATGCAGCACACACAGAGCTCATACTAGCTGAATGGAAGCTGAAATGGTTAACAGTCATGTGTTCCTGGTGTTGCTGCAGCGTCTTCTTATCAGTGTATCAGGCAATGTACAGCTCAGGGAGATAAAACATAAGGAGTGAAGGGAGAGGAGGCTGATCAGTAACCTGCACGATGCCTGAATACACAGATATCTGGAACACGCTGCAGCCCACCAGCATTACATGTGCATTGCTCTAATTGTTGTCATACCTTCTTGCCTTGCATCTACCTCCCTGGTGCTCCCAGTCAAATGTGGCGGGCTGGAGAGGGGCGGGGGAGGAGTGTGATACTGTCTGCTGACTGGCTGTGGATCAAAAGAAGGAGGAGCTCCACATCCAGCCCGCCCATCCCCAACATCAGAGCTCCAATCTGACAGCTCTGCTCTCTCACTCTCACTGACACTGTGCTGGATGGTGACACTGAATGTAGAGCTACACTGTCAGTACACCGCCCCTGAATCCAGGGACATGCAGGGAGGTTCTGAAGGAGCAGCGCTCTGTCACTTATAGCACAGAAGCCGGGCTTCTTTGTTTATAAGTGACAGAAAACAGCGGTGATAATGGACCTGGCCGGCCAGGGCCTATATTATGGTAGGGGCCTGGTTCTGCAGCTCCAATAGCCCCTATGTTAATACGGCCCTGCTTTTAACAGTGAGGAGGTGTCTGGAGTGCTGGTAGAGGACCTGTGAGGGGGATCCGGACTGCTCTGTGCAAAACCACTTCACAGAGCAGATAAGTATAACATGTTTCTTAAAATATTCCTTTAACCACATAACGACCGCCCACTGCAGATATACTGCGGCAGGCAGCCGCTTCTGGGCAAAGTGATGTAGGGGTACATCACTCACTCAGCCGCCTGTGGGGGGCGAGCGCACGCTGCCTGAGGTGCGCTTCCGCCCCCGCTCGTTCACTGAGATCCCCACGCGTGTGACTGGTGGCCCCGATGTCTGCCGGTCACTCGCTATCTCCCGCAGGAGAGGGATAAAGGCAGAGGGCTGATGTAAACACAGCCGTCTGTCATTCTCCCTGATGTAAGTGCAGAGACTATGTGATGCTATGTAGGATCGTATGTCTCTGTGGTTACATCACAAGCCACGCCCCCCCCCACAGTTAGAATCACGCCCCTAGGTATACATTTAACCCACTGATCACCAATAAAGTTAACCCCTTTCCTGCCAGTGTCATTTTTACAGTAACAGTGCATATTTATAGCAGTGATTACTTTAATAATGTCACTGGTATTCCCAAAAGTGTCAAAAATGTCAGTCAGGGTCCGCCACAATGTCGCAGTCCTGCAAAAAAAATCACCGCCATTACTAGTAAAAAAAAAAACAATAAAAATGACATAAATTTTTCCCGTAGTTAGTAAACGCAATAACTTTTGCGCAAACCAATACAATTATGCTTATTGCGATTTTTTTTTTACCAAACATATGCAGCAGAAAACAAATTGGCCTAAAATGTTAAATTTTGATTTTTTTTTTTTTTTTTTTAGAATTTCATATAAAAAAATTTGAAAAATATTGTTATTTTTTTTTACAAAATTGTCGCTCTTTTTTTGTTTATAGCGCAAAAAATAAAAATGACACAGGTGATAAAATACCACCAAAAGAAAGCTCTGTTTGTGGGAAAAAAAGGACATCAATTTTGGTGGGGTACAGCGTTGCACGACCGCGCAATTGTCCGTTAAATTCACGCAGTGCCGAATCGCAAAATAGGGCCTGGTCTTTGAGCAGCCAAATCTTCCGGGGCTTAAGTGGTTAAAGTAAAAAAAACATTCAGCCTTTACAACCAGTTTAATATTGGGCATATTTTCTCAGGACCTTTTGATATTAGCCTGTCAGCATGTGGAAAGGAATTGGTTTTTTTACATTTTCTAGCAACAGTGTTCATTATGAGCCTCCAGAAATGAGTTAGGCCTCATGCACACAGGGCGTTTTTACAGCTGCTTTTAGGAGCGTCAGGCGTTTTTTTTTTGCAGCTTAAAAATGCCCCCCCCCCCCACATGTTATTCTATGGCCTCATGCACACATAGACTTTTAGGAGCTGTAAGGGGCATAGGCGTTTTTAAGCTGTAAAAAAAACCCAGGGCCAACACGTTCTGGAGCAGTCAGACGTTTTTAAGCTGAAATAGTTGGATTTGAGGTTGGAAAATGGAAGAGGGTAGAGAAAGGCTGCTAAATGCTAACGCGGCTAAAACATGTATTAACGCCAATACAAAGTGCTTTTACAGCTGCTTTTTCCTGGCATCAGAACTGGCTTTGCAGCTCGTTTATTTAAACGCCCTGTGTGCATGAGGCCTTACTGGTACTACAAGTATCTTCTGTTACTTGGAATATAAGTAACTTTTCCGCAGGACCTTGTAACTTCACAGTCCATTATGACTTCTTGTGTGGTGAGTTTACCTCCATCAATAGAGGAAAGTGTCACATTTTAGAGATGTGACTATGATTTTTTTTTTTCCATATTTTTTTTTTTTTATGCCAAGTTGAATTTGAAAATGTTTTTAGGAACAAATTATGCTTTCTTCTGGCATCATACACTGATTATTTTCGCTACACAAGGGAATATTTTCAAATACATTATTTTTGTTCCCACCTGAAAACATAATACACAAAAAGTATCACAGCCAATTTTGGTTACCTAGCAACAAAAATGAAGAAAACCTCTTTTTTGCAGATAAGATTGATCAGTAAATACAGTGTTTATAAGCCCTACCGTTTGTACTACAATCTTGACTCCCTGCTGTGTTTGCTGAGCACCAGGTTATGTTTTATTTGTATTGTATTCTGATCTTTGTTTTCAAGACAGCTGTATGTTTCGTTAAAAAATTTGTTTTTTAAAAAGTTTGCTTCTTTGATGAAAAATACTTATTGTGTGCACATCTCAGTGACTTATCATCAGTGACTCATATATAGTATGGTTTACTCTGAAGTTTCGGAAAAATTATGACTCAAAGCATATAAACTAAACATTGGTGCTCTGGGAATCCTTTATCACATATTAAATAATTTAGGGGTATTAAATTTATTTGGATAACAGATATTGTATAACTATGTTAAATATAGATCTACAACAACAGTTATAACAGTCTGGACAAAATTTATGGAATCTGCATATCAGGAGGGAATGTCTTCCCCCAGTCCATGGGATTCAAGAAGTCTTAAAATTTCTTCAGGCTGGTCTGGATATGCCCCTTCCAGTAGGCACTTTTAAGAGTCCAAGTGTCGGCGTTGACCGCCTTCTCCGGTGTCATGTGGGCCAAACACCCACTTATTCAACAATTCTTTAAAGGAGCAGTCAGACTCAGACCACAGAAAAAACCTAGATTTCCGAAATGGGATCTTCCTCTTGTCTTGAATGCCTTCTCAAAAACTTACCTACTGTCCTCTTCTTCCATCAAGGACCTTACCATCTGGACAGTTTTCCTGGTAGCCATCACATCGGCTAAAAGGGTCTCTGAGATAGGTTCCCTCGGTTATAGAGAACCATTTTTAACTTTCTTACCGGATCTGGTAGTTCTGATACCCATGCTGAATTCAAACCCGAAAGTTACCTCGGTATTTCACGAGAATCATAAGATAGTTCCCCTACTTTCCGGTCTTCTGATGAGACTAGTCTTCATCCGCTGGATGTTGGTGAATCCTTGAGGATCTATCTTCAAGCGACAACATCGTTCGGACAGTCAGACAACCTCTTTATTTTATTCCTGGGAAAAAATAGAGGGAAGCGTGCTTCATCCAGAACCATTGCATCATGAATCGTGGCGGCTATCCAACAGGCCTATAGGGCAGAGGGTTTGGCTCCTCCAGAGGCGGTGACGGCCCATTCTACAAGGAGTATATCTACGTCCTGGGTGGCCTCGCGGCAAGTGGCTCCAGATGTGATCTGTAGAGCGGCTTCCTCGTCTTCGGTCAACACCTTTTATGACCCACTATTGTGTGGAGCCTGCTTCATTATCTTCAGTTAATTTTGGTCTGACTGTTCTGTCTGCTAACAATATGAGTTAAAGTTTCTTTGTTAAAACATTCCCACCCATGTGGCACAAGCTAGTTATTTCCCACACGTAGGCTGCCATGGAGACTGTCAGGAAAAACTGAAAATTCCTATCAATACTTACCATAATTTTCCTTTCCTGATGGTCTCCATGACAGCCGGAGTTCCCACCCTCTGGTCTTGGATTTGGCTAAGATATGGAACACTGGCTGTACATGAGGGCTGAAATTAATGGGAGGAGGGTCCTATACCCTTGAAGTGGAGGCGGGGTTAACCCACACGTAGGCTGCCATGGAGACCATCAGGAAAGGAAAATTACGGTAAGTATTTGATAGGAATTTTCAATTTTTTTGCCCCTAAATGGGTTTCTTTATTGCAAAGTGCAATACAACAGTATGCAATGGGTGTATGTCACTGTAACATATGCAGACAGGGCTGCAATCAACTTTTTTTTGCCCCTAAATGGGTTTCTTTATTGCAAAGTGCAATACAACAGTATGCAATGGGTGTATCTCACTGAAACATATGCAGACAGGGCCGCAATCAACTTTTTTTGCCCCTAAATGGGTTTTTTTATTGCAAAACACAATAAAACAGTATGCAATGGGTGTATCTCACTGTAACATATGCAGACAGGGCCGCAATTAACTTTTTTTGGCCCTAAATTAGTTTTTTTTATTGCAAAGCGCAATACAACAGTATGCAATGGGTGTATCTCAATGTAACATATGCAGACAGGGCCGCAATCAACTTTTTTTGCCTCTAAATGGGTTTTTTTATTGCAAAGCACAATACAACAGTATGCAATGGGTGTATGTCGCTGTAACATATGCAGACAAGGCTGCAATCAACTTTTTTGCCCCTAAATGTTTTTTTTTTATTGCAAAGCGCAATACAACATTATGCAATGGGTGTATCTCACTGTAACATATGCAGACAGGGCCGCAATCAACTTTTTTTGCCCCTAAATGTTTTTTTTTATTGCAATGCGCAATACAACAGTATGCAATGGGTGTATGTCACTGTAACATATGCAGACAGGGCCGCAATTAACTTTTTTTGCCCCTAAATGGGTTTTTATTGCAAAGCGGAATACAACAGTATCCAATGGGTGTATCGCACTATAACGTATGAATGAAAATCTGATAAATAATTGTCCCCTTAATTGGTGCTTGTTGAATAGCAGATTTGAAATGCAGTGTCTGTCTAAATGCTGTAAGTCACAGAAAAATATAAAGGAAAAAAGTTTTTTTTTTCTTTTTTAAATGCAGATTAAGCAGACACATATGCACTCAGCTTGCAGTAATTGGCCGCTACACACTGCACGCCTAAGCTCCCTCAAAGCAATCTCCAGCCTGACCCTACAGTAATCTCCTATCTCTCCCTCCGGGCAAAAAGATTGTGCACTGCTCCCCCACACAATCAAATCAATGTAGATTGCTGTCTGATTAAAGAAGATTCTTCCTATACTTTCCCTCAAAGCAATCTCCAGCCTGACCCTACAGTAATCTCCTATCTCTCCCTCAGCAAAAGCAGCAGGAACCTCTCCCTAGTATAGTTATAGCAGAGTGACGCTCGGCGCTATGTGACTCCAGCTTATATAGACTCTGGGTCACATGCTGCACTGGATAATCACAGCCATGCCATTAGTAGGGATGATCGAACGGTTCGGATCGACCATCGGTTCGACCCGAACATTGGCTGTTCGAGGTTCGGCTGAATTCCGAACTTTTTGCTGAAAAAGTTTGGAATTCGGCAACCAGAACCGACCAAAATGCAATGGGACAGGAAATGGGCTTTAAAAGCCCGTGATTGGACCAGAACCATTAGTAAAAGCCAATTGAGGGGGAAGGAGAATGCTAGGAATGTGATTGGAGTGACTAGGGGGTCCATAGGCCAATCATTAATGAATACGCCCCCCAGTATATAAGATAGCCCCGCCAAATTTGTAGCATTGTAATACAGGGACATGGAAGAGAGTGGAAGCAGTTCTGTTACTTCTGCTTCAAAAGTGTCATTTAGCATTTATTAGTGTGAGGAAAGGGATATCTAGTGTAGTTAGGGTGCTATTTTCTACTTTAGTTATATTCGAAAATCTAGTTTCTGTAGGGAAAGTGTTAAGTGCCAGGGTGACCGTAGTGTAGTGTAGGGGGAACTGACTCTGACTGCTATGGCAGGGTGACCAAACCCTTCAATGTCAGGGTGACCGCTATAGAGAAAAGATTGTTTCTCTTAGGTGACTTACAGAACAGCGATATGGCTTCTCGCCTGTCAGCCTGCTTTTTGCTGCAGGCGTTTATAGGGCTTTTTTGAGGACATGCTTGGAGTCAGGCAAAACATCTGAACTTGTGTATAGGGGTATATATACACACATACTTATATGTATATATACACATACACATATAAAGGTGTGAAAGTAGCAGAACCCTATGCTTGCGCTAATTAAATAATTAACAGGCATATGGCTCCGCTCCTATCACACCTATATATGTGTAAGTGTATAAATACATATAAGTATGTGTGTATATATACCCCTATACACAAGTTCAGATGTTTTGCCTGCCTCCAAAGACCCACAAAAAATGCCCAAAAAAATGCCTGCGCCAAAAAAAAAGCCCAGGTGTGTTATTGCAGGTGTTTTTTTTGGGCATTTTTTGTGGGTCTTTGGAGGCAGGCAAAACATCTGAACTTGTGTATAGGGGTATATATACACACACACTTATATGTATTTTACACTTACACATATATAGGTGTGATAGCCTGGGAGCTGTTAATTATTTCATTAGCGCAAGTATAGTGTTCTGCTACTTTCACACCTATATATGTGTATGGGTATATATACATATAAGTCTGTGTGTATATATACCCCCACACAGAAGTTCTGATGTTATGCCTGCCTTCAATAACCCCCAAAAAATGCCCAAAAAAAAACGCTTGCTGCAAACCGGCAAGGTGTGAAAATAGCGGAGCCATATCCCTGTTCTATATTAATTCTAATACAAACGACCTTTTTTTTCTGGTTCTGGACATGCTACAGAGCTGAAACTTCACAGGTACACTTTTTAGACCCCCAGACACTAAATCCAAAGAAATCTCATTTTTTATTTTTTTTTAATTTTTTCAATAATTGGCTCTCTATCAAAAATGACAATTTTTAAGAACTTTTTTTGTGTGATTAATAGTCCCTGGGGCATGACCCAGAACCCTAGGCACTTTTTAGGGGCATTTATTGGGTTTTAGGGCTTCAAAATTGTGTTTTTTGATTACCGAAGTTCAGGTCCCATTGATTTCAATGGGGTTCTGAAATCCGGGCCGAACTTTTAGAAAGTTCGGGTGTTCTGGTCGAACCGAGCTTTTCAAAAGTTTGATCATCCCTATCCATTAGTAGGCATGGCTGTGATGGCTTCTAGGGCACACTAGTTAAACGCTTGCTGATTGGCTGCCTTGCACCTGTTGAAACCGCGCCATTAAAACCGCGCCAAAACATCAAATAACGCTACCGAACAACGGGCAGTACCCGAACATACAGTGAAATGTTCTGGTTCGGGTCCGGGTACCAAATACCCAAAAGTCCGGTACGAACAATACAGTCCGGGTTCGCACAACCCTACTCCTCACAAATTGTATCAATCTTCTGTTTGAAGTGATTTGCGATCTCCTGACATGCTTATTTTCTCACCAATCGTCTGGTCCAAATAATATCTGTTTGACAGATTCTATAAAATTATGCAGCCATAGAAGTCAAAACTCCTGAACTATAAACTTTCTCTGGGTCAGTAACCTAGACAATATGGAATTCAGAGAACCAGTGAGACAGTGCAGATACAAGCATTTTCACAGGTAGATCAGCAACGACAGCCCAAGCATTGCTCTGAAAACAGGTTTCCTTTATCTGCTTTGCCTGTTTTCTTAAATAAGTATAGTCATGCAAATTTCATTTTAAAATGTAATACATGTAATTATGCAATATTTGGGAAAAATACAACTTTACCCTGTTGTCATAAACCAATGTTATTGCATAGATAAAACCTGCTATAGCTAAATTCTAGTGATATGGAAGTAATTGTTCCCCTCTGTTTTCACATCTTCACGCGCCAGAAAAACAGTAAGCAGCCAACTTTTAGCATTTGGTTTACTCACTATTACTAATTGAAATGCCCCTGTAAATGCTTACCAAGTACCCCTTTGAGTGCATAACCTTATTTCAAGTATTTCAAATGTGTATGTACATTGCAAATAGCCCCTAAATTCATGCATTTTCTAGTACATTTTCTGAGCAATAACTTATGTTAAAAAACTCATAAAAATTCAAAAAAAGTCAGATTACTTTCATATGCATAGTTCCTTCCCAACCTTAATATCTTGTTTAGAAAAATTAACAAGGTGGTATTGAGAGAAATATTACATATCAAATTGCTAACTTTATAAAAAGCCCTTCCTTTTTTCCTTCTCGCTGCCATTGTAAATCAATAGCATCAATGTTTTCTGAGTTGATAACCTGGCTGTGTGCTTGTTTAAATCCAAAAGCAGCCTAGCAACCAAAACCAGATTTCCATCACTGGACTCTGTAGGCGCCCAAAGTAACACCCTTCTGCTTAGATAATATCTCTTACACACTATAATCACTTGTTAATTTTATACTGGTACTAACCCAGCTTGGTAAATTATGACAATTTGTAAATATGTTTTCATGAACTAATTGTACTTTGGTGATAATAGGTGTGACTGAAAACTTTTTAAGAAAAAGCCACTTTTCTGCATCTTCTTCCTATAGGCCCTGGCATACTGTGCCTAATGGTAAGCCTGGTCCTCCTGGCAACTTTTACTTTGATTTACACAGCTAATACATCCTAACATTTCCAAAGCAATACAACTAAGTTCTGCCAAGCTAAAAAGGTGCATTATTTCAAATAACACATGAAATAACACATTAGTAGTGTCGGGTAAATGCCAAGAAGCACGGATAATTAACACCTATAATTAATGGTCTGCTATGTGAACAGCTATTACTTTTTCTGAAGCAGCAAGACATTAACAACTTAGGAAAACAAATTTCACATATCTTGAAAACAAAATTGACTGACCTGCATGACATGTCCTGTTGCATAAACTATATTCTGGAGAAAGGAGATCTTTTCAGTGTTATTCATTGGTCTATATAAGGACTTTTGCTTTAGAGGACTCCTGCATCTGTGCAGTAGAACCAGGGGAGGACTGGGCCAAGGGGCAGGGGCAATTGCCCCCCGGGCCACTTTGATGTTCTGTAAAGGCTTCACCGCTTCTGCCACAGACATGCCCTAAGGATTCCTGGTGAAGAGAAGTAAAAAGTCCCCACCGCTGAGTGCGGGATGAAGACAAGGACAGAGAGCAGACCTCCCCCCCAGCATGGATGGTGTAAACTGTGTCTGAGCAGAGGCCAGTTTCATGCCCCACTGGAGACTCTCCTCCCCCCTGCTGGCAAGGTCAGGAACCCAGATTCGAATGGTGAGTAGAGAGTACCTGGAGCAGAGCCTGGAATGGGGGTCAGGAGGAGGCCGGGAAGAGGGAGGGGGGCCGAGTCACTGCACCATAGCCCCCTGGTTTGAACTTTCCCCCTGGGCCAAAAGTTGCCAGTCAGCCCCTGAGTAGAACTGAAGGTTTTCCTAACCTCAGTTATGCAATAGTAGTATCCTGGGCTCAGAGGTGTTTACACCTGTGTCAGCAAAGTCAGCAATTTACGTTATAATTCAACACTCAGAGGTCCATTAACCAATTGTGGTTGTATGTTACATGTAGCACATCCTGTCCTCCACTGCTGTTGATCTCCCCTTCACACTTGTCAAGTTGCTATGTAAATAGAAGCTGGAGAAGCTTCTGCCTTTCAAAACTGGACCATCTGACACAGTGTTTAGGCCTCATGCACACACATGCAAAAGTGCTGCATCAGAGGATGGTGTTGCATTAACAGGTAAACACCAGTATAGAAGCCATCAACGTTTCCCTGTGCACAGCCACGTACAACCATTCACTTGTACTGGCAGGTGTGACTCTCTGGGTGCCAGAAAGCAATATAAATGGTATGCCTCAACACACAGGCACTGGTAAGTATTCATGTCTATGTGGTCTAAGCACTCTTCAGACCCCAGATAGAGAGATACAAACTAACACTGAGTTGAATTCATGAAATGTTATCTAGCGCTTTAAAATTTGCAGTAAGATATTTTTGCAATAAAATACTACTAAAATACCAACTGCGCTATTTCTTGAAGGATGCAGTATTTTAGTAGTGAAAATGTGTGGTATTTTATGGAACTAGCACCCTCCAGAGTCTTTGAGAACCAGTGAATAGTTGGTTGTTAAGGAGCCAGCGCCCATGGGTGTCCTTAACTACCAGTGAATAGCTTGTTGTAAAGGAGTCAGCATTTGCATCCTTAACAACCATGACTCATCTGCTGTCAGCGGGTATTCCCTGCTGACAACAAAATGTAAAGAAAAAAAAAAAAGCCCACAGTAAAAAAAATGTTTTTAATAAACAGTGTGCAGTCCCCACCTCCTCCCAGTCCATACCAGGCCCTTTGGGTCTGAAATAGATTTTAGGGGAAAATTCACACCAAAAAAAAAATCTAAAAAAAATGTTAGATTTAGATTTTAGATTTTTAGACCCCCGCCAAAAGCCATACCAGACCCTTACCCGAGCATGCAGCCTGGCAGGACAGGAAAGGGGGGGAACGAGCATGTGCCCCCCTCTTCCTGAACTATACCAGACCACATACCCTAAACATGGGGATAATGATTTGGGGAGACTCCTCCATGTTGATGAGGACAAGGGCCCTTTCCCCTCAACAATGGCCTGATGGTTGTGGGGGTGAAGGGGTGACTTTTGGCCCCCAGATCCCAGCCCACCCCATGTGAATGAGTATGGTTCATCCACATAAACATTAGCCAAAGTAAATAAAAACCTGAAACCAGTTTTTGACCAAGTCCTTTAAAAAAAAAAAAATGTCCCCAAAGTAAATTCAGCATCAATATAGATGGATATATTTAGGGTCCGTTTCAGCTATATGATGCCATCCCAGGGCTAGAATGGATCTTTTTCAGCAACGTTTGTGTGTATGATTTTTTATGTTTTCTGGTCAATAAACATTACGGTAATGCACTAGGAGTTTGTGCCTTACTGTGTGTATTGTTCCAATTTTACCCTTAGGGTTAAGGGTTTGGTTTAACATAATTATCCCTTCTTCCTTTTCTCCCCTTAACTATACTTTCCTATTTTTTGTTAGTTTATTTCTATTTTTGTCTATTTATATTTAGACTTTTTAGTTTTATGCATTAAATTTTACCCATAACACCTTGATAAAAAATAATGTTCTTTAGCAAGGAACATACATTTCTCAATAATATTTATGCTATCAAAATTAGTGTGTGCTGTAAATTGCCTCCAGCATTGTTCCTGTTTCTTTTTCCTTGGAAGCTGCCATTTTGTTGAATCCCAGAGCCCCTGAACTAATAACTGATCACACGTGCAGCATCATGGCAGTTGAAGATCAAACAGAAGCAGCTTCCTTGGCTGCAAAGGATAGGAGGGTTTAATTCTGCTTTAAGCCTGTCAGCAGATCGGCCTCTACAATTTCAGCAATGCCTATAGAGAGCAACTGAGCATGTGCAGATCAGGATGAGACAGTGTATTACTGGATTTTAAAAAATATAGGCAGTTATTTGTATTTTTTTTACATAGCTTTAACTGCAACAAGGGCCAGTCTGAAGTGATCCAGCAGGACTACATTTTCTGACTAAAGTTGCACTTTAGTTTTTTTAGTGACACATTAAGAAAATGCAAATCGTTTAAAAAAAAAAAAAAAAAAAAAAAAAAAAGCCTTTAGTACATTTGTAAATAAGGTTGCATAGCTTCCTACCAGAATCATACATTTAGTGTAATTTTAAGTACTTTCCCCCCCCCACCCACAGTAGTTTACTGCAGGCAAGCTTCACAGGCAGGCCGGACTACATACCAGTACATAGCTGCCTCTTTTCTCGATTCAGGACATGCACATGTGGCACAGCACGAGTTTGGCAGCAGCTTTCATCCAATGATTTTGGCTCAAATCAGCTGATCGGCTGTGTCCGATCACAGAGTTATGTGTTTACAAAAACATAAGAACAGGACATCGGGTTGTTTCTTCTCCCTGCAAAGTAGGGAGAAAAAACAGCCAGATCAAAAAGTAAAAGCAGCAGCGTATACAGTATTACACACATTACACATTATTAGGCACACAGTTAACTCCTTGATTGTCCCTAGATGTTAACCCCCTCCCGGCCAGTGTCATTAGTACAGTGTGAGTGTACAGTATTATCACTGATCACTGTATTAGTGTCACTAGTGATGTCAGTGTCAGCTAGTGACCCTCCCAGAGGTCTGTTAGTCTGTCTGTTAGCGTCAGATTGCCCACCTCCAATCAAAGTCACACTAGAAGTTCCTGATCACTGCCATTACAGTATAGCATCTATAGCTGTGTAAATTCCAGTATATATACGATCGTTTTTAGACGCTATAACTTTCAAACAAACCAATTAATACACACCTATTTGGATTTTTTTTTAACAAAGAGCTGCAGCAGAATACATTTGACCTACATTTATAAAGAAATTTGATTTTGATTTGATTTTCAATATTTTCAGTCTTTTTTTGTAATAAAACTCAAAAACCCCAGTGGGGATCAAATGCCACAAAAAAAGCTCATGAAGGGGATAAAACTATCAGGGCTGGGCTTCTGCTACTACTAGCAACTCTTTTTCAATGCTCAAGGCTGCTCAGCAGTCAGTTTATTACCAAACACTGGTAATTGTTTCCACAGTGACTCACCTGGTTACCATTACCTGCTTCATGAGTCCCGCCTACAGCTAACCCCTTTTTGCTATTTAAACTGCCTTACCCATTCCCTCCGTGCCTTTGTGTGGTCAACATCTCCTGTGTTTCTCTGCTGTGTTCCTGTAATAATATTGCCTGACTGAGGTTTCTTCTGGTTGCTAATCCTTATTTTTGGCTTCTGACAATACTCACTTCTGGCTTCCTGATCCTGGCTCCTCTGATTACACGTTTTGGCTTCCAAACCCTGGCTTCTGTTTTTGACTATGTTCCTTATCTGTATTATTTTTACCATTACATTAGAGGTGTGATTTTAACTGCATTTTCTGTCTCTTCCTGGTTTATGGTCCCTGACAAAAACCTTCCGGAGGTCAAGTGGTTTAACTCGATAAATTAAAGATAAATGAATGATCAATGGTATGAAAATACTCTCAGTAACTTTTTAAGTATAGAATGCAGAAGGTCATATTTTTTTTAAAAGCAATGGCCATGTAATGTAACAAAATGTGCATGTTCATATACTTTTCCAGTGCCTCAGTACAGGATCAGTTTACTTTGGTTGGAATACATTTGTAATTCTGATTTCTGATACAGGAAAAAGGCATACCAAACTACTGGATATTAGATACAAGTGACACACGGAGATGGAATACTAATAGAGAATACAGAAAGGATGGCACATGATGACAACCAGATATAGAAAATCAGAATGGAAAATTGGCCACATGAAATGGAAAGGTGCATGAATCTTTGTTTAAGAAAATTACATGTGTTGGCAGTATAAACCCTTTTAGAAATTGTCCAAAGGGCTATGCTTGTCTTTCCAGATAAATAGAAAACCATCTATATATCTCCTCTACTAAATCAGCCTATCCTACCCTTCTTTCCATAATCCCATAACAAAAAACACCTTACTGGAAGCACACTTGTCTCATGATTTACTAACATTAGTTATAAGTGAGAGCATAGTTTAAGCGCATAGTATAATGTTTTTCTGGTCCAGTGGTAAGTTACCTTCTTTATTTTTATATAAAGGAAAAAGGGGTGTAATGATTTTCATGGCAATGCAATGACAGACCAAACTTCATTTAATTTATCTAAACCTGGTGGGTGTAAATTTTTTATTTACTTTTTCTTATCTATCTTTTCTTATCTTGCCAGTAACACACCTACTGTCTTATGGTGATAATGCTTACTTACTGTACTGTATCTGCAAAGGAGGAGCAGCATTGTCACATGAAGTGTTTAACCACTTTGCGACTGTGCTATAGGCAAAAGACAGCTACAGTGCGGTCATCCAGGGAGGGCGTCAATAGACATTGTCAGAGAACCCTGCCTCCTGCAGTGTGCATCGGGCGTGCTCTGTGACTGCTGTGTCCTTCGGACACAGCTGAACACAGTTCGGGGTAAAGGGCCAATCGCAGCGGCCCTTTACCATGTGATCAGCTGTGTCCAATCTGTGTCCAATCACAGCTTATCACATGTAAATAGACTTAACGATTATCTGTGTCTGTAGGAGGAAAGGAGAGGCATTAACCGGAAAGCCTGTCAGCACATCGTTTACACTGATAATCAGGACAATGATCATCAGTGCCTTTATTATTAGTGCAGCCCCATCAGTGCCAATCAGTGCTGCCTATCATTCCCCTTCTCTTCAGAGCCGCCACATCATTGCCCATCAGTTCCGCCGCATCAGTGCCCTTCAGTGTAGCCTATCAGTGCCCATCAGTGCAGTCTCATCTGCGCACAGTGAAGAAGAACATTTACTTATTAGGAAAGTTGGATGACCTATTTGGCATATTTGCTGCAAATCAATGTGGAGGTTTTGAGACAGATGCTGGTTGCTGACAAGGAGGTTGACTGACATCCAGGGCAGCACTGCTGTCTCTGCTGGGACACACTCACCCTGCCGTGATGTGTCCCCTTTATATAATAGTGGACAGGTTGTTACCATAAATTGTCTCTACTGTGATTTATAGATCTCCACTCAGGATCCTTTCCTCGTTTTTTGGATATTTGTTTGTGGATTGAGCTTGATGGTCTCTTTTGGTGTTCCTCATTTATGCACCAGCAACATACAGTGCCTTGCGAAAGTATTCGGCCCCCTTGAACTTTGCAACCTTTGTGAAGAATCAACAACAAGTGGGACACAATCATGAAGTGGAACGAAATGTATTGGATATTTCAAACTTTGTTAACAAATAAAAAACTGATAAATTGGGCGTGCAAATTTATTCAGCCCCTTTACTTTCAGTGCAGCAAACTCTCTCCAGAAGTTCAGTGAGGATCTCTGAATGATCCAATGTTGACCTAAATAACTAATAATGATAAATAGAATCCACCTGTGTGTAATCAAGTCTCCGTATAAATGCACCTGCACTGTGATAGTCTCAGAGGTCAGTTTAAAGCACAGAGAGCATCATGAAGAACAAGGAACACACCAGGCAGGTCCGAGATACTGTTGTGGAGAAGATTAAAGCCAGATTTGGATACAAAAAGATTTCCCAAGCTTTAAACATCCCAAGGAGCACTGCGCAAACGATAATCTTGAAATGGAAGGAGTATCAGACCACTGAAATCTACGAAGACCTGGCCGTCCCTCTAAACTTTCAGCTCATGCAAGGAAAAGACTGATCAGAGATGCAGCCAAGAGGCCCATGATCACTCTGGATGAACTGCAGAGATCTACAGCTGAGGTGGGAGTCGTATACTGCACAAATCTGGCCTTTATGGAAGAGTGGCAAGAAGAAAGCCATTTCTTAAAGATATCTATAAAAAGTGTCATTTAAAGTTTGCCACAAGCCACATGGGAGACACACCAAACATGTGGAAGAAGGTGCTCTGGTCAGATGAAACCAAAATCAAACTTTTTGGCAACAATGCAAAATTTTATGTTTGGCGTAAAAGCAACACAGCTCATCACCCTGAACACACCATCCCCACTGTCAAACATGGTGGTGGCAGCATCATGGTTTGGGCCTGCTTTTCTTCAGGAGGGACAGGGAAGATGGTTAAAATTGATGGGAAGATGGATGGAGCCAAATACAGGACCATTCTGGAAGAAAACCTGTTTGAGTCTACAAAAGACCTGAGACTGGGACGGAGATTTGTCTTCCAACAAGAGAATGATCCAAAACATAAAGCAAAATCTACAATGGAATGGTTCACAAATAAACATATCCAGATGTTAGAATGGCCAAGTCAAAGTCCAGACCTGAATCCAATCGAGAATCTGTGGAAAGAACTGAAAACTGCTGTTCACAAACGCTCTCCATCCAAACTCACTGAGCTCGAGCTGTTTTACAAGGAGGAATGGGCAAACATTTCAGTCTCTTGATGTGCAAAACTGATAGAGACATACCCCAAGTGACTTACAGCTGTAATCGCAGCAAAAGGTGGCGCTACAAAGTATTAACTTAAGGGGGCTGAATAATTTTGCACGCCCAATTTTTCAGTTTTTTATTTGTTAAAAAAGTTTGAAATATCCAATAAATTTCGTTCCACTTCATGATTGTGTCCCACTTGTTGATTCTTCACAAAAAATTACAGTTTTATATCTTTATGTTTGAAGCCTGAAATGTGGCAAAAGGTCGCAAAGTGCAAGGGGGCCAAATACTTTCGCGGTGGGATGGGAGCCCCGAGCAAAGCCACGAAAGGCGGCGGGAGGGGGGGGGACGTCCCCTCCCGCTCATCCGGGTAACGATCGAGCGGCTCCCGAGCCGCATCGGTCGTTACCGACGGAAAGCTGACCGTCGGCTTTAAACCACGGTACCGGGATGATGCCTCTAGCTAGAGGCATCATCCCGGTATAACCCCGCAAAGTCTGCTGACGTATGGGTACATCAGTATGCGGTAAGTGGTTAAAGGGTAACTCCACTTTCGTGGGGAAAAAATAACAAATAAAGAAAAAACAATATAGCGTATACAATTGTGACACAAATAGCATTGTAATTGAATGTTATTAAAAATTACCTTTCCTTTTCAATCGGCAGCTGTTGTCGTTTTCTGACATTGCAATGCAACATGGCTACCTGGAGCTGTTCTGTACAAAGAATGTGTACTGACCACACCCCTTGAACATAATTTCCTGCTTGTGTGATTGGCTCACCAATTTTCCCAGAAGTCTGCTTAAAACACAAGTCCGATTTCTGGCATCCCCTGCAATAAAAATGTAATTTATGGTGAGATACTCCCAATAGGAACACGTCTAAAGGGATGCAGGCCCAGCAGATTTCCTCATTAGAGCCCTGCAGATGCCACAGCTGATACACAATTATGAAACCACTCCCATTTGACCCACTCAGCACAAAGCCACAGAGGAACAAACAATGATTTCTTCAAAATAACAAAAAGGTAGGAATCTGCAACAAAGTTTGTTAAAATCCCTGCAATGTACAGAAATCACCCAGAGGGGAATGTTTTTTCTCAACAAAAGTGGAGTTACGCTTTAACCTTAATACACTAACCTACTAATATTACCCTTATCACAAAAAAAAAAAAAACTTGAATAATGACATAAGGATCACCTACTATGTTTTTTAAAACCCTTGTAATATACATAGATCACCCAGAGGGGAATGTTTTTCTCAACAAAGGGGAGTTATGCTTTAATGAAGACAGCAAATATAAAAATATTAATCAAACCTGTGTACAGGTAGCAGCACATGCAATTGTGTATACATAATTGCAATGTCCACAGTGGGGATTTCTGTAAATCTGCACCTTTATTCATATTAGGACACACTTTAAGTGGTATAGTTCCTATATGAGATGCATATAAAGAATAGCTTATAGTGATTAGGTTGACCCAAAAAAACATAGAGGAAATCAAATTTGTACTGTAGACATGCCACCATTTTGCTGAAATATGTTTGGATACTGGAGTGTACATGCCATTGATAAAAACACACTTTTCAGTAAATTCATCATATATTGTGTATGCTGTTGACTGTGTTGGTGCAAAGTAAATACTGTGAAGATATGACATGTCTGGCTATGCATAGTGCACAATCTGTGACAGCATATGTGCATCTAGCTGGGGATGGGGAAGGGGGAGTTTGCTGCCATTACTCATCATATGACCAGCGTACCAGGAAGTCTGAGATGTTGTTGCAGCATGCAAAGTTACAACCAACAACACAATGTGGTATATTTTACTTTACAAAACTGTAGGGAATATCATGCTTATAATGTTAGGGTGCATTTTTTTTTAAACAAGGTTTGATTTACCCAAAGTACATGGTAATGTCCTAACAGTAACTCAGGTAACATATCCAAACATTGCTGCCTATATATCGCTTTGTAAAACTGAATACACTTCTGCCATTATGCCAAACATTGCCATTTTTGTGCAATCACATTTACTTCTCTAGGATGCAGAACAAGTGCCACTCAGATCTGAATACCACGTCAAACTACATTTCCTTAAGAGGTTACAGACACTTATTGCAATCAATTTGTATAACTTTTTTTCTCTAATCAAGGTAGTTTTATCTTTTTTACACATAGAATGGATGTAGAATGTAGACTGGGTGACGCTTTTCGTATTGTATAAAGCCCTTACTATTAAAACATGTTGAATATTAAGAAATAATACAATATTCTTAAAGAAAAAGGGGAAGCCTAATGCACTGCCACTGAAGTATTGATAGAGATAATAGGTAGAAAAGTAACAAATAATAATGGAAATAGCTGCCAATCCTAGTAGTGTCACCACATACTTAAAGATATGAAAATAAAATGAATCGGCACTATATTCATTAATCTAAGGTTATGATGGGTGTCCAACTTATGAAGAAAAAACTAAAGAGGATCCCAATGGCTATAAATATCTCCAAGAAGGATAATAATCACAATATTAGATAGGTAAAGTGACAGAGTTGTGTACTAATACATTAATACTATAAGTTAAACATCCATAATGTTATAAAAAAACATAATATGAACAATAAACAAATCTGTGATATTAAAAAAGTGGTGATGAATATAATGTGCAAACAAGTGCAAATCTGAAATAATAAAGTGCAGTAGTGAAGATGAGTAAGAATAAATAGCTGACATAACGTGATCAAAAAGTGATATCAACATATAAAAGTGCTGTGATTAAAAAAACAGTCCATTTCAATAATAGTGCAAAAATGCAAAAAGTGTCAATTCCGTGAGCGTGGTATGAGTGACGCCAGGTACACTCAGCTTCAAGGTGATCGTCAGTGCGATAAAATTTCACAGTGGATCCCGGTACCAATAAGAAATGGCCGCTCACCTTAGCCAAAATATAAACAGGCCTAGTAGAAAGAATATGTCTCCTGACAACTCTCAATCTCAGACACTCCGAGGGATAGGTCTCCTGGTCTCCTGTTCAGACTTGCTTACACAGCAGAAACAATGTGGATTAGCCCTCAAACTTTTCCAGAGTATTCCATCATACGGATAAATGATAAGAGGGGGCTCATTGCACAGTATATAAAACCATTTATTAAAACAAAAAGTAATAACTTACATATCAGTTAGGGTACATGCTCCACCGCAAATTGCGGGATGTGTATAAATGTAGAACTTCCGGTCACGGCCGTAGACGTCACCCGGCTCTTCCCGACGCGTTGCGTCACACACCTCGTGACTTTCTCTCAAATATTCCTGAAGCTTCATACTTTTAATTACAACTGCACTTTAGTACAGTTATACTTTAAAAAGTAACTCCACTTTTGGGTGGAGTTACACTTGATCCCCGTTGGGTGATCAATGTAAATTGCAGGGATTTTAAAAACTTTGTAGCAGTGATCCATTTGTTTCTGTTCTTAAGATAAAGCTGTATGTTTCACTATGTCCTTGGAATTTGGATCCTTGAGTGTCTGTATTTAATCCAATCAGTAGATGTACGTTCAGCATTCTAATGAGGAAAGTTGTAGTGTTTGCATACCTTTTAAAGTTATTAACCTTTTAAGGTGTTTTTCACCAAAAATATAATTTATGGTGTCATTGGCCCTGTCTGTACCATGTGATGACTGTGACCACTCACAGAGCTCATCACAATAGTACACAATGAAAGGCATGTAACAAAGCCTTTCATTGTGTACAACTGTCATGTGATCTGCTGTGATTGTCCACAGTGGTCACATGGTACTGTCAGCTGGCTGGTACAGTGATCGGTCGTCAGCTGTGACTGGTGGACACGGTGGGGGACAGATTGCACCAGAGCGTGGACGCACGAGGCATGATCCTAGGAGGACAGCATATGAACAACAGTGCTCCCGCCCATCCGTCCTATTACAATAGGCTTGGGGAGAAGGTGTTAAAAACCTTGCATGCTGAGCAATACCCTGTCCCTGTAAATTCCACTGTCCACTCTATGCTAAATAGTACCCAGTTCTTGAAAGTCCTGCTGTGTACTCTCTTACTTGTCCCTGGATATCCTGTAAGGCATACAGTTTCCAGTCCCCTGGGACCCTGTTATGAGCTGACAACACACAGCATTTTGGTGGACTGATTGTGGTCAGCCCTGCCCACTGTTAAATACTTAACCACTCCTGCTCTCAGATCTCTACATCATAAAGGGTAATTGTGATGGGAGTCACTTTGGGTGGGGTGCCCATGATACCCAGCTTAACATAGAGAGGTTGGGGAACCCCTGTCTCATCTCCCCAGGACCCTCTTATGTGTAAGTCAACCTGTGTCTATTAGGGGCATAGGGTGACTGAGAAAATGGACAACTACCTAATGGACAGTAATATTTATCAACAATATCTTTCAAGAAATAAATGAAGATTTAATCCCACTTTACACTGTGGGGCTTATAGCCTGTTGTAGACCATTGCCATGAAGTCTGTGACTCCTGAATAATCAGAGCATTGCTTAGATGTGGATTCCATGGTTAATTGTGTCACCTATTGTTTGTCTGTCTGCTAATATTGTGTCCACTCCACCTAGGCTGGTTTAAGTGACTAGTTAATTAGCTCAAGTTAATGAAATCACTGTCAGCTATTACTTGCTAGTGCGAAAGTAGCATACAGTTTGTGTTAGTTGTTCCCTAGATATGGATTCTGTAAACAATTTCATCTGCATACGATAATGTAATCAGGCACCGGACTTGGTGGGGTATATATTCCGTGTGAGTTTGTTCAATAAAGAGTTTCAGATCTCATAAAAGCTAAGTTGTTGGTTAGTCATGTATGGTGTGACTATAATATTTGATATCTATGTTCAAGACTGGAGGAAGCTGCATTCTGACGGAAGCATAGTGTGGGTCGGTTCCGTCACATAATCATTCAGTAGTCCATGATAAAAACTAGGAGGGCTTTTGGGGTAACACTGGAAGTCTGCACAAAACAGCTTTGAATTTCTGACAAGATTAACATTTTGCACTTATTAAACATGTAAAAGAAAACCCCTTTGAATGCATGGTATATTTAACAGACCAAAAGGAAGCATGGCCAGCAGGTGGTCTAAGATTTTTAATTTTTATGTTTTAGGATGACCATGTGCAGATTTTTTTTTTGTCTGTTGTTTAACTACACTTGAAACAAAACGTTTAATTGTCCATACAGTACATGTAATGAAGAACTGTTGACTGATAAGAGGATTCAGTGGAAAATAGTTCAACTCAGTACAGTTCTGTGTGGTCAAACTGGGTAGGATTTTCTGCAGGGACCGATCATTCATTTTTGATGAAAACAATTACTTATTCATTGTACTATTTTTTTATTGAAAACCATTTTTAAAGGATATTATTTTATCACAACAATCATTATATTAAACAATTTTGTAAATTAATGCAATAACCTGGTAGTTGTCAATGATGAAAAATAGCTGATTGCTGTTTGCATTGCTTTTATTATATATATACACTATATTGTAAAAATATAAGATTTTCACTCTAGCAAACAATCCCACAAGCACTTCAGGGCCTACTTAAAGTTGTAATAACCCTAACAGAGGTATTGAATACAATTAAATCCTCAAACTCAATTTCTTGCGTAAGGGGAAATCTTTTAGTACAGACTGCCTAACTGTAGCAGTCTGCACGATACCTGAACAATTCACAGACAACACCAACTGATCCACCTATCGGCCTATACTTCTCAATTTATATTATACAGAAATGAGGCTACCAATTTCATGGCTTAGGTCCATTCTTTAATCAAAAAGAAAAAAAACAGAGGGTGCACCAGTCTAGAGCATTACCTTTGCGACAATGTATTGGTTAAAAAATGTATGTATTATACCCACATATTGAATGAAATGTCAAGCAAAATGTGTATAGAAAGTACACCGAATGCTCCACTCAGCAAAGTCTGCCAGCTCGGGACAGTTGTGGAATAAAAAAGTCCAAACTACTTCCTCAAAGTTCTCTCTGTACAAAATCCCTCTCATATACTTCGGCTCCTACAAAACAAACTGTTCTGCTCCATTTAGGACCTCAAGGGTTTCACACTTTAATTACTACAAACCTGAATTCCAAGGAGGTCTGGAAGTCCCCTACTACTCCTGCTATTACTACACAGCCCAAATATTGCAACTAATCCTATTTACATCCCTCCTCTCTGGCTATCAGTTTCTGTTAATCTGGATAAACTGATATCCATTTACATACCTCTAACTTCTATTTTGTAAACCCCTAATTTTGACAACCCCTCACAATATCTATCCCATAGAAATTTTCAGAACTCAAAAATGATGTGATGCTCCTCCTGAAATCCACTGACACTCTTTGCTCCTTACCTCCCTATCCGTCTGTTATTTCCTTAGTATACAGCTCCATAAAACTTAAAAAGTCTACTTTTGAGATTTGACTCAACCAATGCCCAAAAGCGACATCCTGAATAAGAAACCAGAAGGTTGCTTCAAACCTGAAACCTACCTAACCACACATCTTTACAGCCACCACAAAAACAATTGGGGAGGTTTGTAAACAACCAACTATTCTGTTTCCCGAACTTTTCTTGCATGCACCACTGCATGTACTATGAAAAGTTCATGGCTTTACAATAAGTCAGACTGACCATATTCCATACCTTTTGGAACCCCTGGGTTAAACACCCAAACCCCAGTAGCAACCTTTTACTACAATCTACCTGGCTCTCCAATCTATCCAGTTTGACACCACCCTCACCTTCCCACCCCTGATGCATCCTCCTCTCTATGTATCCATTTAGTTCCCAAAAACCCTTTTACTCCATCTTTCCCATTTTTTTTATTTTTTTTTCCTTCTTCCCCTTTCTTTCCTAACTCCCTACTCCATTACCACCCCCCCCCCCCCTCATCCCCCAGAGGATTACATATTCAACTTCACTCTGCACAGAGATTTTGCACCTAACAGGGCAATCAAAACATCAGCAGACAGAGTGATTGTCACTTGGGTAGATTAACTGAGTTGCTAACGCTGTTTACACATGGTAGCTGCCATTACATTTTTTAACAAAAACACAGCCTCTTCACAGCATCTGCTGTTGCAGTTCTGACCTTTACAAATGTCTGTATCACTCACTGCCACACCCAGACAGGACTGTAACAAACATGTAAACTATGGTAGCTCTTCACAGATGTAAAGTTAATTTCTAGCTAGAGCATTCAGACACTCGGCTTAATGATTTTTTAAATGTTATTTTAATGAAGATAAAATAAAGATGGTGAAGTAAATATTTTTTGAAAAGCTATTACAAAAAAAAAAACAGTGTTCACCTATACCTCAGTTCAGTGCAAAGTTCAGAGTAAATCCTATCCGTTAAATAAGAGTCAACGGCCTCCCTAATGTGACTCTTAGCAACAGTCCTGATGCTAAAAATGAGAGCTCAGAGTCACCAAATGCAATACATTTTTCTTGTTCATGGAAAGAGTGTCATATAACTAAGATCAAAGGACCTGAGAGTGATAATGAAGGTATGCGGGAGGATTTTATTTTGCTTCAATACCAACTATCTTGAATATATCTGTATATCTCCATATGACAAGGTTGCACAATCAGATAACTAGCATACTGTGGGGTTGATTGTTTGATGACGTGTACCCCCTGGCACAATATATACTACTGCTCTATGCTCAACCTCAGTCATCAAGCAACCACCAAACAGACTAACCTCACCATTACACATAAACCACTACTCTCTTCCCTGTATCCTCCCAGCACCCTTCTATTGATGATCCATCCCTCTCCATATCTACGTCCCTCACCAATCCCCCTCACAACTTGTACCATAGTTCCTCTTTGCCTTGTGGCTATACATTTGGTTTTTCATTATTTACCGCCTACATACTACACAATCGGGGAGATTTACTAAAACTGGTGCACACAGATGCTGGTGCAACTGTGCATAATAACCAACCAACTATAAGGTTTTATAGTCAAAGCTTAACTGGACAAGCTGAAGTTAGAAGCTGATTGGTTAGTATGCACAGCTGCACCAGATATCTTTCTGAGAAACCACTATCATACCATATTACTCTGATTATTTCATGATTTTCTTAAAGCTTATAGCTCTTTCCCCCCTTATTGCCTTCCTTATGTCCAAACTACCCAGTTGCACATTTCTTTTCTCTTTTTTTTGTTCTAACAACTCTCACATATTTCAACCAAATGACCTCAACTCTACATCAGCAAAGTCTTTGGGCATTCCCACCATATATGTATCATTGTTCCCTTGTTTCCACATCCTCTCCAACAAAGTGGAGACTTTCCTAATTGGTATTTATTAGCTTTAACGGGGGTTATATACCATCTTGCCATCTTTTTGTGTCTATTGCTGTCCCATGTGTTAATTTCTGTATTTTGTCTTTCTCTTGCTCTAGTTTGTGCCGATCTTTGCCTTCCATTTTTTTCAGGTCAGGCCGAGTTATTGGGTCCGCCATCCTGGTAAGAATCTTATAAATCTGGGAAAGGCAGTGTCTCGGCACCTCCTGTAGGCTGAGTATTTTTTTGAATGGCAGTAAATTTTCTCCTGTCCTAATTGGTTGGGGTAGTGTCTTTATAAAGTGTCTCAATTGGTGATATCTTATTTCATCTATCACCAATAACTCCCCTTTGTGTTTCAATTCCCGAAATGTGAAAACGTCTCCCTTTTCCATTGCATCCCTTAACTGTGCATTTTTATCCTTAATCCAAACACCAAATAATAACTAATTTCCTGGTGAAAAATAATTTGTTCCTGATAGCGGTATTAAGGGTGAATTAAACGCCCATTTCCTATTTCTGTGCATTAAATCCCAAACCTTCAAAACATGCATTGTCAGTATACTAGTGTCCTTTGATAAGTGCCAATATTGTTATGGTATCCATAACATCTTATTCAGCTATGTATTGCTTAACGTGTTTTCTATTTTTACCAATCTTTTCCTTTGCAAGTTATATGTCCAATCTGTGACTCGTGTTAACAAAATATATTATAGTATCTTTTAAAGTCAGGAATTGCCAATCCTCCCTGTTTTTTCGCCTTACTTAAAATTGCAGACCATATTCTTTTTTTTTTTTTTATATTGCGATATAAACCCTGACACCATCTTTTTTTAGTATTTTAAAAAAGCTCTGTGGCACCTGGATCGGGAGCATTTGGAATTTATAAAGAACTTTTGATAAGATTTCTATTTTAATCATATTTATTCGCCCTACCCATGAAAGTAGTCTCCCTGTAGCTTTTCTTATGTCTTCTTTGATTTCATTTAACTACTTGCCTTCTGTGCACTTAAACACCCTTCCCATCCAGGCCAATTTTCAGCTTTCAGCGCTGTCACACTTTGAATGACAATTGCGCGGTCATGCTACACTGTACCCATTTGAAATTTTTATCATTTTTTTCACACAAATAGAGCTTTCTTTTGGTGGTATTTAATCATCTCTGGGTTTTTTATTTTTTACAAAAAAAAGAATAAAGACAAAAAATTTTTAAAAAAAAAAAAAAGTTTTTCTTATTTTCTGCGAGTAAATTTTGATAATAAATTTTTCTCCTTCACTGATGTGCGCTGATGAGGCGGCACTGATGGGCACTGATAGGCTGCACTGATGAGCACTGATGAGGTGGCACTTATGGGCACTGATGAGGTGGCACTTATGGGCACTGATGAGGAGGTACTAATATGCCGCACTGATGAGCACTGATAGGCGGCACTGATAGGCGGCACTGAGAGTCGGCACTGATGAGCACTGATAGGCGGCACTGCTGGGCACTGATAGGTGGCACTGCTGGGCACTGATAGGCGGCACTGCTGGGCACTGAGAGGTGGCACTGCTGGGCACTGACAGGTGGCACTGCTGGGCACTGAGAGGCAGCACTGACGGGCGGCACTGATGGGCACTGATAGGCGGCACTGATGGGCACTGGCGGATGGCACTGGACACTGACGGGTGGCACTGATGAGCGGCACTGATGGGCAGCACCATCAGTGCCCACACTCAGTGCCCATAGTGCTGCCAGTCAGTGCTCATCAGTGCCTAGATGAGCAGGCACTGATGGGCACTGACTAGCAGCACTATGGGCACTGATTGTGGGCATTGATGGGGGGCACTGATGGCGGGCACTGTGGGCACTGATGGGGGGGCACTGTGTGTGTGTTTTTACCTCTTGTAATCAGGGCACTGGTGATCGGTGCCCTGATTACATTCTCCTGTGTCCCCGGCGCTGTGAGGCTCCCCCTCCTTCCTCACACTGCAGGCTCCGTGTGAGGAAGGAGCGCCGGCGATGAGAGATTGGCCATTCACCACGATCTGTGATCGGCCGTGTCCAAGGGACACGGCCGACACAGATTTTCCCCGCAGCGCGCTCGCGGGAGCGCGCTGGGGGCGTGTCACTGGGAGGCCGTTTAAAAACGGCCTCCCGAAAATTCGAGTCCGCGCTGCAGCCGTATATAGGCTGTAGTGCGGATGGGTAGTGGTTAATAGAGGGATGTAATTCAGCTGGTACAAGTTCTTCCATGTCGCTGTCAGTTTTACCTCTAAGTATTTTATTTTTCCTGCCATTTAAATGAAAATTCTTCTTGTAAACATTGTTCTTTCTTTTTCTCCACAATTATATTTAAGATTTCTGATTTTGATGGGTTAGTTTTAAAATGTGATAGTTCTCCATAACATTTCAATAATTTCATAATATATGGTAGGGTTATTCTAGAACTTGATACATAGAACAGGATATCATCTGCATATGCTGCCACTTTATGCTCTTCCTCTTCTATTCTCACTCCTTTTATGTCAGTGCTATTCCTGATTGTTGCCAATAGGGGTTCCAACATTAAGAAGAACAGTAAAGGTTAAAGGGGACACCCCTGTCTTGTTCCATTATTTAATTCAAAGGTTCAGGACAGGGTCCCGTTTATCTTAATTGCTGCTGTTGGTTGTTTATATAATGTTTGGATACATTGAATCATTGTTGGGCCAATCCCGATCTCTTTCAATGTCACTAACATAAAGCCCCAGTCTACTCCGTCAAAAGCTTTTTTAGCATCTACTGACAAGAATAGTGCCTGGGCTTCTCTTTAATTACTTTTTGTAATATTAGCAATGTTCTTACTCCATTGTCTCTCCCTTCCCTCCCTGGGATGAACCCCACTTGATCCATGTGTATCCATCCTGGCATTAACCTTTTCAATCTAGCAGCTAGTATTTTTGAGTAAATTTTGGTATCTACGTTTAGTAGCGATATAGGTCTATAACTAGCACATTGCGTAATATCTCTATCTTCCTTTGGGATCACTGCTATGTACGCTAGTAGTGATTCCTTTCTCATTTCCTCCATGGAATTTCCAGTACGAGCATAGTTTTGGAGCTAGCAGTTCTTTACATTTTTTGTAGTAAAACAACGAGAAGACATCAAGTCCTGGGCTCTTTCTTTAATTCCATTAATACTTTAAAGAATTCTTCCAGGGAAATAGGTCTTTCTAATTTTTTTTCCTAATTTTTTTCCATTCTTCTTTATCCAATTTGGGTAACTTAGCTTTCTTTTAAGTAGGATTTCATCTTCCACCCTCCTTTCTACTTCTTTTATTTGATCTCCAGGGGTTTTACTGTATAAAGGAAATTATAGAACTTTTGAAAAACTCCTGCGATATCCGCAGTTGAATATTCATGTTCCCCCACATCATTTTCAATTTTTTCTATATGGCTTACTGATTTATTTTTACTTAGGATATTTGCCAAGTATTTCCCTGGTTTATTCCCCCATTGGTATCTCTCTTTGCTGACTCTGTTAAAAATTATTCTTGTTTCCTGCTCCCTTTGAGTATTTAATTCATCCCGTTTTAATACCAAAAGATGTAATATTTCTTTTTCATTTCCTTTTTTATGTCGCTGTTCCAACTCATATATTTCTTTTAATAATTGATTTATTTTATTAATTCTCTCTCTCTCTCTCTTTTTTGAGTCCCTACAGCTGTCACTATACCCCTAACATAAGCTTTATGGGCCTCCCAAACCGTAGCTTTGGATACCTCCTGAGTCTCATTTAACATGAAGTATTGTTTGATTTCTTTCCTAATTTTCCCTTCAATCTCCTAGTCTTGTATTAAGATTTCATTTGATCCTCAATTACAGCTACAAGAAAAAGTATGCGAACCCTTTGGAATGATATGGATTTCTGCAAAAATTGGTTATAAAATGTGATCTGATCATCATCTAAGTCACAACAATGGACAATCAGTCTGCTTAAACTAATAACACACAAAGTATAAAATGTTGCTATGTTTTTATTGAACACACCATGTAAACATTCACAGTGCAGGTGGAAAAAAGTATGTGAACCCCTAGACTAATGACCTCTCCAAGAGCTAATTGGAGTGAGATGTCAGCCAACTGGAGTCATATCAATGAGATGAGATTGGAGGTGTTGGTTACAGCTGCCCTGCCCTATAAAAAAATCACACATCGGTTCTGGGTTTACTTTTCACAAGAAGCATTGCCTGATGTGAATGATGCCTCGCACAAAAGAGCTCTCAGAAGACCTACGATTAAAAATTGTTGACTTGCATAAAGCTGGAAAGGGTTATAAAAGAACCAAAGCGATCTATTTTGCAAGAGGAGCCACTGTTTTTCTTCCCCCGAAGTTGTGCTTGTTGTTATTTCTTTGGACCATCCTGGTATGTCCAGTAATTGTAAGTCTAATCAATTACAAAATTCTTGCATATCTTCTGAGAAACTCTATCTTGCTGATCAACCCTCTTTTTGTCCTATTAGGCACGCAGGGAATCCCCAACTATATTTATTATTTTTTTTGTCTGTATCTATTCCAAAAGTGGCTTCAATAGTCTTCTTCTCGCCAACGTTTCAGGAGCTAAGTCTTTGAATATTTGAAGCTTTGCACCTCCATACTCCAGTGCTGTTAGTCCTCTTAGTTTCTCCCAAATCTGTGCTTTTTCAGCATAAAACTGGAGCCTCACTATTACATCTCTAGGGGCTTCTGTTGGTATATTTTGAGGGGCTTCTGTTGGTATATTTTGAGGTATTCTAATCCTATCAGTGTTAATTTCGTCGACTAAAACCGACTAAAACATTTTCGTCGACTAAATTAACACAATTTTAGTCGACTAATATACGACTAAAACTAAAACAATTCAGATGACTAAAATACGACTAAAACTAAAATGGCATTTTAGTCAAAAGACTATAACTAAAACTAAATCGAAATTTGCTGCCAAAAAAATTAACACTGGTGCATGCTCAAAGCCTAATACCATAAATAATAACATATTAGATTTTTCACTCCAGGACCAGCAGTAGTATATAATGAGTTTGGAAATTGTAGAGAAATGCTTAAATAATGCATTACAAATTACAATTGAACTACACCTATTCGATTATAGATGACTAAAATGTAGGACGTTTTAGTCGACTAAAATGTACTGGAGTTTTAGTCGACTAAAATGTACTGGAGTTTTAGTCGACTAAATACGACTAAAACTAAAACACTTGCAGAAGACTAAAATGCCATTTTAGTCCTAAGACTAAGACTAAAACTAAATTGAAATTTGCTGCCAAAATTAACACTGAATCCTATAAACTCTTTCTATTTTTATTATGCTTTCTGTTGGTCTACCCAAGAGGGGATAAAACACTTTACTCAGATTTTTACTCAGGTCTTCTCTTTCTTCTTCTGGGAGGCCTCGGATCCTTAAATTTTATCTCCTATTCTGATTCTTCTGATCTTCTACTTTATAGATTAGTCTTTTTTGTTCTTATTGTAGACTTTTCACTTGTTCTTTCAGTTTTGTTATTTACACAGTGTGCTTCTCAGTTCTACCTTCTGACTCTTCTACCCGTGCCAACATATGGCCCAGGTCTTCATGTAGAGGTGTAATTTCCTTTTTAATAGTGTTCTTCAGTTTTTAAACATCTATGCTATTTCCACTTTTGTTGGCAATTGGGGACTTGCATTCTTTTCTACCATCCTGCTCCCATCCATATCATCCTCCATTCCCATATCCTCTGTTGTTTGAAATGAGGGTTCTCCTACCGAATGTCTCTTTTGCTTTTCTTCATTTCTCCCTGATATTCTCTTACTACTACTCCCTTGCTGTTTTTCAGTATTCAGACTCTTTAGGTTTCCTTCCTGGGTCAGGTATTTCACTTGTATATGCATTTGCTTTGGGGGTTTTCCCTTGCGTCTTAGAACTCATTGTGGAGTAAAAAAAAAAAAATAATTATGTCGGGGGTTGTGGGGGGGTGAGGGGGTGTTCCCGATTCAAGAAAGGGACCGAGATCTGAATGGCAATTCTCGCCACTCTATGAGACTTCTGTCCTTTTATCCATGGGAAGGTACAGCTGACTTATTTTAATTAGTCCAGGACAGTCCAGTGACCCAGGGCTTCCCCTGTCCCCATGGGTTGTTCCAGGCTGGGTTATGCAATTTTCCTGGCATCTCCGGCTGTCTCTAATGCTATACCTTCTTAGGGGCTATCCTTTTGGACTGGAATTACTGTCCCAGACTATTTTAGATCAGTTCCGTTCTATAACCCTAGATTAGAGTTAGCAGAACACAGTGTCTCTCATTGAAGCAGTCCTTATATTAAATACTGTCTATTGTCTTATCACTGTGTGATTCAGGAAGTCACCGAATAGCTTCCCCTTCCTCTATTCCGACTTTTTGCCCAGGATATTGCGCCTCCAATTCAAACAATTATATGTTGTATTGTAATGTCCTTTAGAGACTGCCAGTTAATGTCCCTTATTTGACTCACCCCCCTCCAGTTTGCTGACTCTCCTCCTCAGCTGTCTCTTCCTTCTCCCAGCCTGGTATGTGCTCACCATGGATCAGTCTCTCTTTCTGCCCACGTGTGTAGCACCCGTTCAGGTGAATTGGTCCTGTAGCCCGTGGGGCTGTACTCCAGGGGCGCACATCACTGATGCCATTGCAAGCACCACTGCCTCTCTCTCCTCCCCGTCCCGTCTCACTCCACCTGGTGCACGTCCAACCCCCGCAGCCGTCCTCTTCCTCTCCGCTCCACCACTCCTAACCTCCGGGAATTCCACTGGGGGTGAGCCAGCACTGTAGAGCCTTTGCGCCGCACCATAGGCCTCTCACCGAGGAACATCTCATGTCGATCCATTAGTTGCTCCTGACAGGCATCCTCTCAAAGCCTCTAGCCGATGATTCTTGCCCGAGCCATGACCAGGCCACACCCTCTGAGGATCTAAATGATGTAATGACTCCAACTGGTTTTGTAAACCTTATTGTTCAAAATTTTAATAATTGGATTTCTCTGATGTTCATTGACAGACACAGCTCCTTGGGTTATACTGTCCCCCTACAGGAGTAGGACACTAGGCAGAAAAAAGTCTGGCTACACCCATGGGCAGTCTCAGGGGGTATACTCCCTCTCTCTGCTATAGGCACTAAGTTTTGTTACAAGCAGTGTCAGGAGAATTACAACTCCACAGAGGGGTGGGTGCTATGTCCATCAATGAACATCAGAAATATAGATTTTACGGCAAGTCAAAAATCCCATTTTATCTTTTGTTCATTGACGGACACAGCTCCTGATATTCTTAACCATTGGGACATCCCAAAGCAGTGTAACATTTGAGGGGTGGGAGCATACAAAAATTCCCAAGACTAAACTATAGCCAACCAGGTAAACAGGAGCTCAACCAAACCAACTGGAACCCACTTGAAAAAAACAATACACCCTCAAAGAGGATCAGGTCCTCTTAAACAGCAGCCGGCAAAACCTTGCTGCCAAAAGAAGCATCCACAGATGCCAACAAATTCCAATTTATAGAACTTTGTGAAAGTGTTCACAGATGACCAGGTGGCTGCCTTGCAAACCTGCGTCACTGTCGCCTGATGACAGAAAGCCCAGGAGGCACTAAGTGCCCTGGTAGAATGCGCCTTGACAAGGAAAGTAGGAACCTGACCCCGATGGAATAGGCCTGAATCATCATCTGTCTGATCCATCTGGAATTGGTCGCAGAGGAATCGGACAACCCTTTATGAGGTCCATCTGTGAGGACAGGTAGAGAGTCTGACTTCCTGAAAGACTCCGTAGCTGCCAGACCACATCGAAGGTATGTAAGGCTATTTCTTTCGGACGTTTAGGCCTGGGACACAGAGAAGGCAACACGATGTCTTAATTCAAATTAAAAACGGAGACAACCTTTGGAAGGAACGACAGACAGGGGCAAAGAACCAACTTATCCCTGTGAATCACCAGGTAAGGTAAATGACAGGATAACGCCACCAGTTCCGACACCCTGCGCAGAGGTGATAGCCACCAAAAAAGGCACCTTTTGGGACAGCGTAAGCAGGGGAATCTCCCAAGGATTCTCAAAGGGAGGCTTCTGGTGAACCGAAAGGACCAAATTTAAATCCCAAGGCGGCAACAGAGCCCAAACTGGAGGAAACAATGTCAGACACCCTGAAGAAAGAAAAGGAGCCAGGGAGTGTGTGGCCAAAGGTCATTGGAAGAAGACCTCCAAAGTCGACACCTGGCCCTTGATAGTACTCAAGGCCAATTTCTGTTCAACCCCCTGTTGAAGGAAGGTCAAGATCCCTGAAGGAGCGAGGATGAATGCAAAGAGACTCCCACCACGCAATGTACATCTTCCACATAAGATGGTAGATCTTCCTAGAAGTAGATTTCCTAGCTTGCAACAGCTAGGATAATCACCGACTCAGATAAACCCCTATCCTTCAGCACCTGGCGTTCAACAGCCAAGCCATCAAAGCCAGCGAATATAAAGCAGGATGGAAGATCGGTCCTTGGGACAGCAGATCCTCCCTGAGAGGAAGCTTCCAAGGAACGTCAGCGACCAATCTTACCAGATTGGCATACCAAGCCCTGCGAGGCCCGTCTGGAGCCACTAAGATTACCAAATCCCTTCTGCCTCGATCCTGCAGAGAAGTCCTGGCAGAAGCTTGAGAGGAAGGAAGGCGTATATCAGACGATATTGACCTCATGGGGCCACCAGTGCATCTGTGGCGTCTTCCAGAGCATCCCTAGATTAAGCCACAAACCCCTGCACCTTTCTGTTGAGCCAAGACGCCAAAAGATTCACCTCGGGAGGTGCCCCATGGGAGACACAGTTGATGAAACATCTCTGGATGAAGGGACCACTTCCTGCCGACTGAGGTAATCCGCCTGCCATTTTTCCACCCCGGGAAAGTGTACGGTGGAGAGAGCTGGAATTAACTGTTCTGCACACCTTCGAATGCCAGCTACCTCCAGAGCCGCCAGGACACTTCTTGTGTCCCCTTGGTGATTTACATAAGCCACAGTCATGGCATTGTCTGAATAAATGCGCACTGGACAACCCTGAAGACGATCCGTCCTATGGTCCAGACACAGTCTGATCGCTCGGAGTTCCAAGACATAGATCGGTAACCTGGTCTCTTCCAGCATCCAGATCCTCTGAGCAGAATGCTTGCCAAGGAGGCCTCCCCACCCAGACAGGCTCACATCTGTGGTGACCACTATCCAATACAATGGGAGGAAGGATTTGCCCAGCAGAAGTGCTGGATAACGAAGCCACCATATCAGGGACTCTTTCGTTCCCCGAGTTAGCCGGATCTGATTGTCCGGAGACTGCAGAGTCTTGTCCCATTTGGTCAGAATCTCCCTTTGCAGGGACCTCGTATGGAACTGTGCAAACTGACCTGTCTCGAAGTAAGACACCATCAGGCCCAGCACCCGCATGCAAGTCCAGAGGGATGACCATCTGTTGGACAGCAGGAGATGAATTGCAGCCTGCAATTTCTGGAGCTTATCCAGAGGAAGGAGCACTTTGGCTAAGGCTGAGTCCAGAGTCAGGCGCAGATAGTCCAGCTTCATGGACGGAACCAGAGCAGACTTCTGAAAAAAAAAATTCAGAATCCAGCCGAACTCTTGCAGAGTTCGCATTGTGATCTTCAGGTTTTCCACCAGAGCAGAAGGAGAATCGTCCAAGTAGCCCAGTACCACAATCCCCTGTTGGTGTAACAAGGCTAGCACCGGGATTACACTTTTGTAAAGAGCTGAGGAGCAAAGGCGAGACCAAAAGGTAACCCCGCAAACTAATAATGCTCCTCTCCCACAGCAAAGTGGAGAAAACGCTGGTGACTGGCACATAATGGAATGTGAAGGTAGGCATCCTAAATGTCAATATAGGCAAGAAAATCCTGCTGACGCAGGGATTACACCACCGTTCAAATTGACTCCATTCGGAATTTCTGCACCCGCACAAAGCAGTTTATCGCCTTGAGGTCCAGGATTGGACGCACTTCGCCTTCCTTCCTGGGAACTGTGAACAGGTTTGAGTGAAACCCCTGAAAATGTTCTGGAGTCAGAACTGGGACAGGCACAAGTTAGAAGGAAAGAACCTTGCCGGGGAACAAGAGCGAAACTTGATCTTGTAGCCGGACCGAATAACTCAGTGGATCCACTTGTCTTGCACCAGGGCTCTCGGCTTGCCAGACCAGATTCGTTTAAATCCTCTAGAGGAGGCCCTGAAAGATTTTGAGCCCTTGTCAGTCAACCTTGAGGAACGAAAAAAACTTCTTATGTGTCGAGAAGAAAAGCCAACGTCTACGACTCTACGACAAGGTTCCTTGCCCTTAGTAGCCTATGGAAGAAAAGTACTCTTCCTCCCTGTGAGACCTTTAAATGATGTCATCCAGGGTAGCTGCATACCGGCAATCTCCTTGAAAAGGAAGATCAGTTAAGGCCTTTTTAGAAGTCTGGTCCGTGGACCACCACTTAAGCCAAAAGACACACCGAAGGACTACTGCCAAAACAGAGAGCCGAGCCACTAGGGGAGCCACATCCAAAGAGGCATCACAGATAAACTGCAGCCCCTGGACCAGCTGGTCCGCCAGCTCAGCAAAGGCAGGGGGAGCTGTTCTCCCTCCAGGTCACGGCGTAAGAGCATAGCCCACTCGGTCAGAGTTTGCGACACCAGGCCAATGGTGAATACCGGCCTCATTGCCGAACCAGCCAGAGTGTACATATTGCAGGTCACAGCCTCCGCCTTCCTGTCAGCCAGGTCCATAAAGGCGGGGGACTCTTCAACCAGAATCATGGTTGCCTTATTTAATATGGAAACCAGAGTGTCCACCACTGGTGGAACAGTCCAGTTCTTAGGGACTACTCATAGGGGTAACACCTAGTAAAGCGTTTAGGGATAATTCTGTCAAAATAGGCAGGGAAAGGAAACACCTTTGCAGCTCTAGATGGCTTGTAAGTGCAAAAAGGAACCTGCACCTCCGACACAGCTGCAGCTGCATCCTCCATATTCAGGGTCTCACGCACAGATACAATCAGTGCCTCCGCCAGCGCCTTTTCGTGCGCAGTTGCAGACATGGAGGAATCATCCTCACTATCAGAGGATTCTGAGTGCGAGGTTGCAGACCCAGCAGGGTGACCCATGTCTGCAGCGGCCGAATCATATTCAGGATCTGATGATACAGGGGGAAGGCAGGGGGGCGCTCTTTGCCCGCCCGTCTCCCGAAAGTCACATCCACACGGGACACAAAGGACTCCAGGACCGCCATCAGTGCACTGATGGATGGTCGGGACCCGGAGGGCCCCGCAGCCTCAGAAAGGGATCAGGTGGGGAGATGTGCTCAAAGGACTCCATGAATCAACACGGGAACCCCACAAAAAGTGTAAACCCTGCAAAGGGACAAACCCCACCATGCTGGCAGCACCACCCGGTCACCAGGCACAAGCACCAAATGATCATCAGTAGTGTTGAGCGAACACGGACTGTATTATTCGTGTTCGTACCGAATAATTGGATTTTTTGTACCCGAACACGGACACGGACACTTTACTGTATGTTCGGGTAAAAATCCGTGTTCGGTCGTTTTATTTCCGGGTTTTGCATGCTTTGGCGCTCTTTTCATGGCGGGCTTTCAACAGCCAATCAACAATCGTTTAACTGGTGTGCCTTAAGCCATCCCAGCCATGCCTGCAAATGTCTTAGTAGCTGTGATTGGCCGTCTGAAGCATGTGACCAAGTCTTTATAAGTTCGAGGCAGCCGCAGCGGCGTCATTATGCTGCTTATATCAGGGACAGAGCACACATCAACGTGCTGGCTGCTGATTAGGGAAAGATAGGCAGGAAAAAACCATTTGTGTCCGGATAGAATTGAGGGACAGGTCGGAGTGTTTAGGCAGGGCGAGTTGTAGGCATTTTAGGGATAGAGTCTGCTGAATTATAGGGTCAGTGTCTTCTACAAACTACAATCGATATTGCTGTGTGGGGGGTGGGGTGAATCTGCACTCAATCCTGATCTACGATCTCTTCTCAATCCTGTTAGGGACAGAGTCTGCTGAATTTTAGGGAAACTGTGTTCTACAAACTACAATCGATATTGCTGTGTGGTGTGGGATTGGAGATAGGCAGGTGTCAGTGATCCACATCCATTTTTCTGTGTGTGAGCTGCAGTGAACACAATCTTTTTGGGCTGCAGTGAACACAATCTTTTTGGGCTGCAGTGAACACAATCTTTTTGGGCTGCAGTGAACACAATCTTTTTGGGCTGCAGTGAACACAATCTTTTTGGGGTGCAGTGAACAAAATCTTTTTGGGGTGCAGTGAACACAATCCTTTTTGGTGTGCAGTGAACACAATCTTTGTGGGGTGCAGTGAACAAAATCCTTTGTGGGGTGCAGTGAACACAATCTTTTTGGGGTGCAGTGAACAAAATCCTTTTTGGGGTGCAGTGAACAACATCCTTTTTGGGGTGCAGTGAACACAATCTTTTTGGGGTGCAGTGAACAAAATCCTTTGTGGGGTGCAGTGAACACAATCTTTTTGGGGTGCAGTGAACACAATCTTTTTGGGGTGGAGTGAACAACATCCTTTTTGGGGTGCAGTGAACAAAATCCTTTTTGGGGTGCAGTGAACAAAATCATTTTTGGGGTGCAGTGAACACAATCTTTTTGGGGTGCAGTGAACACAATCTTTGTGGGGTGCAGTGAACACAATCTTTTTGGGGTGGAGTGAACAACATCCTTTTTGGGGTGCAGTGAACAACATCCTTTTTGGGGTGCAGTGAACACAATCTTTTTGGGGTGCAGTGAACACAATCTTTGTGGGGTACAGTGAACAGAATCTTTGTGGGGTGCAGTGAACACAATCTTTGGGGGGTACAGTGAACACAATCTTTTTGGGGTGCAGTGAACACAATCTTTGTGGGGTGCAGTGAACACAATCTTTTTGGGGTGGAGTGAACAAAATCATTTTTGGGGTGCAGTGAACAACATCCTTTTTGGGGTGCAGTGATCAAAATCCTTTTTGGGGTGCAGTGAACACAATCTTTTTGGGGTGCAGTGAACAAAATCCTTTGTGGGGTGCAGTGAACAGAATCTTTGTGGGGTGCAGTGAACACAATCTTTGGGGGGGTACAGTGAACACAATCTTTTTGGGGTGCAGTGAACACAATCTTTGTGGGGTACAGTGAACAGAATCTTTGTGGGGTGCAGTGAACACAATCTTTGGGGGGTACAGTGAACACAATCTTTTTGGGGTGCAGTGAACACAATCTTTGGGGGGTACAGTGAACACAATCTTTTTGGGGTGCAGTGAACACAATCTTTGTGGGGTGCAGTGAACACAATCTTTGGGGGGGTACAGTGAACACAATCTTTTTGGGGTGCAGTGAACAACATCCTTTTAGGGTGCAGTGAACACAATCTTTGTGGGGTGCAGTGAACAACATCCTTTTAGGGTGCAGTGAACACAATCTTTGTGGGGTACAGTGAACAGAATCTTTGTGGGGTGCAGTGAACACAATCTTTGGGGGGTACAGTGAACACAATCTTTGTGAGGTGCAGTGAACACAATCTTTGTGGGGTGCAGTGAACACAATCATTGTGGGGTGCAGTGAACTCAATCTTTGTGGGGTACAGTGAACACAATCTCATACTTCTGAAGATTTGAGGGTGCTGCCTGTTCCATACTCCCCCTACTCCTCATCTAGCCTTTTAGGGGTACAAACAATAGTAATTGGGGCCTAGTGTGGTTGTGTACGTGTGATATACATACACTTTTTTTGGATCATATTTTCTATTCCGCTATTTAATCAAAAACCTTTGGGGATCAGTTAAATTGGGGGATAGTCTGTGTTGGTACGTGTGAGAGAGATCCACCTTTCCAAGTTGTTGGGGTTCATCTCATACTTCTGAAGGTTTGAGGGTGCTGCCTGTTCCATACTCCCCCTACTCCTAGCCTTTTAGGGGTACAAACAATAGTAATTGGGGCCTAGTGTGGTTGTGTACGTGTGATATACATACACTTTTTTTGGATCATATTTTCTATTCCGCTATTTAATCAAAAACCTTTGGGGATCAGTTAAATTGGGGGATAGTCTGTGTTGGTACGTGTGAGAGAGATCCACCTTTCCAAGTTGTTGGGGTTCATCTCATACTTCTGAAGGTTTGAGGGTGCTGCCTGTTCCATACCCCCCCTACTCCTCATCTAGCCTTTTAGGGGTACAAACAATAGTAATTGGGGCCTAGTGTGGTTGTGTACGTGTGATATACATACACTTTTTTTGGATCATATTTTCTATTCCGCTATTTAATCAAAAACCTTTGGGGATCAGTTAAATTGGGGGATAGTCTGTGTTGGTACGTGTGAGAGAGATCCACCTTTCCAAGTTGTTGGGGTTCATCTCATACTTCTGGTTTGAGGGTGCTGCCTGTTCCATACCCCCCTACTCCTCATCTAGCCTTTTAGGGGTACAAACAATAGTAATTGGGGCCTAGTGTGGTTGTGTACGTGTGATATACATACACTTTTTTTGGATCATATTTTCTATTCCGCTATTTAATCAAAAACCTTTGGGGATCAGTTAAATTGGGGGATAGTCTGTGTTGGTACGTGTGAGAGAGATCCACCTTTCCAAGTTGTTGGGGTTCATCTCATACTTCTGAAGGTTTGAGGGTGCTGCCTGTTCCATACCCCCCCTACTCCTCATCTAGCCTTTTAGGGGTACAAACAATAGTAATTGGGGCCTAGTGTGGTTGTGTACGTGTGATATACATACACTTTTTTTGGATCATATTTTCTATTCCGCTATTTAATCAAAAACCTTTGGGGATCAGTTAAATTGGGGGATAGTCTGTGTTGGTACGTGTGAGAGAGATCCACCTTTCCAAGTTTTTGGGGTTCATCTCATACTTCTGAAGATTTGAGGGTGCTGCCTGTTCCATACCCCCCCTACTCCTCATCTAGCCTTTTAGGGGTACAAACAATAGTAATTGGGGCCTAGTGTGGTTGTGTACGTGTGATATACATACACTTTTTTTGGATCATATTTTCTATTCCGCTATTTAATCAAAAACCTTTGGGGATCAGTTAAATTGGGGGATAGTCTGTGTTGGTACGTGTGAGAGAGATCCACCTTTCCAAGTTGTTGGGGTTCATCTCATACTTCTGAAGGTTTGAGGGTGCTGCCTGTTCCATACTCCCCCTACTCCTCATCTAGCCTTTTAGGGGTACAAACAATAGTAATTGGGGCCCAGTGTGGTTGTGTACGTGTGATATACATACACTTTTTTTGGATCATATTTTCTATTCCGCTATTTAATCAAAAACCTTTGGGGATCAGTTAAATTGGGGGATAGTCTGTGTTGGTACGTGTGAGAGAGATCCACCTTTCCAAGTTGTTGGGGTTCATCTCATACTTCTGAAGGTTTGAGGGTGCTGCCTGTTCCATACCCCCCCTACTCCTCATCTAGCCTTTTAGGGGTACAAACAATAGTAATTGGGGCCTAGTGTGGTTGTGTACGTGTGATATACATACACTTTTTTTGGATCATATTTTCTATTCCGCTATTTAATCAAAAACCTTTGGGGATCAGTTAAATTGGGGGATAGTCTGTGTTGGTACGTGTGAGAGAGATCCACCTTTCCAAGTTGTTGGGGTTCATCTCATACTTCTGAAGGTTTGAGGGTGCTGCCTGTTCCATACTCCCCCTACTCCTCATCTAGCCTTTTAGGGGTACAAACAATAGTAATTGGGGCCTAGTGTGGTTGTGTACGTGTGATATACATACACTTTTTTTGGATCATATTTTCTATTCCGCTATTTAATCAAAAACCTTTGGGGATCAGTTAAATTGGGGGATAGTCTGTGTTGGTACGTGTGAGAGAGATCCACCTTTCCAAGTTGTTGGGGTTCATCTCATACTTCTGAAGGTTTGAGGGTGCTGCCTGTTCCATACTCCCCCTACTCCTAGCCTTTTAGGGGTACAAACAATAGTAATTGGGGCCTAGTGTGGTTGTGTACGTGTGATATACATACACTTTTTTTGGATCATATTTTCTATTCCGCTATTTAATCAAAAACCTTTGGGGATCAGTTAAATTGGGGGATAGTCTGTGTTGGTACGTGTGAGAGAGATCCACCTTTCCAAGTTTTTGGGGTTCATCTCATACTTCTGAAGATTTGAGGGTGCTGCCTGTTCCATACTCCTCCTCCTACTGCTCAACCATCCTTTTAGGGGTACAAACAATAGTAGTTGGGGCCTAGTGTGGTGGTGTACGTGCGAGATACATACACTTTCTTTTTGATCATATTTTCTATTCCGCTATTCAATTAAAACCTTTGGGGATCAATTCAATTGCGAGATAGTCTGTGTCGGTACGTGTGAGATCCACCTTTCCAAGTTGTTGGGGTTCATCTCATACTTCTGAAGATTTGAGGGTGCTGCCTGTTCCATACTCCTGCTCCTACTGCTCAACCATCCTTTTAGGGGTACAAACAATAGTAATTGGGGCCTAGTGTGGTTGTGTACGTGCGAGATACATACACTTTTTTTGATCATATTTCCTATTCCGCTATTCAATAAAAACCTTTGAGGATCAATTGAATTGCGGGATAGTCTGTGTCGGTACGTGTGAGATCCACCTTTCCAAGTTTTTGGGGTTCATCTCATACTTCTGAAGATTTGAGGGTGCTGCCTGTTCCATACTCCTCCTCCTACTCCTCATCCATCCTTTTAGGGGTACAAACAATAGTAATTGGGGCCTAGTGTGGTTGTGTACGTGCGAGATACATACACTTTTTTTGATCATATTTCCTATTCCGCTATTCAATAAAAACCTTTGAGGATCAATTGAATTGCGGGATAGTCTGTGTCGGTACGTGTGAGATCCACCTTTCCAAGTTTTTGGGGTTCATCTCATACTTCTGAAGATTTGAGGGTGCTGCCTGTTCCATACTCCTCCTCCTACTCCTCATCCATCCTTTTAGGGGTACAAACAATAGTAATTGGGGCCTAGTGTGGTTGTGTACGTGCGAGATACATACACTTTTTTGGATCATATTTCCTATTCCGCTATTCAATAAAAACCTTTCTAGGGCAAGATCTTAAATTACAGAAATATGAGGAGACCGTCAAATAAGGGCCGTGGCCTGGGTCGTGGTGCTGCTGGTAGAGCTCCTGTTGCAAGGAGAGGACGTGGTCGATCTGTGCCAGCTACACGCACAAGTGAAACACCTTCCTCAAGTGTGAGTAGGCGACAGAACCTGCATCAGTATTTGGTAGGGCATCAAACGCCCCTAGAAGTGATGAGGCCAGAACAAGTTGAGGCGATAGTAGATTGGTTTGCTGCTGACAGTGCCTCCAGTTCCTTCACATTGTCTCCCACCCAGTCTACTGCAGAAAGGTCAGAGTTGGCACCTGCAGCCAATGTCCAACCGTCTTTCACCTCACCCCCTTGCAAATCAGGCCAGCAGTCTGAGCCCCAAGCCATACAGCAGTCTCTTATTCTTTTTGAGGACTCTGTCAGCAGGGTTTCCCAGGGCCATCCACCTAGCCCTGCCCCAGAAGTGGAAGAGATTGAGTGCAGCGATGCCCAACCACTTATTTCTCAAGATGAGTACATGCAAGGATCATCGCAGCACGTCTCCGATGATGACGAAACGCAGGTGCCAACTGCTGCGGCGTTCAGCATTGTGGAGACCGACAAGGAGGGCAGGGGTGAAGACTGGGTGGAAGATGATGTGGAGGACGATGAGGTCCTCGACCCCACATGGAATGAACGTCATGCAGGTGACCTGAGTAGTTTGGAGGAAGAGGCGGTGGTCGCACAGAGCCACCAGCACAGCAGAAGAGGGAGCAGGGTGCAGAAGCGGAGCGGCCGTGCCCTAGACACTACGCCCGCTACTGCCCAACGCAGCAAGGGAACGAGCGCACCAAAGTCAGCTCAAAGGAGTTCTCTAGCGTGGAAGTTCTTTACAAAATGTGCTGATGACAGGACACGAGTGGTTTGCACCCTGTGCAATCAGAGCTTGAAGCGAGGCATAAACCTTCTCAACCTGAGCACAACCTGCATGATCAGGCATCTAAGTGCAAAGCACGAGCTGCAGTGGAGTACACACCTTCAAAACCAAGAAACGTCTCTGGCTCATCCTGCTTCCTCTTCTGCTGCAGTCTCGGCCGCTCCAGCCACATCTGTAGTGATACCGGCACCTGCCACCCCGCAAACAGACGATCTGTCAGCAACACCACCACCTGGGTCACCAACAACCATCTCCACAATGTCCCGTGGAAGCGTTCAGCTTTCCATCTCCCAAACACTTGAGAGGAAGAGGAAGTACCCCCCTACCCACCCGCGATCCCTGGCCCTGAATGCCAGCATTTCAAAATTATTGGCCTTTGAAATGCTGTCATTCCGTCTGGTGGAGACGCACAGTTTTAAAAACCTTATGTCGGTGGCTGTCCCACAGTACGTCGTGCCCAGCCGCCACTACTTTTCCAGGCAAGCCATCCCTTCCCTGCACAACCAAGTGGGGGAAAATATCAGGTGTGCACTGCGCAACGCCATCTGTGCCAAGGTCCACCTAACTACGGATACGTGGACCAGTAAGCACGGTCAGGGGCGTTATATCTCCCTAACGGCACACTGGGTAAATGCAGTGGCGGATGGGCCTGAGGCGGATAGCAATTTGGCGCATGTCCTTCCACCACCGAGGATTGCAGGGCGCTTCAGTTTGCCTCCTGTTCCTAACTCCTCCTACTCCGCTTCCTCATCCTCTACCGCCTCCTCATCCGGACAGCGTAACACCTTCACCACCAAATTCAGCACGGCCAGGGGTAAACGACAGCAGGCAGTTTTACAACTTGCCTGTTTGGGGGACAAACCACACACCGCGCAGGAGTTGTGGAGGAGCATGGAACAGCAGACAAATGAGTGGTTGCTGCCAGCGAGCCTCAAGCCCGGCCTGGTGGTGTGCGATAACGGGCGAAATCTCATAGCAGCTCTGGGCCTAGCCGGTTTGACGCACATCCCTTGCCTGGCGCATGTGCTGAATTTGGTGGTGCAGAGGTTCCTTAAAAACTACCCCGATATGTCAGAGCTGCTGCAGAAAGTGTGGGCCGTTTGTGCGCACTTTCGGCGTTCTCACCCTGCTGCTGCTCGCCTGGCAGCGCTGCAGCGTAACTTCGGCCTTCCCGCTCACCGCCTCATATGTGACGTGCCCACAAGGTGGAACTCCACCTTGCACATGCTGGAAAGACTGTGCGAGCAGCAGCAGGCCATAGTGGAGTTTCAGCTGCAGCACGCACGCGTGAGTCGCTCTGCGGAACAGCACCACTTCACCACCAATAACTGGGCCTCCATGCGAGACCTGTGTGCCTTGTTGCGCTGTTTTGAGTACTCCACCAACATGGCCAGTGGCAATGACGCCGTTCTCAGCTTAACTATCCCACTTCTATGCCTCCTTGAAAAAACAATTCGGGCGATGATGGAAGAGGATGTGGCACAGGATGAGGAGGAGGAGGAGGATGAAGAGGTAACATTTCCAAGGCTTTCAGGGCAGTCATTCGCAAGGGGCTCCGAGGGTGGGTTCCTGCACACGCAAACGCCAGGGACGCAATTGTCCAGCAGGGGCACAGTTCTGGAGGATGAGGAGGATGAGGAGGAGGAGGAGCTGGAGGAGGAGATGGAACCATGTTCACAGCAGGGTGGCACCCAGGCCAGCTCATGGCCATCACTGGTGCGTGGCTGGGGGGATACAGAGGACACGGACGATACACCTCCCACAGAGGACAGCCTTTCGTCGCCTCTGGGCAGCCTGGCACACATGAGCGATTACATGCTGCAGTGTCTCCACAACGACCGCCGAGTTGCCCACATTCTAACTTGTGCTGATTACTGGGTGGCCACGCTGCTGGATCCCCGTTACAAGGACAACGTACCGTCCTTAATTCACTCACTGGAGCGCGATCGCAAGATGCGCGAGTACAAGCGCACGCTGGTAGACGCCATGCTGCTGGCATTCCCATCTGACAGCGGGGCCACAGTGGAAGCACAAGGCAGAGGAGGAGGAGGAGGAGGTCGCCAACGCAACCAGGGCACCGCCAGCACCTCAGAAGGCAGGGTTAGCATGGCCGAAATGTGGAAAAGCTTTGTCAGCACGCCACAACAAACAGCAGCACCAGCAGCTCAGATGGAACGTCTTAGCAGGAGGCAGCATTTTACCAACATGGTGGAGCAGTATGTGTGCACACGCCTACATGTAGTGAATGACGGGTCTGCCCCCTTCAACTTCTGGGTCTCCAAATTGGGCACATGGCCTGAGCTTGCCCTTTACGCCTTGGAGGTGCTGGCGTGCCCTGCAGCCAGTGTATTATCTGAACGGGTATTTAGCACGGCTGGGGGCGTTATAACAGACAAGCGCAGCCGCCTGTCCAGAGACAATGTGGACAAGCTCACGTTCATTAAAATGAACCAGGCATGGATCCCACGGGACTTTTCCGTACCTTATGCAGAATAGCAATGGATACCGACCTTACCCACCCATTGTTCCATTTTTGCTCTTTCTCACTCTTTTGGGGTGTACCCTCATTTAAAATTTTTGAAAAGAAGCAGTGTTGGCTACCTCGTCCTCCTCCTCAGGGCCAGATTAATGTAGGGGCTATTGGAGCTGCAGCTCCAGGCCCCTACCTTTTATATAGGCCCCGGGTTGGCCATATTCACTGTTACCGCTCTTCTGTCACTTGTAAACACAGAAGTCTGGCTTCTATGCTCGCTTCCCCAGGCAGCACCCTCAGAACCTCCCCACACAGCGTGAAGGCCGGACAAGGAGGGACAGTTGGCGATGCATGGATGTGTTTATGGGCTTCAGAGACAGCATCCCATGTTGAATTAGGCATGCATGGCTGCACCCTTCCTCCTCTGGGTGCATGGCAAGGCACGGCCCTTAAGGCCCTTCAAAATCCTCAGCACCAAGCCCATGATGCTGTTAATCCGGCCCTGGTCCTCCTCCACCGCCGCTTCCACCTACACCGCCCATAGGTGTGCGCAGCCTATTGCATTAAGGTGTGCACCCCAAAGTTGAAATACACATGCATGTGTTTGCCAGCAGGGAGAGTAATGTATCGGGGCCATGTACCTGTAGGCAAGGAGAAATAGAGCAGAGCAGGTCCCAGGGAGATCTTTCCCATCTCCTCACTGGCAATGCTATGTGCCCTAGGTGATTAGGGTGTGCCCAGGCACACCCAGCACACCCTGTGCGCACGCCTATGTCACCGCCACATCCACCACCACCTCAACCTCCCTCCTACTCCATATGGGCCTCGTCCTTCAGAGATGAAGAAGAACATTGTTTTATTTTTCTGTTTTTTTTTGTTGTTTTAAGTTATTTCCCTATCCACATTTGTTTGCAGAGCACTTGCCATGCTCTTAATTACGTTTTGCTGCCATTTGCAGCACTCTAGCCCTTTCCTTTGGTGTTTTAGAGCCATTTTAGTGCCTTAAAGTTCGGGTCCCCATTGACTTCAATGGGGTTCGGTGTCCGGGAAAAGTTCGGTAAAAGTCCGGGACACGGACCCGGACTTTTTTTTAAAGTTCGGCCGAACCCGTCGAACACGGACATCTAGGTGTCCGCTCAACCCTAATCATCAGCAGAGAGGAAGAGGACCCAACCAGACTCACCACCCAGCAGAAACCGGCACATGCAGCCACCAGGATAATCTGCACTACATGTGCGGTGATCAGGAAGTTAAAGGATCCAGGTGTCAGCACCAGGGGATGAGGAGGGGCTCCCACCACCGAAATAGCTGCCCACAGGGCTCCACTGTCATGGCCACCGCTATTTTCACTGGCAAACCACAGCAAAATGGCCACTGGACTACACAAACATGGGCGGCTTGTATAGAAACACACAGGCTACAACAAAATGGCGGCACTACGAGACTTACAGGGACCCAGGAGGGAACCCAGGACTCAGGGACAGATCTAGGCAAGACAGGGGCCCTGAAAGGAGCCCCCACCAGGTACAACCCCCCCTGCAGAGTCAGTCATCCGGGTTGCCGGCAGCACACCCCCCCCCGGCCCCCATCGCCAGCTAGCGCCCTGCCCCCGCCCCAGGAGGTTGACCAGACCACCCAAAAAGCCCCAGCATATGTGGAGGGAGGGGTTAAAGATGGGGGACACTGTAAAGGGGGATGTCTGATGGGGTCCGACCATCCCAAGGAGGGGCCCATGGCTACCCCAAAACACCCCAGGGGGGAGAGAGGGAGAGCTACTCACCATGCCAGGAACCAGACGGGCACCGCTCCAGACAGAACCCATCTCTGGAAAAATTGGGGGGGGCTGTCAGCCAGGAGGAATGCTGTGACTCGGGCCGGGACCTTGCAAGGCGTTTAACTCACAGGCCAGCCCCTGTCCAGTGGGGCTAAGTCGTGGCCGACCTAGAGCGAAGCTGAGGTCTGGATGTGCTCGCTTGCCAGACTGGGGTGACCACTGGATCTAGATTATCCAGCCCATTGCTCAGTCCGACATTTGTTTGTAGATCTCACCGGAAAAATACAGGAGAAAAATTTTCTATCTAAAAAGAAAATTGTCAGGACCAAAGATCCCAGCAAGTAACTGAGTCCTTACTCCTGACTAGGCAGAAAAAAAACGAGTGCCTATAGCAGAGAGAGAGAGTATACCCTCTGGGACTGCCCATGGGCATAGCCAGATTTTCTTTCTGCCTAGTGTCCTACTCCTGTAGGGGGAGGAATAACCCACACTCTCTTCAGCTATAAGACATTTCGCCGCTGGCTTCACTAAGGGTCTACATCCTCTCCACGATGTGTTCTGCAGTCATGTTAGTGCTATATACTTAATTTTGGATTTGCTGTTTGAACTATCTGTATTCTGGTATTGGATCGCTGTACCTATCTTTTTGTCTTACCTATTGATGTTGTATGGTATGCCTTTTTATTTCCTTCAAATAAAGAATTTTGAAAAAAAGAATATCAGGAGCTGTGTGCATCAACTAACAAAGAGAAAAGTTGATTTTAATTTCAAGATAACAAATTACAAATATTTCTTTGTGTGTGTGAAAGTGGTGGACCGCTAGACGTGAGTGTTGGTTCTGGTTATACAATAAGGTAAAAGGCATCTGGAAAGTATTCACAGCGCTTTACTTTTTCCACATTTTATTTTACAACCTTATTCCAAAATTGATTAAATTCATTATTTTCCTCAAAATTCTACAAACAATACCCCATAATGACAACGTAAAAGAAGTTTGTTTGAAAGATTTCAAACAAACTTCTTTCATGTTGTCATTATGGGGTATTATTTGTAGAATTTTGAGAAAAATACTGTTTCTTAATTATTTGTGCCAAAAAATTTTTTACCCTACAAAGAAGTTTCTACTCTCCTTTCCTACCACCCCTCCTGAAGCATCTTTAAAATCTGCCACTACCAGAAGTTTAGAAATCTTGGTCTCCCCTGCATTTAGTGAATTCTCTTGCTGACTCCTATATCACTATTGGACTCTATAGTGGCATAGGTTCCTTCAGATTTAACCATTGAATACTTGCAACATATTTTGGACAGTAGTTTCTCTTTAATACAGCAGACGGTGGCAGTGTGGGTGGTGAAAGAGGAGTGTAATAAAGCGGTATCGAACCTAAAACCAAAAATGTATTATATTGCAGCTTACCAATCATTAGATGTGGTAGCTGCATCGTTTTTCTTTTCTTAGGCCTTTCCCTCTGTTTTCACCTGGTGATCCAGCCAGTAACACACCTTCTGTGTTAATGAGACACAACTCTGGAGGAATGTTCACAGGAGGCACATTAGGCAGCAGCAGCAGCAACATTGTCAGTCTGAAGGGAGGTTAGTGTTAAATGCATCAGCAGTTTAAATATACTAACGCATTGAGGCCAAGCTAAAGCTTACACTTTATAATCAGTTACAGCAAAATGTTTTGCTCCTTTTAGGGAATAAAAGGTTTTGCATGAATAGATACAAGCTAATAATTCTAATCACCCCTGCCAATGTTAAGTGGTTTGTCTCGTGCATTCTGTTGGAGAGTTGCTGGAGGGCTTGAGCTTGTGAAAAACAACAGACTTGCTGGATCGCCAGATGAAAATAGAAGAAAGAAAGTCTAAAAGAGGAAACAAATGCAGCCATCACATCTATGAACTGGTAAGCTGCAATATAATAAATGTTTGCTTTAAAGGATAAGTCCACACTGAAACTAAAATCCCTGCATCTATAGATCTCCACATTCTAACACTAAACTATCTAGCCCTGTAAAGAAGAAATCAGCATACTTACCTTTTTTTAAGCCGATCTATAGATGCAGGGTATTTAGTTTGAGTGTGGACTTACTTTGCAAGGTGCACATTTTTGGCATTTTTATTTTAGCAACATAGTCCCTTTAAGGTCATTCAGTAATTACAATAAGCTCAATAATATGACAAAGCAGACAGTTACAGAACCAAGCTTTTTGTAGAGGGAGTGGGGTGGTAATAACAAAGATTTTCTGGGGATTGGAGTTGATCATAGCCAATTAGTTTGCAGATTTATTATCCATCAAAACTCATTGTAATGAGAACATAAAAGTTAAATGTACTGGAACTCGGCTGATATGATCCTTATTAATGACCCGACTGCTGCCCAACTCAAAGCAATGACATTGTTTTGTCCTGACATGAAAAGGAACATCATTTCAGTAACTGTTATTACAGGTAGCAGAGCTTTTACAGGGATATTTAAAGTTTGTTTTTTTCCCCCATAGCAGGTAACCTGCACTACCCAAGTGTGAGATTTGAGTCAAAGACAAGTCTGGCATCTTTGGTTTGTTTTGTTTATTTTATATTGGGGATGGGAGAAGGGAATAAAGGTTTGGGGGGGCATTCATTGCTCCACCAACACCTATGGGATTGTGACAGACCAATCAATACATAATAAGTTGGTATTTATGCTCATTTGCATATTTGAATTTGATTGGTCCATTTTAAAGCAACTGTAATAACGGTTATGCATTGGTTATGATCTTATCTAAGTAATAACTGCGTCAGCAGTTAATCTAACGGCGGGGACAGAAGAGGAAAGTTGTTGCTCCAATCGGTCCTGGAGAGGGCTAGCTCCTCAGAGGGTGAAGCCTGGATCCGCCGCTGTCTCGCCTTGCCGGACTGCCCTGTCCCTCCGGGTGTTGATGCTGGCATGTTCACGGCCCCCTCCTCCTCTGCTGGGCCCCGTGGTGGACTTCCTTCTCTCCCCAGGAACCAAGTGGTGAGCCGCCGCCTTCCTTCCCCTGCCCGCCCCTCACGGTCTCCGCCTCCAGCCTCAAGGGATGTCCGTCCTTTGTCTGCATCTGTTACGCCCCCCCCCCCCCCCGGCGACTCCACAGCAAACTACTCCAGCCGGGACAACAGGCCTAGAAGAAAGCCTAAGAGGTTCAATTCCCCATCGCCTCCTCGCAGCTCCGCTGCTTCCAAGAAGGGCAGGAGCAGGCGTTCTATGGACAGACGTCACAATACATTAAATATGCCTGCTGTTTGTCCTCCTCCTGAGATTTGTGTCTCCCCCTCCCTTATTTCTTCTGTTCCTTCACAGGATGCTGCTTTGGAGCCACCTTCTGGTGAGAATGAGGTACTACATGCCCAAGATTTGCCAGAAAATGTGTCAGCTCCTATGACAAGTGGTGAGTCTGATAATGTACAAATGTTATTGGATTTGGCAAGGTCATTTAATGTTTTGGTAAATCAAATTGTTAATGTACAAAGATTACCTGTTAATAATGTTGCACCTGTTTGGAGTGATAATGTCGGTGCTGTTTCTGATTTACCTTTGTCTAATGTTACTTCTGTACCTGTATCCACTTTTCAAGTGCCTATGCCAGTATCCTCTTCTTCTATTCCTGAAACATGTTACAAGGAGGCTATGACGTGCGAACTTTCGCCGTTGGGCTACCATTTGAATTTAGTGTTAAAAGAGAAGATCTGGAAAGGAGAATTTGTAGATATATTATCTTTACTACCTTCTTCTAAAGATAACCGTTTTGATAAAAAAGATAATGAGAAATCTGATGAGCGCAGAACACCGGCCAGATCTTTTAACAATTGGCTTCAAGGTTTCTCTATCTACGCCAGTGTAATGGGAGAAAAACATCCTGAATTTTGTAGTGGTTTGTTTCAGCATGTTAAAATAGTTCTAGAAGCCTATAAAAATTTTAATGGGCTAGCCTGGTTTTTTTATGACGAATCTTTTCGTCAAAAACTTGCTATACATAAATCTATGCGTTGGGGGACAAAAGACGTTGGGCTTTGGCTGAACCTTCTTTTGCCTCAGCGTTCTTTTGTGAAGCCAATGTCTGTCACCCCGCCTGCTCCTTTTAAAAAAGGTTTGTGCTTTAGCTTTAATGAAGGCCAATGCAAGTGGCCGGGCACATGCAGATATAAACATGAGTGTTCTTTTTGAGCTGGCGCTCATTCTGCCTCGAGATGTTTTAAGAAGCTGGCATCTCACTCTGCCAATCCACAGCCTGATATTTTTCGTAAAAGTGGTCACACCGGTGAGGGTAGCAGAAATGCAACAGTGGCTTCAATTATGGCCAAACCGACTGATAGCTCGCATCCTATTTGATGGTTTCTCTGTTGGTTTTCTACTGCCTTCCTTTACAGGTTCAGGATGTGTGGTGCATGATAATTTGAAGTCGGTGTCCAGAAATGAAGCTGTAGTTGCTGAAAAAATTTTAAAGGAGCTTCGTGATGGCAGAATTGCTGGCCCTTTTGTTGCGCCTCCTTTTGTTAATTTTCGAGTTTCACCATTGGGAATTATTCCGAAGAAAGAACAAGGCTCTTTTCGTCTTATACACCACTTGTCATTTCCTAAAGGCTTATCGTTGAATGACGAGTTGGATCATGACATTTGTGCTGTTTCCTATTCTTCTTTTGACGATGCCTTGCGCATAATTCGCAATGTTGGTGACTCAGTCCTATTGGCAAAAGCTGATGTTAAATCAGCTTTTAGGCTTCTTCCCATTCACCCTAGTGCATACAATTCGTTGGGTTTTAAATTCGATGGTTTTTATTTCTATGACAAATGCCTCCCAATGGGTTGTTCTTTATCATGTAAATATTTTGAGATGTTTTCTTCATTCTTGGAATGGGTGGTTTGTTATCGCACAAAATCTCTTAATGTTGTTCATTATTTGGACGACTTCCTCTTTGTGGGTAAGGCCGGCACTTCGGACTGTTTATCCCTTTTTTCGGAATTTGTTGTTGTATGTCGCCAATTTGGAGTTCCCTTGGCTCACGAAAAATCAGTTTTTCCTACTAGGTGTTTAGAATTTCTGGGCATTACTATTGACACCGCTGCGATGGAGTTTCGTTTGCCTCCTGCTAAAATTTGTAAGCTATATACTCTAATTGATTTTGTCTTGTCCAAACAAAAAGTCACTTTGAGGACTTTGCAGTCAGTTTTGGGTTTGTTAGCCTTCGCGTCCCGGGTTATTCCCATTGGTAGAATTTTTTCGAGACGTTTATATAAAGCTATTGCTGGTGTTTAATCCCCCTTTCATTTTATTCGCCTCACTCGCAGTTTACGTGATGATTTGCTTGTGTGGAAAAAGTTTTTAATAAATTATAATGGGTGTTGTTTATGGAGACAGCCTTTTTGCACCTTGTCTGCCTTGGATTTGTATACCGATGCTTCAGGTTCCATTGGGTATGGGGCTTTCTGGCAAGGCTACTGGTCAGTGGGCTTGTGGCCTGAACCTTGGAAATTGTCCGGATTGACTAAGAATATAGTTTTCTTGGAAATTTTTCCATTGCTGGTTTCCTTGGAGTTGTGGGGTTCTAATTTCCGTAATCGTAATTTGTTGTTTCATTCAGATAATATGGGTGTTGTCTATGCCATCAATTGTTTGACTTCTAAATCTTTGCCCGTATTAACTGTATTGCGTCAATTGATTTTTATGTGTTTAGAACTGAATGTTTGGATTAGGGCGAAATATGTACCGGGTAAGTCGAATTTAATCGCTGACTCTCTCTCTCGCCTACAGCTAGACCGGTTTCGAGAATTAGTTCCATATGCAGACGTTCGAGGCAGTTTATGCCCTCAGCATTTGTGGGATCTGCTTTGACTCCGGTGCATCAAGCTGTTCGTAATTCATTAGCCCCCTCCACGTGGGCGCACTATTTAGCCGCGTGGCGTATGTGGGACGGTTATATAAATTCTCTGGGAAATAATCCGGAGATTTCTTTAGAGGACCTCGTTCTAGAATTTCTTAATTTTTTGATGTCTAAGGAATATTCTTATTCGCATATACAAAAGATGCTTAGTGGTATTTCCTTTTTCTTTAAATTATCAGGTATGCCTTCATGTATGTCCTTCTTTCCAGTCCAACAGGCGTTGAAGGGATACAGAAGAGAATTTGTTACACCGGATTCTAGGTTTCCCATATCTTCTTCCATATTGTTGACCATTTGCAAGGCTACAGATTCTGTTTGCTTTTCGCCTTTTGAGGCTTTGCTATTTAAAGTGGCATTTAGCCTTTGTTTTTTTGGCGCTTTTCGGATATCTGAAGTATTGCCAAAAAATTCTTCGTGTATGTATGGTTTGATGTTCACGGATTTAATATTTAGACCTGATTTTATACAGATTTATTTAAAACGCAGCAAGACAGATCAAATTGGACGTGGCCGCTGGATCACGCTTCGTCCTTTGCATGGTTCTTTGGTTTGCATTGTTTCTCTTCTGTCCGAGTATTTAAAAGTACGCCCTGCTGGCTCTTTGTTGCTGCTTCATATGTCGGGTCTTCCTCTTACCATTTACCAATTTAATTCGGTTTTGAAACGTTGTTTGGCACATGCGAATCTTCAACATCTTCGCATTACATCTCACTCCTTTCGTATCGGTGCTGCCACCGAAGCTGCATTATTGGGTTTCCCTGATCCAATTATTAAACGTATTGGGAGGTGGGATTCGAACTGTTTTCGGAATTATGTGAGGCCTAATTTTATCATTTAACTTGCAGGTTGTCGGAAACATATTTGGATTCTCGGTCATTCCTTCATATTCTGGGCCTCTCGTAGGGCAGCTCTGAGATGCTATGGTTCGAACCTTGGTCTGGATATGGATGACTTTCAAGTTTGGTGGTTGGGTAGGAGGGGTATGTTATGTGTTGATTTGAATGATTCTTTGCCTTTTTTAATGTCTCATTGGCCATCCCCTTCTATTATTATTTTGCATTTAGGCGGCAATGATATTGGGTCTAGTACGACTTTGGATATCATTTCTACCCTTAGATTGCAATTTTTGAGGCTGCATTCGTTATTTCCACATTCGGTTTTAATTTTTTCGGAAATTGTCCCCAGACTCAGTTGGCATTTAATTCCTGAGCTTAAATTTTGTAAAAATATCCGTAAACGTATTAATAGATATTTGGAAAAATTTTTGCCTTCGATTAATGGTTATTCGTATAGACACGTTGACTTAGAAGGTTACTTGCCTGGTTTCTATCGTCCAGACAATGTTCATTTGTCGAATATTGCTTTAGATATTTTTAATTTGGGGCTTCAGAATAGTATTGAAATGGCCACGGTTAGGTTGGTGGGGTGCCAGGCTCTTGTTGTTTGAGCCTGGCTGGTGGATATTGTATTTATGTTAATTAACTTGAGCAATCAATGCTGAGTTAATATAAAGATAGTTTATTAATATTATATATGTTATAAAATATATATATAGGTTTTTGTATAATATATATATACAAATTTGAATGGTTATATCAATAAAGGGCCGTGGCCAATTTTCAATCCATATTCTAAGTCTGGTCTCTTTTATTTATGTTTCTTATATATATATTTAGATATATGTTTTTTCTTCTGATGGGTTCTGTCTACGGTCCCATAAAGGTTTGGGGGGGGCATTCATTGCTCCACCAACACCTATGGGATTGTGACAGACCAATCAATACATAATAAGTTGGTATTTATGCTCATTTGCATATTTGAATTTGATTGGTCCATTTTAAAGCAACTGTAATAACGGTTATGCATTGGTTATGATCTTATCTAAGTAATAACTGCGTCAGCAGTTAATCTAACGGCGGGGACAGAAGAGGAAAGTTGTCCCGCCCTCCCCACCCCTATGTTTACCCTATGTCACGGTCCTTTTTTGGATGTCTTTGTACTTGATACTTTGATGTCAACTTGAGTGGTTATAACTGAGTTGATGATATTTATTGTGGTTGTGGATATTGTATTTATGTTAATTAACTTTAGCAATCAATGCTGAGTTAATATAAAGATAGTTTATTAATATTATATATGTTATAAAATATATATATAGGTTTGTGTATAATATATATATACAAATTTGAATGGTTATATCAATAAAGGGCCGTGGCCAATTTTCAATCCATATTCTAAGTCTGGTCTCTTTTATTTATGTTTCTTATATATATATTTAGATATATGTTTTTTCTTCTGATGGGTTCTGTCTACGGTCCCATGAGTGGGATACTCCTCTGGCTCAACTAGGTACAAAATGGGACACTTGAAGAAAAATGCCTTTCAGCGCTGTCTTGACACCGGCTGGGTGCCGACCAACGCTTGCTGGCGCTTGAAAAACACTGACTTGCTGAACTGTACTTGAAACTTGACTCCTGACACTCTGGCTAGCTCAAAAGTCCTGGACTGTACTGAGAACTGACTTCTGACACTCTGATTAGCTCAGAAGTCCTGAATAGTGTTGAGCGAACACGGACTGTATTATTCGGGTTCGTACCGAATAATTGGATTTTTGTTACCCGAACAAGGACCCGAAAACTTTACTGTATGTTCGGGTTTAAAATCCGTGTTCGGTAATTGTATTTCCTGTTTTGTATGTAATGGCGCGCTTTTAATGGCGGGCTTTCAACAACCAATCAACAAGCGTTTAACAGGTGTGCCTTAAGCCATCCCAGCCTACTAATATATTAGTAGCTGTGATTGGCCATCTGAAGCATGTGACCCATGTCTTTATAAGTTCGAGAGCCACAGCGCGGTGCGTCATTCTGCTGTAATTTAGGGAGAGAGCACACATCATACATGCTGGCTGCTGATTAGGGACAGACAGTGAAAAATTGTGCCCGAAAAGAATGCAGGGACAGGTCGGAGTGTAGGCAGGGAAAGTTATTTGAGCATTTTAGGGACAGGCTGGAGAGATTAGGCAGGGACAGTCTACATGGATTTTGCTGTGTGGGGGGAGGTGCAGTGAACGATCTTTTTGAGCATTTTAGGGACAGGCTGGAGAGATTAGGCAGGGACAGTCTACATCGATTTTGCTGTGTGGGGGGTGGTGCAGTGAACGATCTTCTTGAGCATTTTAGGGACAGGCTGGAGAGATTAGGCAGGGACAGTCTACATCGATTTTGCTGTGTGGGGGGTGGTGCAGTGAACAATCTTTTTGCCCTCACTTGAGCCCACTGAGGAGGAGGAGGGAGAAAAAAATCTATTTTTATCAAACTGTTGTGTGCAGCGTTCAGCTATATTTTACTACAGATTGCTGTTCTAATCTGCTATTTAAAAATTACAAATTTAAAGGGGATTTTTTTTAAGGGCAATTGCCATGCTCTTAGCTACATTTTGATGCCATTTGCAGCCCTCTAGCCCTTTCCATTGTTTTTTTAGAGCCATTTTAGTGCCTGAAAGTTCGGGTCCCCATTGACTTCAATGGGGTTCGGTGTCCGGGTAAAGTTCGGAAAAAGTCCGGGACACGGACCCGGACTTTTTTTTCAAGTTTGGCCAAACCCGCCGAACACGGACATCCAGGTGTCCGCTCAACTCTAGTCCTGAACACTGCTCCCTTCAGTCTTTCCTGACTGAGGTAGCTTCTGTAAACTGCTTCTGCAACTCTCAACACTGTACACTGCACGCTGAACACAACACTCCAGGGCCCAACTGCTGGCACCCCCTCTACACTTCAGGGTCCACATATTGGCACCCCCTTTACACTTCAGGGCCCACACACTGGCACCCCCTTTACACTTCAGGGTCAACACTGGCACCCCCTTTACTCTTGCCTCCTGCACTGGCTAGCTAGCTCCTGGATCCCTCTGACCTTCTCCGTAGTGGTCCCCTCTCACTTGGCAAACCCCCAGGGGCAGTTTGCAGTACTCACGAACTGGGAATGCTTTCCTGAAACTCGACCCCTCTCAGCTCTGCTGGTGCTCGGCACACGGGATCCTCTCTGCAGCTCAGCTCAGCCCTCTGTCCCCTCAGGCAAGCCGACTGGGACACCCGATTCCTCTGACAGGAGGAGAGACAGCCATACTCTCCCTCCTGTGACTCTGCTTTCCACCAAAGATGCTGCGTCATGTGCTCCCCTCAAACCTATACCCACTCCCAGAATGCTGTGCGGCAGAATCTGCCTTTCTGGGGTAGATACAGGCCTGAGTGAACCATTGGCTGGGTTTCCTCCACTGCCCAATGAGAACCCTCTCATTGAGTACAGTGGGGAGACTCCCCAGTCTCAACAGCCACACCTGGGAGACATGACAGCCCAGCTGAAAATCATGGCCCTGCTGTTAAGTAGACAAGGCCGCTGTACTTTACCTAGCACCTACCTTGTAGGGTGCTACATATGCATTAGGTGAAAAACCTTCCTATCCGTGTCAATACACAAAGCAGCAGGACTCGAGAGCACGCCCACTCGGGTGCCTCCCTAGGGGCACCCGATGAAGAGGAAGAGCAAGGAGCACCCCCAGGGCACGCCAGAAGAGGCGGATCGGGGCTGCTCTGTGCAAAACCCTTGCACAGAGCAGGTAAGTACAACATGTTTGTTATTTTTATTTTAAAAAATCTGAACCTTAACAACCCCTTTAAACAATACTAGGCTGTACACACTTGGCATTTTACCCAACTTTAAACATGCTTACGTTTAGATGTAAAACACAATTATCCTATAGCAAAATAACACTATCAGCAAAAAAAAAAAAAAAAAATCGGGAAAAAAAAGGTGTGGCGTCCCCCCAAAAATCCCTACTAGACCTATATCTAAACATTCAGCCCAGAAGGTCAGGACAGGGAGAGGGACAAGCGAGTGCTCTTCTCCTCCTGAACCATACAAGGCCACATGCTCTCAACATGGGAGTGTGCTTTGGGGCAGGGTTTATTCCCCCCCCCCCACATCTCTCGTCATGTGCATGACCTTACATCCATATAACTACTATCTTCATCATTATTTCTTCTACTCATCCATCTTTTGTCCTATTTCACAGTGTGTTAGGTATTCCTCTACATATACATATATTTGTTATACAGTGTGCATATATTTATATATATATACTGTATATATATATATTTTTTTTTCCATACGTTTTGCATCCCATCATCTTTTAACCATTGGTGCAGTGTTGTATCAGTTTTATATTGTATGTCCTTGTTTTAGCTTTTGTTTTTCTCTGTATCATGATGACCAGTGATTGCCACTTTAAGGTTTTTGTTCTAGTTCATCTATTGCTCCTTTAATATCTGCTCACACGCCTACCTTTTAGACTATATTAACTTGGCTCCCTCATCATCCCGTACACTTGAAAAAGGAGCGCGCATGCCCTGTTTGGCCATCGCGCATGCTCAGAAACGCGTTGTGTTCCTCTTCCACCCTTCGGTGACGTCCTGCGCCTCTGATGCTGCGGCCTAAAGCTGGTCCTAGACATAGCCTACCCGGAGGACATGAGTGCCGTCACCCTCCCTGTCTCCTGCTGACATCCTAGCTCTGCAGTCTTGGATCCTGGCCACACCGTGCTATGACCACCATCAGGCCTTGTCCTGTTTGATGAGCTTCAATTGTTACCAATGTGAGTGTACAGTACTATTGTTCACCTTTTATCTATTAAAACTACTGCTCTTAGAGGCGCTTGTAACAGAACCATGATCCACACTGTACTTGTGGACTTCTGTCAGTATATGGCTTCCTCCCAGTTGTGAACATAGACACCAGATTTTCCCAGCCGCCCTACATACAAAGCTGGCCGACAACTTAACTTGTACTGAAATCTCTGTTTATTGAACTGTTTATTGAACAGTCACACAGAATTTAAATACATCATGGACCTCCCCCTCCTGATCAGATTACCACACACAGGTCAGTGGTTGCCTGATTTCATTATCATATGCAGATGAAATTGTATACAGAAATAGAATTAACCTGAACTAATTATCTAGCCATCTGGACAGAAACAATGTGAGGTCATTAACATTTAACAATAGAACAGACAGATTTAACACAATCCACATCCACATCACACCTCAATAGATAGACAATAGGGAGAGCCTGCCAGTGACAATCTGTCCGTCTCCTACATTGAAGTACATGGAATACACATCTAAAGCATTGCTTTGAGTATTTAGGAGTCACAGACTTCATGGCAACAGGCTATAGGTCTCACAGTGTAAAGTGGGATCAAATCTTCATTGATATTGTTGATAAATATTACTAAGTATCAGTCTTTCACTCCCAGTGACGGTGAGTACTGTCACAGTGCTCTCCTTTTTTTGTCATGAGGTGCCATGTTGAACTTCCAGTGACCAGTATGAGAGAGTGAGAGTAATAACACCAAATTTAACACACCTGCTCCCCATTCTCACCTGAGGTCTTGTAACACTAACGAGTCACATGACACCAGGGAGGGAAAATGGCTAATTGGGCCCAATTTGGACATTTTCACTTAGGGGTGTACTCACTTTTGTTGCCAGCAGTTTAGACATTAATGGCTGTGTGCTGAGTTATTTTGAGGAGACAGCTAATTTACACTGTTATACAAGCTGTACACTCACTGCTTTACATTGTAGCAAAGTGCAATTTCTTCAGTGTTGTCACATAAAATAATAATAAAATATTTACAAAATTGGGAGGGGTGTACCCACTTTTGTGAAATGCTGTATATGTGCTTAGGTCAAATTTAATGAATGAGGTTTACAACCACTTTAAAGGAGTTGTAAAGGCAGAAGTTTTTTTTATCTTAATGCATTATATAGTATAAACAAAGCTGTGCTATAAATTTAACATTATTGGAACTGTATATAATATTGAGTACAATGGTCCATAAATTCAATCGACAAATATGTGAAAAAGTGAAAAATAGAAAAGTATAAAAGTAATAGTGGAAATTCTTGACTACAATGTCCAAATAGTCCTTGAAAATAAGTGCATCCAAACTGAAGTGTCACTCTTCAAAACAAGGATATCAATAGTGTGCACAAACTGCTTACCAGAAAGAATTTATTCAAACGCCTGTTATATGATGTATGTTCTCCAGACCCACAATATAACCAGGGATTAGAGGAAGGCACTTAGATAGATTTCGGCCTCAGATGATATGATGAACTCAGCAAACATGTGCATATAAAAATAGATAAAACTCATAGCGTGATACCGTATTATGAAGGTGCACATATCACATATATTGCCACCTATATGTGTGGTCCACCATCCAAAAAAATTTGTACTAAAGTGTAGGACAGTCACCTCCACCAAACTGCTTACCAGACACACATATATGTGTAGCAAGAGAGAAATATAGATCCAGATAAGTGCCAAACGTCAGTCATGAACGTGACCTCCACCACATGTACAAACTGCTTACCAGATGTATGGAAATATGGTGCCAAATGATAGATGCCAATTTAAAGGAATAGCCAGAAGAAGATAAGACCCATAGGAGTACCAAACTTCAATCTAAAGCCGTGACCACCACTGACATATACAACTGCTTACCAGATGTACACTTAAGTAATGCAGACAGCAAGTACTGATCTCCTCAGGAGCAAAAATTACACAGGTCCCAGCAGATGTAAGCTCAATGAAGTACCGACAGCAGATAACAATCCCTTCAGGAACATCGAGCGCAGGTCCCGGCTAAAGGAAGATACTGTGTCCACGGTTTTCTCCAGAAGCATCAGATCGTGTGGTCACATATAAGAAATAAAGTTCCCCATAGCGTAAAACCATAAACGTTTTATTTGCATAAAAAGGAGTAACACTTACATTCAAAGATGTGTAAAAGCGTTTTTATAGCGCAGCTTTGTTTATACTATTTCTTTTGGGTGTCTATCACACTTTAAGTTGCTGCTTTGATCCACTATTATCTAGCGCGGTTACCCCCCTCTACACCTTAATGCATTATATGCTTTAAGATAAAAAGCCTTCTGTGTGTAGCAGCCGCCCCAGCACCCCCTAATACTTACCTGAGCCTCCTTTCTATCTAGCGATGTCTGCGAGTCCCTCGGCATCCTCCTGATTGGCTGAGACACAAGAGTGGCACCATTGGCTCCAGCTGCTGTCAATCAAAATCAGTTAGCCAATCAGGAGAGAGAGGGGGGGCGGGGCTGAACAGCAGCTCTGTGTCTGAATGGACACACAGAACTGCGGCTTGGCTCAGGTGCCCCCATAGCAAGCTGCTTGCTGTGGGGGGGACTCAACAGGAGGGAGGGGCCAGGAGCAGTGTGGCGGGATCCGAGAAGAGGATTATGTGGGCTGCGTGTGCAAAACCATTACACAGAGCAGGTAAGTATAAAATGTTTGTAATTTATTTATTAAAAAAAATAAAATAAAAAAATAGACTTTAACCACTTACCGCCGCAGTTGTATATCAGTACTTTGACGCAAAACACCGGGGTTATGGTAACAGATAGCTGCCATAACTTTTTTTATTTTTTAAAACAGCGGGCGATCGGCTTTTAGGTAAGGGTGGTCCCAGCAGCGGATTCGCAGCGGGATCACCCTTACGGCGTGGCGGAAGAGGTGCCCCCCTCCCGCTGCGCCCCGGACAGGAAGTCGAGTGAGGGCAAGATGGCCCTCACTCGACTCTATGGTCTTGGAGTTGCCTAGCAACCGGCTTAAAGAGCCAATTTTTTTAAACGCTTTTTTTTTTTCTTTTTTAGTGTCCTTGGGAGATCTGAGGACTTTTTGACCCCAGATCTCTTAATAAAGAGGTCCTGTCATGGCTATTTCTATTACATGGAATGCTTACATCCCCTGTAATAGGAATAAAAATTATACTTTTTTTCTTAAACTGTTTAAAAATCAAAAATAATAAATAAAATAAATAGGGGGAAAAAAACTTTAAAGCGCCCTGTCCCCGTTAGCTTGCACACAGAAGCGAACGCATACGCAAGTCCCGCCCACATATGTAAACGGTGTTCAAACCACGCATGTGAGGTATCGCCACGATCGTTAGAGCGAGAGCAATAATTTGAGCTCTAGAATTCCTCTGTAACTCTAAGCTAGTAACCTATAGGAATTTTTAAAGTGTCGCCTATGGGGATTTTTAGTACCAAAATTTGTCGCCATTCCGTGAGCGTGCGCAATTTTGAAGCATGACATGTTGGGTATCTATTTACTCGGCGTAACATTATCTTTCACATTATGGAAAATAATTGGGCTAACTTTACTGTTTTCTTATTTTTTAACTTAAAAAAGTGATTTATTTTTTTTTCCAAAAAAATTGCGTTTAGAAGACTGCTGCGCAAATACGGTGTGATAAAGAATATTGCAACGATCTCCATTTTATTCTATAGGGTCTCTGAAAAAATATATAATGTTTGGGGGTTCTAAGTAGTTTTCTAGCAAAAAAAAACATGATTTTAGCTTGTAAACACCCAGTGTCAAAAATAGGCCTGGTGGGTAAGTGCAGACATCCCAACCTGCAAAAACTCATTTCAGGGAGGTGGCACTCCACGCCGCTGAATCCTCCCATGCGTGCCGCCGCACTCTTCCCGTGCTGCCGCGCCCCCCCCCCCCCCCCCCCTGCACTAATTTAACACAACTAAAGGATGATCAAATGAAATGGAATCAGCATACAGAGGAGGTTTACTAAAAAAAAAGTTTTGAATTTAGCTATGTACTTTACAGTGCATCTCTAGGTAATGGGTAATTCCCCTCCCTTCATGAAAAGCCCAGTGACTTCCTGTTGGCTTTCTGGTAGTGGAATAATGGATACATTTCCCCAGAGGCACATAGACCACAAAAAAATGACTATGGCAGAAGTTTTATTCCTTCATCAAAATGTAAAAGAAGAATGTCTACAGGTACACTTTACCATAGGTCCACATGTTCGAGAAGCAGTGAGTAGAAGCTTCCAGAAGCCTCCTGTGCTCTCAGTACACATCAGTGAAGGGGTTGCTATGGACAACTGCTGTAGTGCTGACAATTTTTATCTCGTTATTTTTTTTTTTTCCCATCATTTATTTCTGTGCTAAAGCAGATGGTTTAGGAAGCGCAGTTAGTGTGGGACATAGAGGAATCAATCTGCATGTACCTAGCATACTTACTGTTACATGTGGTCTTGTGGCGCCAACTGCTGCAGTGAAATACGCAGCTCACTGTCAGGAGTAGAGAGAAAGCTACTGCTTCCTCTGTATCCCTCCTCCTCTCACAGGCAGAGTGCATTTGATATCACTCCGCCTGTGAGCCGGGACTACTTTTACGGGAGACTTGAGATGTCTGTAAGTGGTTAAAGTCACTTTAATTACACATGGCTTTTATTCATCTTAAAAGATAACTAAAGGCAAAACTTTTTTTTTTTTTTTTTTAGTTTTGGATAGAGTGGAGCGGGATTAGAATGCTTGTCCAATTTTTTTGCTGTCTGTGCCCCTGTTAGGGAGATTCACCCTCTCTATTTTTCTCTAGTTTACCATTATCATTAAAAGTGAAAGTAAAAAAAATCCCTAAATGTGGGTTATCCCCACAAAAGTAATAGAGGAGGAATCTTCCAAAGGGGACATTAGTTCTGGTGACCTGGGTGTCCCCAAGGAATTCCCTTAGTTTGCAGTGATTTCCTCTCACTTGCTGTTTGGCTATGGTAAAGGAAGTGAAGGTAAATCTTCCCAATGGGACACGGGTGGCGAAAATAAATCTGACAGCTTGCTCTCTCCAAAATAAAAAAAAACATTTTGCCTATAGTCCCATTTTAATCAATGCAAAAGTAAATAGCCACAAGGAGATAAAATGTCTGCTAATTCAACCCCAAATAGGCTTAGTTATATCATTTGCATGTAAATTAAAAATGTATATGGAGGACTGCAACTTTTTACTGTTTTATTAAATGTAGCACCCTACAGGTAGGTGCTAGGTAAACGTGTAGTGGGCCTTGTCTGCCTAACAGCAGGGCTGTGATTTGTTTAGTCAGGGTGTCATGGTTTCCAGGTGTGCCTGCTGAAGGGGGAGTCTCCCCACTGGCTCCTGTGAGAGGCTTCTCATGGGGCAGTGGAGGAAACCCAATCAGGGGACACATCCAGGCTTGTAACTACCCCAGAAGGCAGATTAGACTGCAAAGGATTCTGGGAGTGGGTGTAAGTTTGGGGGTAGCGCATGACATGAGGTCTTTGGCGGGAGCAGAGTCCCAGGAGGGAGAGAACAGCTGTCTCTCCTCCTGTCTGAGGGAAAGGATCTTGGGGTGTCGCCTGCAGATCCAGAGAGTGCTGAGCTAAGCTGAGGGGATCCGGTGTGCCGAGAGTCTGCGGAGAGTCAGAGGGGTCCAGTCCAAGGAAAGCCTACACAGGTCGTGAGTTCCGAGGATTGCCCCTGGGGGTCTGCCTGAAGTTAGAGGGGACCACTCCGGGGGAGGTTCAGGGATCCAGTGCCAGCTAGTGGGGAAAGGGGGTACCTAGGTTGAGGATCCTGAAGTGACAGAGGGGGTACATAGTTAGTGGACCCTGAAGAGTCAAGGTTAAAGGGGGCACCTGCAATTGGGCCCTGAATTGTACAGAGTGTGCCAGTTGAAATTTGCAGCTTTACAGAATTCTACAATATACTACCTCAAGCCAGTGCAAGGCAGGAGGGGAGTATTCAGTAACTTTGCAGTACAGCAGTGTCAGCAGTTCTACAATTCACAGTCCTGGATCTTCTGGACTTCAAGTCGAGGATTCAGCACTTCTATTGAGTGACCGAGTGCTCTCAGAGTTAGTGAGCGTTGGCTGGCGCCGGCCGGCGTCAAGGAAGCGCCAACGGGCATTTTTTTAGGAACAAAGTCCCAATTGTATAAAGGAGTATCCCACTCATTCCCTTCTCCCATCCCATTTAAATCAAATAAAACAACAAACAAAGATGCAGGAGTTGTTAATGTCTCAGTGCTCACACCCAGGGTCGCAGCTCACATGGGCTGGAGAGGTAACCGGTACCGATGGCAGACCCACATCAGGCCACAGGCCTGGAAAGCCTGCTACATAAAAAAATATACAACATGACATATCTTATGTGGCAGGTAAATAGCTGTTGCATCAGCATATATGATCTTTTAAATTGAAGTCATGGTCGCACCTAGATTCTATTCTGATATCAAATAATATCAATATTATACAATAACTGAACAAAACAGCATTACGAAAAGACTGTGGGCATGTAACTACAGAATTTCAAGCCATCAGTCACTACTGATGTGTAAATCACTGCTACTAAAGTGTCAAATAATATGAAAGTGTCAAGAGCCAAAGCCATATTTTTGTATTGTCAGTCAATCTAAATTTCCGAATTCAGACAAGAGCAGAAAGGTTACATGAGATAGGGATCCTAGGGATTACATTTCCTGCTGTTATTTAACATTTGTTCATACAGTTCAAAATCTGGGATTCGGCATTAGATATTGCTATGTTTTTGTACAAAAGAGCACATTTAAGAATGGGTATCCAGAGCACTTCATGTAGTAATATCACAGCTTCTAAGAACTAATGCTGTAAATATATATGCAATTAGGCATTAAAGGGATTGTAAAGGCAGAAGTTTTTTTTTATCCTAATGCATTCTATGTGCAGCAGCCCCCCTCAGCCCCCATAATACTTACCTGAGCCTGTCTTTATCCAGCAGCGATGTTACAGGAGTGTCTAAGCTGCCTGGGACTCCCCTCTTTATTGGCTGAGACAGCAGTCAATCAAAATCCTTTGGCCAATCAGGAGAGAGAGAGGAGGCAGGGCCAGGTCACAGCTCCATGTCTTAATGGACACACTGAGCTGTGACTCAGCTCGGGTGCAAGCTGCTTGCTGTGGGGGCACTCAACAGGAGGGAGGGGCCAGGAGAGCCAAAGAGGAAGATCTGGCCTGCTCTGTGCAAAACCAACTGCACAGAGCAGATAAGTATAACATGTTTGTTATTAAAAAAAAAAAAAAAAAAAGACTTTACAATTACTTTAACATTGATGCCTGTCTCAATGTTAGTTATTACGCTGTATGAGTCTGTGGGCTGGGATGACTGATCATTGTAATGACCAATCACAGCAGATCACATGACAATTGTAAACAATGAATGACCTCCTTTCTTGCCATCCATTGTATACAATTGTGTTGCTAGCTGTGATTGGTCACAATGATCACATTGTACAGACAGGGCCAATCACAGTCCATCTGTACCATGTGGTTAGCTTTAGCCAATCACAGCGAATCACAACAAAAGACACTGAGGCTGGGTTCACACTATTGCGATGTCAGACATTGCATGTTATTTGCACTGCATTGCTGTGCAGATCACATGTGATGTCTGTGCAATGCAAATTCAGCCATACAAAGTGTATGGCTGAATTTGCATAGCATTCAGGCAAAAATGGTGCAGGACCCTTTTTCTGGGCTGCCCTGGAATTGGATCACAAGGTTGTATCCAATGGTCCAATTCCTGCACCATTTTGCAGTTTGCACTGCGATCTGCGAACCGATCTGGGGGTGTCATTAACTTTGTATTGACGCCCACAGCGGTTCACATAGAGCAGTGTGAACTGCCTGCAAGAGACATGCGATGCGGGAAACCGTACTGGAATCGTGCTGGTTCCCACATCGCAATGGTGTGAACCCAGCCTGAATGAACAAGTTTCATTCAGTAACAATGGCTGCTTACAGTATACCAATGAATTTCATTGGTATAAACAATCATATTGTGTAAAAAAAAAATTAAAAAACTCCTAAACACTTCCACAGAATAGAGCAGTGTTACTATGGTAACAGTGTATTGCTCTGGTCACAGTATGTTAGAAAAAAATATTGTGCAAAAAATACATTTTTTTTTCTTACATACTGTCACCAGTCAGTGTCCCTCATCACCACCACACCAGTTATATGATAATGCTGTACTGCACTAGTGACCATATGTTAAAAACAATTGTTATTTTTTTTTTCTTCTTAATTTCTTAATTTTCAAAATGATTATGACAAAAAAATTACAACTACAAAGACTCGCCATGCTTCTTGGGCTGTCTAATTTCCAAAAAGTGGTAATTTGGGAGTATTTTGTGAAGTGCTTACACATGCATCATGAACTGTTGTGGTAACATGTGCCATCAACATGCAATACATGTATACAGATAGCTGTACCAGCATCAGGAGAAGAAGAGCGAACCATTAGCATACACTATACCTGGTGGATAGGGATAGGCTCAGGCGTGTTCTGATTATACCTTTTCTTGACCCGCAGTTGCACCTACACATGCTGCCTATGATTGGGGGTGTGCAGTGACTGCTTCCTTGCGGGTATGATCCAAGCATGCCTGAGCCCATCAATACTGATGGGGTTCTGGCAGCTGAAGGATAGTGGTAATTAGCATATACTCTGTGTAGTAATATGTTTGCTTTGCATGGTGCTGCAATACAGTATTAGCACTTTAAGGCTACATTCACATTTTCCCTGCGTTGTCCGGTTCTTCTGACTTTATTTGAAGTGTCACATACTGCTACTTCATTTATGTCACTGCAAAGCAGCACAATATATGGTGCATGCAGTGTAGAAAAATGCAGACATGCTGCATTTTTCCACATTGCAATGGATTGCACATCACACCAGCATTGTGATGTGAACAGGAAAAATAAAATCAATTGTTTTTATATGTGCCCTAGCAGAGTAGCAGTGACCTGCGTTTATTCCGTTTATTTGTAAGTCACTGTACAAACTGTGAACAAGTGAATTATTTTTTGTTCTTAAAGTGTAACTAAAGGCAAAAACTTTTTCTTGGTTTTGGATATAGTTGAGAGTGATTAGAACACCTGTCATTTTTTACCTGTCTGTGCCCCCCTTAAGGAGATTATCTCTCTATATTTGTCCTGTGTACCATTATCATAGAAAGTAAAAGAAAATCCCACATTTTGGGTTGACATCAGAACACTAATAGGGGGGAAACCTTCCAATGGGGACACAAGCAGTGGTGGGATTCAAAAATTTTAGTAACCAGTTCCTACTTTCAAGCATGGTATAATTTTTTTTTAATCTAATGTCAGTTAGGGGTCCGATCTGTCCGCCGCAATGTCGCAGTCCCGCTAAAAATCGCAGATCGCCGCCATTATTAGTAAAAAAACTAAATAAAAATGACATAAATCTTTCCCCCTAGTTTGTAGACTAGGTAACTTTTGTGCAAAACAATCAAAATACGCTTATTGGGATTTTTTTTTACCAAAAATATGTAGCAGAAAACAAACTGGCCTAAAATATAGTGCAAAAAAAATAAAAAATCTCACAGGTGATCAAATACCACCAAAAGAAAGTTCTATTTGTGGGGGAAAAAAAGGACATTAATTTTATTTGGGTACAGCATCACATGACCGTGCAATTGTCAGTTAATTGTCAATTGTCAGTTAAGTAAGAATCACAAAAAATGGCCTGGTTATTAAGGGGGAAATCTTCTGGTCCAGAAGCGGTTAAATTAAAAGCAGGGAGTTAGTACATCAGTGAGTGGTGGTGGACACAGCAACCTCCCCCCTTCCCCTGTATGGAGAGAGAGAGTATGAGAGAAAGAGGGATGAAGGGAGGGAGAGAGAGAAAGAAAGAGGGATGAAGGGAGGGAGAGAGAGAAAGAAAGAGGGATGAAGGGAGGGAGAGAGAGAAAGAAAGAGGGATGAAGGGAGGGAGAGAGCGAGAGAGAGAGAGAAAGAGGGATGAAGGGAGAGAGAGAGAAAGAAAGAGGGATGAAGAGAGAGAGAGAGAGAGAGAGAGAGAGAGAGAGAGAGAGAAAGAAAGAGGGATGAAGGCAGGGGGGAGAGGGGAGGGGGAAAGGATGATGGAGAGAGGGAGAGAGAGAGGGGGAAAGAAAGAGGGACGAAGGGAGGGAGAGAGAGAGAGGGGGAAAGAAAGCGGGATGAAGGGAGGGAGAGGGAGAAAAAGAAAGAGGGATGAAGGGAGGGAGAGAGGGAGAGAAAGAGGGATGAAGGGAGGGAGAGAGAGAGGGAAAGAAAGAGGGATGAAGGGAGAGAGAGAGAGAGGGAAAGAAAGAGGGGTGAAGGGAGAGAGAGATCGGGAAAGAAAGAGGGATGAAGGGAGAGAGAGAAAGAAAGAGGGATGAAGGGAGGGAGAGAGAGAGTGATGAAGGGAGGGAGAGAGAGAAAGGGGGAAAGAAAGAGGGATGAAGGGAAGGAGGGAGAGAGAGAGAGATAGAGGGGGGAGAAAGAGGGATGAAGGGAGGGGGAGAAAAAGAGGGGGGGAAGAAAGAGGGATGAAGGGAGGGAGAGAGAGGGAAAGAAAGAGGGATGAAGGGAGGGAGAGAGAGAGGGAAAGAAAGAGGGATGAAGGGAGGGAGAAAGAGAGAAAGAAAGAGGGATGAAGGGAGGGAGGAGGGAGAGAGAGGGAAAGAAAAAGGGATGAAGGGAGGGAGAGAGAGAGAGAGGGAAAGAAAGAGGGATGAAGGGAGGGAGAAAGAGAGAGGGAAAGAAAGAGGGATGAAGGGAGGGAGAGAGAGAGGAAAATAAAGAGGGATGACGGAAGGGAGAGAGAGAGAGGGAAAGGAAGAGGGATGAAGGGAGGGGGAGGGAGAGAGAGATCGGGAAAGAAAGAGGGATGAAGGGAGGGAGAGAGAGAAAGTGATGAAGGGAGGGAGAGAGAGAAAGGGGGAAAGAAAGAGGGATGAAGGGAGGGAAAGAGAGAGAGATAGAGGGGGGAGAAAGAGGGATGAAGGGAGGGGGAGAAAAAGAGGGGGGGAGAAAGAGGGATGAAGGGAGGGAGAGAGAGAGAGAGAGAAAGAAAGAAAGAGGGATGAAGGGAGGGAGGAGGGAGAGAGAGGGAAAGAAAGAGGGATGAAGGGAGGGAGAGAGAGAGGGAAAGAAAGAGGGATAAAGGGAGAGAGAAAGGGAAAGAAAGAGGGATGAAGGGAGGGAGAGAGAGAAGAAAAGAAAGAGGGATGACGGGAGAGAGAGAGAGAGAGAGAGAGAGAGAGGGAAAGAAAGAGGGATGAAGGGAGGGGGAGGGTGAGAGAGGAAAAGAAAGAGGGATGAAGGGGGGAGGGAGAGAGAGAGAGAGAGGGAAAGAAAGAAGGAGGAAGGGAGGGAGAGAGAGAGAGAGAGAGGGGGAAAGAAAGAGGGATGAAGGGAGGGAGAGAGAGAGAGGGGGAAAGAAAGAGGGATGAAGGGAGGGAGAGAGAGAGAGGGAAAGAAAGAGGGATGAAGGGAGGGAGAGAGAGAAGGAGGAGAGAGAGAGAGAGAGAGAGAGGAGGGGGGGAGACTCACCGAATCATCAGTTTGTGTCTGCTCTGAGGTAATCTGTCAGGCAGTTTCCCTTCTGCAGCGGCCACATTGTGAAGATGCAGGGAGGAGGTGGGTGGAGCCAGACCCAGGCACGGAGGACAAGGAAGATCCTCCTGCGCAGTGCATTATGGGTCCTCTCCTCCTCTGCACATCACTGGTTGCTAGATGCCAGTCGGTTGGCCATCCTAGCAACCAGTCTCTACCACACAAATACTGCAATACAAATACCGCAATTGCTGGCAATCGGCACATACCAGCTGTGCCGGTAAATTACCGACTGGGTGGCAACCCTGTGACAAATGGACTGGCCCGATCTCTGGCTTGCACCGGTTCGCAGAGCTTGTGAAATGTTAGTAACAGGTTCCAACGAACCGGTGCGAACCGGCTGAATCCCACCACTGGACACAAGTTCTGGTGACACACCAGGAACCCTTCACTTTGCAAGGATTTCCTCTTACTTCCAGTTTTGGCTATGGGACAAGAAGTTAAGGGAAATCTCCCTGATGGGACACAGATGGCAAGAAAAAAAACCTGATGGGGGTTATAACCCTCCATTATTCTACCCAAAATGAAAAAAAAAGTTTTGCCTTTAGTTACACTTTTAAAAAAAAGCATTTGAAACCATATAAGACTATTGATATTTTATGTTTGTCACATGACAGAGAGTGGAAGATCCTGGGGGGTACTGATGAGAACAGTGGCAAATGTGAATTATAAAGCGCTGCTGACCTTTATAAAATAAATAAACTGATTTGGAGGGACTGTCCCTCTTTAGGAACAAAGTCCCTCTGCCCCCCTTCCCTCCTCATTTTGGTCTGATGTAGGCATTATATCTATCAAAAAGGATTTTACTGGGCTAAATCTTTCATGCAATTTCTAAATTGTTACATTTGTAAATTTCAAAAGCCAGTATAAAAGAATAGTAGTGGTGGGAAAAAAACATTTCTCGGTTTAACCAATTATTTTTTGTGCATTAATTCTCCATTCATTGGGGTTGTCATTCGCCTACACACTTTTTGCTAATCGGTGTCCATCTATCCAATGTCAGAAAGTTGGGATGTATGGACTTTGTGACACATTTATATGCATATAACAACACTGTTAGCACTATTCAACCTATCATCAGTGGACATGGTTTCCAATTTTATTTACCTTGACTTTTACATGTCCTCTTATAAATAAAGGATCATTTGTAAGTGGACACTCTTTAGTATCGCAATGCACTGCAATGAATTTGTGTCAATGGGCCCTAAGTAAAGTAGGACAGTAAACCAGAGAATACTTGTAATGTTAATTTACAGCTCCAATAATAAAGTTAAGTGCTGTTTATGAACCATTGCACCCTGCAATAGCAGTACAAACAGTTAATGGTTGGAAAAGATTGACCCAGCTTTTCCACATTTTGTTTTAATTAACACATTTCTCTCCTTCAAGGTATGGATAGTTCAAGGCCTCACTTTACAGTGCATGCAATGTCAAAATGACATTTTCATCAACCTCTATTTCTATACCTTTGTATATAATAAACTGTTTACTAGACTTATCCACATTGAATAGGGCTCTGGAAAAAGAACAGTTACTATAAAACTGACAAAGAGTGCCCTCTTCAGGAGAACGGAGGCGGATACTGTTAGAAAATCAGTCTGTGTGAAGGTTACACGTTAGTTAAACTGAACCTGTCCTCTACATTACCATTTACCTCCCCCAAATATATATAAAAACACGCAAGGTGGAACTCAGCACAAGACAAGTTTGGTGTGAATTAGCAGAAATGCAATTCCAAGGAAGTAGTTGGGAGCAAACAAGAATAAATCATATTTAGAGCTGAACTAAAGTCTCCAAAGAAAACAATTTTTGAATCAGAAACATGTATAATTAGGTGACCAGCAAAAGTAACTTCCACTGTGAAAAATCATTAAACCATAATAAACAAGTGAAAATAGTCAGTTTCCACTGTGTGTCACTCCAATGGGTGAAAAATGATATATAATATAAACAGTTCTCATCCACTAGTGTAGTGTTCACAGATCATTAAAGAATAGTGATAATAGGATGATCAGATGAAATCCCGTTGTGTGCTGATTAAAGAGACACCAGAGAGATCCACCACCTCCGTGCTGCACGCCCCTCAGCCCAGCAACTCACCCCAGCTATTTGCCTTCCATTCTCATGGAAAAGGACATCTGCGCATAGATATCCCACTGTGACAATCAGGACAAGGGTAACACCAACACTCCTTTGATTAGGCAATCCTTTCTTGCTTATATATGAAAGAGAACAAAAAGGGCCCCACTAGTGCAATAACGTTTATACCCTTTATTAAAATCAATTATCCTCTAATATTGCACATACAGTTAGCATATCTTGTAGAGCACATAGAAGCATATAGAAGGGGATTGGGGTGCTCACGTGAGCTCTGGTGTTGTCCGCGATGATACCCTGGACAGCTCGAGAGACAGCGCTGTTCACCACCGTTCACCCGATCGATCCACTGGTACGTTGTGTGGCCACGCCCCTAACGTTTCGTCACTTCCTGACTGTATCAAAGGGAGATCCCTTCCCATCCCCCTTTGGAAAACTATACTGGATGCCCATGATCTTCGGGCCCTTAGACAGCAATGCGTCACCTACAGGAAAACTATTGTAATGGAAAACACAACATGGGCTCAGGAATACACTTCCAGAAAACATTGTCGGTGAACACAATCCACCGTGCAATTCACCGTTGCAGCTAAAACTCTATAGGCCAAAAAAGAAGCCATATCTAAACATGATCCAGAAGCGCAGGTGTTTTCTCCGGGCCAAAGCTCATTTAAAATGGACTGTGGCAAAGTGGAAAACTGTTCTGTGGTCAGACGAATCAAAATGTGAATTTTTTTTTGGAAAACTGGGACACCATGTCATCCGGACTAAAGAGGACAAGGACAACCCAAGTTGTTATCAGCGCTAAGTTCACAAGCCTGCATCTCTGATGGTATGGGGTTGCATGAGAAACTTACACATCTGGAAAGGCACCATCAATGCTGAAAGATATATCCAAGTTCTAGAACAACATATGCTCCCATCCAGACGTAGTCTCTTTCAGGGAAGACCTTGCATTTTCCAACATAACAATGCCAGACCACATACTGCATCAATTACAACATCATGGCTGCGTAGAAGAAGGATCAAGGTACTGAAATGGCCAGCCTGCAGTCCAGATCTTTCACCCATAGAAAATATTTGGCGCATCATAAAGAGGAAGATGCGACAAAGAAGACCTAAGACAGTTGAGCAGCTAGAAGCCTGTATTAGACAAGAATAGGACAACATTCCTATTCCTAAACTTGAGCAACTTGTCTCCTCAGTCCCCAGACGTTTGCAGACCGTTATAAAAAGAAGAGGGGATGTCACACAGTGGTAAACGAGATGTGTTGATGCCATGAAATTTAAAATCAACTTATTTTTCCCTTAAAATGATACATTTTCTCAGTTTAAACAATTGCTATGTCATCTATGTTGTATTCTGAATAAAATATTGAAATTTGAAACTTCCACATCATTGCATTCTGTTTTTATTCACAATTTTTACAGTGTCCCAACTTTTTTGGAATCAGGTTTGTATAAAACACTATCTATGTGAAGCAAAGACTCTTCAAACCGTTTCCCAAATAACATACACATTAGAAAAAATAACCAGCTTCCTGGGAAATATCTATGAAGTGCAAATCAATATAAATCATTCAATTTCCTAAAAAAATATTTGTGAAATATAAATAGTAAATATATTGTGTAAAAAATAAAGTGCAATCTGAAAAAATAAAGTGCAATCTGAAAAAATTACAAGCTTCTTGGAAATTCTCTATAAAGTGCAAATCAGTATAATTATTAAAAAAATTCCGTAAAATGCAAGTAAGCAAAATATTCTAGTTTCCTGAAAGATGATTATAAGATACAGTAAAACCTTGGATTGCGAGCGTAATTCATTCTGGAAACATGCTTGTAATCCAAAGCACTCTCTTATATCAAAGCAAATTTCCCCATAAGAAATAATGGAAACTCAGATGATTCGTTCCACAAGTCCTTTGGTTTATAGTCTATATACAAAGATTATAGCAATGTGATAGGTTGTGTAACCATAAAATGTCCATCCACAATATGCAGCCTTCCCAAGGGGATTAGAAGCAAAATCTAGCAGAGCTACCGAATATAAGAGAGATGAGAGGAGCCTCTAAGTGTAGCAATATGGTTACATTTAATGAAGGTTCAACATTTAGCAACTCACATGATTGATGATTAAAATAGGCACACCTAAGTATGCAGGCATCCGGGGTAAAGCTGTCCACATAGACCATCTTCTGAATCACCGGCTCTCACCACTGTCAGTCTGCAATCCTGACCAGGAAGAATAGCCTGCAGTAGAGTGATCTGAAAGTGAGGCTTTGAATCACTCGTGGAGTGCAGCGGGGAAGGGATGATGAAGATGGCTGTGCAGACGAGGATGGTCTATGTGGACAGCTTTACCCCAGATGCCTGCATACTTAGATGTGCCTGTTTTAATCATCAACCATGTGAGTTGCTAAATATTGAACCTTCATTAAATGTAACCATATTGCTACACTTTAGAGGCTCCTCTCTTCTTTTTTATACATGAAGCTACTTGTATATCAAGACATCGCTTGTATATCAAGTCAAAATTTATTTAGAAAATTTGCTTCTCTTGCAAAGCGCTCTCAAACCAAGTTACTCTCAAACCAAGGTTTTACTGTATATGCAATAGATAGACCAGCCCGTCATCTGGTCAATCCATTTAGGGAGACTAGGGATACACGGATGGTGTGACCCGCACGAATGGACACTGAAGACACTTGTATATGCGATTTTTGCACTTCTTTTTGCACTTGCACTTTCTTCACTTGGGACTTATATAATGGATTATGGACTTTGGGTGTATCTGTTTTTAAGGAATTTTGTTTGATCCTTGTATTCATTTTATTTTTATTATTTATTGTTGAAAAAAACATTTTTTTTACACGTATATCTATTGCATATATCTTATAATCATCTTTCAGGAAACTGGAATATTTTGCTTGCTTGCACATTACGGAATTTTTTGAATATTTACACTGTTTTGCACTTTATAGAGAATTTCCAGGAAGCTGGTCATTTTTCCAGATTGCACTTTATTTTTTTGCACAATATATTTACTCTATATATTTCACAAATATTTTTTAGGAAATTGAATGATTTATATTGATTTGCACTTCATAGATATTTCCTAGGAAGCTGGTAATTATTTCTAATTTGTATGTAATTGGGAAACGGTTTGAAGGGTCTTTGCTTCACATAGCTAGTGTTTTATATATGCCTTTCATGTTATTTGAACTTGCACTTTTTATTTTGAAGATATATTTGAACCTTGATTTGTGGTGTAGATTAATAGACCATCACCTATAATTGATACCATCTGGGAATTATTAAGTATTGCGCTGATTATTATCTTTAACCAATTGAGCATTGTTTAAACACCACGGTCTACCTAAGTATTGTTGCTGACCATTTCCATCCACTTATGACTACAGTGTACCCATCCTCTGATGGCTACTTCCAGCAGGACAATGCACCATGTCACAAAGATGGAACAGGAGATTTGCATCAAGGATGTGCAGCTGACAAATCTGCAGCAAATGTGTGATGCTATTGTATCAATATGGACCAAAATCTCTGAGGAATGTTTCCAACACCTTGTTGAATCTATGCCACAAAGAATTAAGGCAAAAGGGGCTCCAACCCGGTACTAGCAAGGTGTACCCAATAAAGTGGCCAGTGAGTGTATGTGGATGGCAGCATCCAAAACAGCCCCAACAATCAACATAGGATTATTTTGTGAACATATTGGGGTTGATTTACTAAAAGCAAATAGGCTGTTTTACTTTTAAAGGGATTTTTCCCCAGAGCCTAATGAATCTCGTTAAGTTTTACATTGCAAAGAATACCCAATAGCATGCATTCAAAATAAGTCATTAAAAAAAGCTTTTTTTCATGCACATGACTGGATGATGGAAGTTCGCAGAGCTTCACCTCATTCATTTAGCTCTGGGGCAAATTCCCATACAAAATAAACAGACTATTTGCCTTTAGTAAATCAACCCCGATGGATGAAGCTGAATGTAACAAGGATACATTGGGGATGCATAGCTCCCAACTATCCCTGATTTTTAGGGACTGTCCCTCATTTGGAACAAAGTCCCTCTATCCCTCTTTCCTCCTCATTTGTCCCTCATTTTGGTCTGATCTTTATAGTTATTATATAAAACCCACTATGAATATATAGAGCACATAGTGCTCAAAAATATTTTGGGACTTTGTATGAGATATGGCCAATGGGCACATGATGTTGTTATATGATGTTCAATATACCTAGGCTGGTAAGCACAAAAAAAGGTATAGAATCAATTAACATCGTGTGTTTTAATATTGTATAAATGGCAGTGGACAATGTTATAGATACAATACAATGGAGGTAAAAAGGGTTTGCATATAGAATTGATACAAAGTTGTAACACAAATAATTGAACATAGAAGAAAATATTACAGAACATTCGAGTATATCTGGTAATGCTTGTAGATAAATTGTTTGCCTCTTAAGCTCGACGCGTTTCGTGAAATATTATTCACTTCTTCAGGAGCAGGCATGGTCATAGCATCTAAAAAATATATATACAAATGTAGTATGATATCAAAAATAAAAGAATGTTTTATGTTGTTAGCGTAAGGAAAAAGAACTTACACTTATGATATCGAATGTCAGTCAGGTAATGGGATCGCCCGGAATTGAGTCCCAAACATAAAACATTCTTTTATTTTTGATATCATACTACATTTGTATATATATTTTTTAGATGCTATGTATGCATATTTATATGCAAACCCTTTTTACCTCCATTGTATTGTATCTATAACATTGTCCACTGCCATTTATACAATATTAAAACACACGATGTTAATTGATTCTATACCTTTTTTTGTGCTTACCAGCCTAGGTATATTGAACATCATATAACAACATCATGTGCCCATTGGCCATATCTCATACAAAGTCCCAAAATATTTTTGAGCACTATGTGCTCTATATATTCATGTATACACAGGGATGGAGACTCTAGGCAGGAGTCTCATATAAAGTCCCACCTACCCTTGATGTTTTCCCATTTTCCTCCCCTGTTCCTTTCCTCCCCCCCCCCCCCCCTCCCTTCTTTCCTTTCCCCCCCCCATTGTTTACCCCCCCCCCCTTTCTCCCATTATTAGATTGATCTAGGGATGGAGATGTGTCACCAATGGTTTCATCATTGTTACCCAACATGTTATTATGTATATTGGTACCACAATTTACAGGATATATTAATGCTCTGGGTTTTGTATATGTATTGTGCATGTTATTCCACACTGTTTCCGATCATTCCATCTTTCCACTCATGCCACAGGGAGGTGTGTGCCTCCCGTGTGGTCTACAGATGGGAACTGCGATGCGCCCCGCCCGCGTCCGTTCTTCTCTCTCTCCCCTCTGGCTGTGTGCCGAGGTGGGGGCGGGACCTTCGGTCGCGGCCGCGACGCATCGACGTCACATCCATCCGTGCGGGGTTGACGTCACACGCTGTTGGCGTCCCCGCACGTGACTCCACCAGCGTTCATTTGAGGGAGACCGCTTCGGGCAACAATAGTTTGCCTGATGGACTCCCTCTATGCTGAACAGCTTTGTGACGCTGAGGGCCGTCTCCCGCCCAGTCTCAGCGTAGGTGCTTTCACTTACTTTATTCACCTGCTCCTATATTTTCTTCTATCACTGTTACTTTCACAATTCAGTTTTTTAACTTGTGGGATTTGTTTTCTACCACTGGTGTCAGTTACTTCACCCTATTTATTTTTCACTTTCTGAAGATTTTCTTTGGTGTTCTAGGGGTGTCTTCCATGGGCACTTTTTAACACTTTTTATGCATGTTTTTCCATTGGTTATGGCTATTTCCTAGCTATACACTTTCACCTCATTTTCTGGTACCATCACTGGTTTCACTTTCTTCATATGGTTTGGGCTCCCTTTTTCCTTTACTAATTCATACTTACTAACCTTATATGTGGATCAATGGCTTGATTTATACATATATGCATATATATTTTTCGTACAGTGTCATGACAATTCTAAATCGAGCCCTTCAATACCTCTTCCCAATTTCTTCACCACACTATGGATCTTGTGCTTTGACTGTGTTTGTGGAGACTGCTCTCTCAGTTCCCATTTGGGACTCAATTCCGGGCGATCCCATTACCTGACTGACATTCGATATCATAAGTGTAAGTTCTTTTTCCTTACGCTAACAACATAAAACATTCTTTTATTTTTGATATCATACTACATTTGTATATATATTTTTTAGATGCTATGACCATGCCTGCTCCTGAAGAAGTGAATAATATTTCACGAAACGCGTCGAGCTTAAGAGGCAAACAATTTATCTACAAGCATTACCAGATATACTCGAATGTTCTGTAATATTTTCTTCTATGTTCAATTATTTGTGTTACAACTTTGTATCAATTCTATATGCAAACCCTTTTTACCTCCATTGTATTGTATCTATAACATTGTCCACTGCCATTTATACAATATTAAAACACACGATGTTAATTGATTCTATACCTTTTTTTGTGCTTACCAGCCTAGGTATATTGAACATCATATAACAACATCATGTGCCCATTGGCCATATCTCATACAAAGTCCCAAAATATTTTTGAGCACTATGTGCTCTATATATTCATGTATACACAGGGATGGAGACTCTAGGCAGGAGTCTCATATAAAGTCCCACCTACCCTTGATGTTTTCCCATTTTCCTCCCCTGTTCCTTTCCTCCCCCCCCCCCCTCCCTTCTTTCCTTTCCCCCCCCATTGTTTACCCCCCCCCCTTTCTCCCATTATTAGATAAAACCCACTATGTATCTATCAAAAAGTGTTTCACAGTACTAAGCCTTTCATCCAATTTCTAAATTGCTGCGTCTGTAAATTCCAAAAGCCAATATAAAGGAATAGCAGTGGTTAAAAAAAAAAAACAGCATTTGTGGGTTTAACTAATCATTTTTTTGTACAATTCTCCTTTAAGGGGGCGTGGCGGAGGGGACCTCTGCCTACATACTTTTGCTAATATGTGTCCCCCATTCCCATCTCAAAAAGTTTGGAGGTATGCAAATTTAGTATCTCTACTTAACACTTACTTTACTTACATGTTACTGGCTGCAAAAACAGCAAGGTTTACAATGCAAGAGATATAGTATACAGCAGGCTATAATAGCAAATGGTCAATCCACCTAAAACTGATATTTCAGTGTTTAGTAAATGCAAGTATGGTAAATCTTTTTTACAGTAAATAATGCACATACAATTAAAAATAACCCCTCCAATTAGCACCCAGTTTTTAGGATGTGGTGCAACCTAAACTACAAAGTTAGTAATTGCAAGGTCCCTAACCTATTATCCTCCTTGTCTTCTACTCTTTTTCAATTGATTTCTAATCTGTCTGCAGTTACCCTCAAAGTCAAATGATACCACATAAAGATGTTGCAGCTTCTGTGTGGGCAGGTAAGGGGCTGCTGGGACTGGAAAGGTTGCTTATTCCGCTATGGTTGAACAGCACAGGTTCCTTCTCAGAGTAGTTCTGCACTGAACAAGGTGCCTGAGAGCTGTGGGAAGGAGGTTATGCCTTGTATATTGTCCCCATTGGATTTTCATTTGCCTGGCTGTCAGAACAAAACAGAAGATTTGGCGTGGGGAATACATGGTTATTTTAACATTGCTCTCTTCGCAAAATGAATATTATTCTAGGTTGTAGAAGGATAAAGGAGAGGACGACAAAAAAAAAAAGCCAATTGCTAAAACCTTAAATAATTGGCTTCAAGCATTTTCTACTTATGCAAGTATTTTGTGTTAAAAGTTTCCAGAGCGAAGTTCTGGCCTCTTTCAACACATATATATAATTTTGAGGCGTATAGGAATTTTGGAGGATTATCATGGTTTTTCTACGATTAATCATTTAGACCAAAAATGGCGGCGCATTCTAATATTCAGTGGGCTAACAAAGACATAGGGCTCTGGTTAAATTTATCCGTGCCCTAGAAATCTCCAGTAACCTCACCAAAATAACATGTTACCTTCATATCCGTCGGGTACATATAAGAAAGGCATTTGCTTTTCTTTTAATGATACCCAGTGTAAATGGCCAAATTCTTGTAGATTCTGGCACGAGTGCGCCTTTTGTTCAGGGCCTAATCCAGTCAGTAAATGTTTTAAAAAATCATCAATAAATACACGACAGGTGAGTAAAGATTTCTTTCTTAAAAGCCAACACCCCAGTGATTCTAGCAAACATGAAGCCATGGTTACGTTGGTATCCAGACCACTTGATGGCTCAATTAATCTCCAAGAGATTTCAAGAGGGTTTTAAATTGCCTGAATGTAGTGGTTCTGGATGTGCATTAGTTGAAAATTTGAAATAAGTTGATGAGTTGAAGATTATTGCTAAATAAAAACTTTGTAAAGAATTGCAGGAGGATAGGATATCTGGCTCTTTTGATGCCCCTCCATTTGTTAATTTCCGTTTATCTCCACTAGGCATTGTCCCTAAAAAAGATCTGGGGAGTTAATGGCTTAGTCATCATTTATCACACCCACGTGAATATTCTCTTAATGATCAGATGAGATGATTTATATTCAGTTTCTTATTCATCATTTGAAGAAGCTATTAAGTTACAGAAGCTCGGTAGTGCAGCTCTACTTGAAAAAGCTGATATAAAATCAGCATTAAAGGCCCGTACACACGTACCGATCGTCGGCCGACAGAACGTCCGACAAATGTTCGCGGCTGGCGTGTTTGTTGTTTGTCTGTTGAAAAGTGCTCAAAACTTGGCCAGGACATTTGTCTGCCGACAGAAAATGACGTCACTACGTTCCACGCACGTTCGCCGCTACAAAAGAGGAAGTGAGTGTTTGGCCGTGACCCTTCTGGGCATCTCGCGCTGATTTCGGTAACATTTGTTTGGTTGACGACATTTCGCTATTTTCCAAGACATCGTTCAAGAATTTATTATGGCGACCGTGAATTCGACCGTTGCTGTCGTTAGTGTTGGAGTTTTGGCTCTGAGACGACGTACGAGCAATAGGAAGAAGAAGCGGACCTCCTGGACGAAAAATTGGTTGCTTAACCGTGATCAATTTTCTCATATGTCCTTGCTGAGGGAGCTCCAGGAAAATAATCCTGATGACTTCAGGAATTATTTGAGGATGACGGATCCCATCTTTCACCGTCTTCTTGCCCTGGTGTCCCCCTATATTCTGAAGCAGGATACTTGTATGCGGCTTGCAATTACTCCTGAGCAAAGGTTAATTGCGACGTTGAGGTATCTTGCAACAGGGAGAAGCCTGCAGGATCTGAAGTTCACCACAGGCTTCTCCCCCCAAGCACTTGGAGTCATCATCCCTGAGACCTGCTCTGCCATCATCAAGGTTTTGCAGAAGGACTATATCAAGGTATGTTTGATTTTTTGAAATATAAAATACAGCGCTGAAAATGAAATCCTATGCATATATGGAAAAGTAAATACAATCGAAAATAACGATAAAATTCTGGAACAGTCCAATCCACCCATGCATCATGGCAAGTGAAGAGATCCGTCTAATAGGTGCTTGAAAAAAGTGAGAACCTCCACCACATGTATAGTGACCAATTGGCCTCTTACCGAATACAGGTGACCAATGCTCTCACAAAGGTCAACAACGCTTTTGCTCAAGGCAGGACGACCAGATTCCCAAAATGGTGACAGAAGCTCCTAGATTTCTTGGATCTCCTTCCAAGGATAGGATCTATCATGCAGTGTCCCTCTCAAACATGGAATAGAGACAGGGAAAGACCATGGTGCAGTATGTTCCAAGTAAAAGCGTTTATTTAAAATAAAATGCACTCACCACACGTAAAAACATGAGGGACCTTAAGAATAAATTTCAATGATCGCTGGCGGGCGATGCATTCAAACCGGCTTGTGACGTCGACGCTGACAGCTCCGCCTACATGTTTCGCAGGCAACTGCGTCATCAGGGGGGGGAGGGAGCAGCGTAATAGACGTCTTATATAGGTCGATGGAAACCGGAAGTGCAAGCGGTCAATCGGCACGCCCTCCGAGGTCACACAGGAAGTGAAACCACGTATGGACCGCATTGCGACACCGGAAGGGGTTCTCAGACCTTAGAGCTAGAGGCTGATGAACCAGAAGTGTGCCTTCGTTCCGGAAACAAAACAAATGGTAATCTCCCGGAGAGATACATCCACCTACCCCGGGAAAAATCATTAGGCAATAACTCATTAAACATGAATAAAAAAGGGTATATGTCCACAAATGGGAAATATTACCAAAAGTATATCAAAAAATTAATTGTTGTAAACAGCCCCATAGACCATCCAAGGACCCATGGGAGCTAGTGTGTAAAACCGGAAGTAGATCTCCAAACCCAAAACGGGGAAGAGATACAAGATTTAAAATCAAAAAGAGTCGAGGTCACAAGCCAGAAGAATTATCAATATAACAAACATATACAATGGTGATATAAAAATCCAAAAAGTATACAATAACTCAAAGCATACAAGTTAAAAGGATGTGTACAGTCTAACACAACTTGATATAAGATTCAGAATCAAAAAATGATTCTATACCAGCATGTTAATCCATAACAACATAGAACACAATGTCCAAGGTTAACTGTTATTAATGAATGAATTAAGATCCAGGTCTACATTCAAACCAGATGGCCTAAGGCATTTGAGGAGATAAATCCATCGGGTTTCTAACTGTGAGATGCCTCTACGTAGGTGGCCACCCCGCCAGTTAGATTGGAAAAGATCAATGACCATAAATGAGGTCCCTGTAGGGTCCCTCCCATGGTATTTGTCATAATGTTTGGATAGGTTGTGCTTCGGAAAACCCCTGCGAATATTGCCGATGTGCTCATTCATTCTCACCCGAAACTCCCTAATGGTACGCCCTACATAATGTAGCCCACAGGGACAGGTGATTAGGTACACTACATTTTTAGTGCTGCATGTTGCAAAACATTTGATGTCATAGGTTAAACCCGTCGCATTGCACAAAAATTGAGTGTACTTCCGCTGTTTCAAATGATTAATTGAACAGACGGCACAACGTCTGCAAGGGTAAAACCCATCTCTGTCAAAAAAGAATTTAGGTCTAGTGGGAGGATCAATCATGTTCGGTGCTAGCCTTAACCTTAATGGGGGGGCACCCCTAAAGACAACCGGTGGCTGGTCTGGAATTAAAGAACCCAGAACCCTATCACTCTTCAAAATGCCCCAATGTTTGGTCAAAATTCTTTTCACCAAAAAATGGTGAGAAGAATAGGACGTAAAAAAGGAAAAACGAGGTGAAAACCTAGTAGTCTCCCCCACTGGCCCGTTAATAGGTAAAACCTCCCTCTCAGGGTACAAGATTAGATTCCTATCCATCTCTGCAGTGGCACGAATGGCGGAGTCCAGTTCATCTGATCCATAACCTCTGTCCAGGAATCGTTCTTTTAGTATCTCGGCCTCCTCAAGGAAGTCCTGCAACAAAGTACAGTTTCTCCTGAGTCTCCGAAACTGACTTTTAGGGACACCTTTTAGCCATGGTCTATGATGACAACTCTCTAGGCTGATGAACCCATTACGGTCCGTTTCTTTAAAAAACGTAGATGTGATTAGTTTATTGTCCTGGACCCGAATCCTCAAATCCAGAAAACTAATCTCCTCACTACTGATGTCATGTTTCAGGGCTATGCCGCGATCATTGTTGTTCAGAGTGGAAAAAAAGGACTCTAGAGAGTCCCTATCTCCACCCCAAATCAACAATATATCGTCGATATAGCGCCCCCAATATAGAAGTTCAGGGATGTTCTGTCCATAAATGACTTCACCTTCCCACCTAGCCATGAAGAGGTTAGCCATTGAGGGGGCAAATTTCGCCCCCATGGCTACACCTCTGCACTGCACATAGTGGGTACCACCAAACCAGAAAAAATTATGCCCCATCGCATAATCCATAAGGTTAAGTATGAACTCCTGTTGTTTTCTAGGAAGAGACGCATCCTCCCGAAGAAAATATTGTACAGCCTCTCGTCCATGATGGTGAGAGATAATCGTGTAGAGAGAATTCACATCCGCTGTTGCCAGCAGAAGGCCCTCTCTCCACTCAAAAGAATCCAGAGATCTAACCACCTGGGTGGTATCCCTGATGTATGATGGCATAGTGGTGACAATGGGTTGGAGATAATGATCTATATAGCGCCCTACTTTAGATGTGATAGAATTTATGCCACTAATGATAGGTCTTCCTGGGGGGTGGAGAGGGTCCTTGTGGACTTTGGGCAAATAGTACATGATGGGTATACGAGGTGCCACAGGAATCAAGAACTCCTTCTCCTTTTTATTCAAAATTTGTTGCTTATAACCCTCCTCCACCAGTGAGACCAAATCCTTCTTATAAGAAGCAGTGGGATTCTTGGGCAAAGGGCGATAGGTGTCCTGATCGGACAATATCCTGTGCATTTCTGCACAGTAGTCCACCTTATTCAAGATCACTACCCCTCCGCCCTTATCCGCCGGGCGTACCACAATGTCATTACGTTTTTTAAGGGAATCCATACCCACTTTAAATTTGGGATCCATGTACACCCTCTTGCAATTCACCTTTTCTAAATCCGCCAGTACCACATCCCTGAACACATTCAGAGTGGGTGGAAGATTCACTGGCGGATTGAAAAGTGATGCATTGGCTAGAGATGAATGTCTAAAGCCATCTGAATTAGGGATGGTACTTCTAATAGGGTTGGAAGTTAAGTATCTCTGGACATGCAACTTCCTGACGTATTTATGTACATCTATAAATACATTAAACTTGTTCAGGCTGCGAGGAGGTACAAACTTCATACCCGCGCCAAGAACAAGCTTCTCCTCCTCACTCAATGTTGAATTACTCAGATTGAAAAGACCTTGGTCCCTTAGGCCCGCCTTGTTCTTTTTTGCCCTGAGTCTTCTACCCCCCCTGGACCCTCGTTTTGGTCTAACCTTCTTTTGAATTTGTTCTTTCCCTCGGGAAAAAACTGTTGACCATGGCCCGAGGGGGCATGTGACCTTACATCCTGTTGGGGCCATTCTTCTCTATAATCATATTGGTAAGGTCTCCTCAAATCTGGGGTACCTCTATAAGGGGGGGTTTCGGGAGGACCATAATCACCCTGACCCCTTTGGAAATCACCCTGTCTGTTCCAACCCTCATTGGGATGTTGAGTGATATAGCGATCACCAGGTGACTGTTCAAATCCTCTAAGGACCTCAAAACGGTTTGAGGGAACAGAATGATTTCTATTAGGTGCCCTCCCTCTACCTCTCCTGCCCCTTCCCGATCTTCCACGACGTGGGGGAGCGGGGAGGGGGACATGTTGAACCATAGGCGAGGCGGTCCGAGGAGGGACCAGTCCGCGATTAGGTAGTGGTGGCACAGAGGGGGGTTCAGCAGAAGCAGTCTCAAGCTTAGCCTGCCACTTGAAAGTTTTGTTGTTCCTATAATCGTCAGTATCTCTCAGGTACTTTTTCCTCTTTTTATTCCTCTGATCGGCCTCCTCTTTCTCCAAATATTTCTGGAGGTCATCAGAACATTTTTTATACTCATCCTGAGTTTTGAGGGGCTCTAATTGGCCCTTGATCTTAGTGACCTCCTCATCCAGTTTGGTCAATTTTCTCCTCTTTTTAGTAATCAAAAAATTGAGAAGAGAGATCCCAGCTTGGTTAAAAAACTGGAACCACTCTTCAATATCGGTATCCCCATTATAGGGGGCTAATTCCCATCTCAAATGCCTCAGCACTATCTTGTCAGAGATACACTTCTCCAGCAAGACAATGTCCCAGTTGAGATGTAATTCGCTAGTCAAAACATTCTTTAACCTCAAAAAGATACCATTGATATTATCGTTGCTATCAGCAGGGGGGCTAGACCCATTAAACAGATCATCTGTAATAATGGTATGCGAAGCCCTAAACTCAAAGATATCCATATTAAAAATTAATGTGGGAAGCAGCAGAATAAACCATACAAAAGAATACAAACAAACTGAATATCCGCGCTACCAGTGTAAGCAGCTGTCATAAACCACGGTGTGATCAGAAAATGAAATATAAAATACAGCGCTGAAAATGAAATCCTATGCATATATGGAAAAGTAAATACAATCGAAAATAACGATAAAATTCTGGAACAGTCCAATCCACCCATGCATCATGGCAAGTGAAGAGATCCGTCTAATAGGTGCTTGAAAAAAGTGAGAACCTCCACCACATGTATAGTGACCAATTGGCCTCTTACCGAATACAGGTGACCAATGCTCTCACAAAGGTCAACAACGCTTTTGCTCAAGGCAGGACGACCAGATTCCCAAAATGGTGACAGAAGCTCCTAGATTTCTTGGATCTCCTTCCAAGGATAGGATCTATCATGCAGTGTCCCTCTCAAACATGGAATAGAGACAGGGAAAGACCATGGTGCAGTATGTTCCAAGTAAAAGCGTTTATTTAAAATAAAATGCACTCACCACACGTAAAAACATGAGGGACCTTAAGAATAAATTTCAATGATCGCTGGCGGGCGATGCATTCAAACCGGCTTGTGACGTCGACGCTGACAGCTCCGCCTACATGTTTCGCAGGCAACTGCGTCATCAGGGGGGGGAGGGAGCAGCGTAATAGACGTCTTATATAGGTCGATGGAAACCGGAAGTGCAAGCGGTCAATCGGCACGCCCTCCGAGGTCACACAGGAAGTGAAACCACGTATGGACCGCATTGCGACACCGGAAGGGGTTCTCAGACCTTAGAGCTAGAGGCTGATGAACCGGAAGTGTGCCTTCGTTCCGGAAACAAAACAAATGGTAATCTCCCGGAGAGATACATCCACCTACCCCGGGAAAAATCATTAGGCAATAACTCATTAAACATGAATAAAAAAGGGTATATGTCCACAAATGGGAAATATTACCAAAAGTATATCAAAAAATTAATTGTTGTAAACAGCCCCATAGACCATCCAAGGACCCATGGGAGCTAGTGTGTAAAACCGGAAGTAGATCTCCAAACCCAAAACGGGGAAGAGATACAAGATTTAAAATCAAAAAGAGTCGAGGTCACAAGCCAGAAGAATTATCAATATAACAAACATATACAATGGTGATATAAAAATCCAAAAAGTATACAATAACTCAAAGCATACAAGTTAAAAGGATGTGTACAGTCTAACACAACTTGATATAAGATTCAGAATCAAAAAATGATTCTATACCAGCATGTTAATCCATAACAACATAGAACACAATGTCCAAGGTTAACTGTTATTAATGAATGAATTAAGATCCAGGTCTACATTCAAACCAGATGGCCTAAGGCATTTGAGGAGATAAATCCATCGGGTTTCTAACTGTGAGATGCCTCTACGTAGGTGGCCACCCCGCCAGTTAGATTGGAAAAGATCAATGACCATAAATGAGGTCCCTGTAGGGTCCCTCCCATGGTATTTGTCATAATGTTTGGATAGGTTGTGCTTCGGAAAACCCCTGCGAATATTGCCGATGTGCTCATTCATTCTCACCCGAAACTCCCTAATGGTACGCCCTACATAATGTAGCCCACAGGGACAGGTGATTAGGTACACTACATTTTTAGTGCTGCATGTTGCAAAACATTTGATGTCATAGGTTAAACCCGTCGCATTGCACAAAAATTGAGTGTACTTCCGCTGTTTCAAATGATTAATTGAACAGACGGCACAACGTCTGCAAGGGTAAAACCCATCTCTGTCAAAAAAGAATTTAGGTCTAGTGGGAGGATCAATGATGTTCGGTGCTAGCCTTAACCTTAATGGGGGGGCACCCCTAAAGACAACCGGTGGCTGGTCTGGAATTAAAGAACCCAGAACCCTATCACTCTTCAAAATGCCCCAATGTTTGGTCAAAATTCTTTTCACCAAAAAATGGTGAGAAGAATAGGACGTAAAAAAGGAAAAACGAGGTGAAAACCTAGTAGTCTCCCCCACTGGCCCGTTAATAGGTAAAACCTCCCTCTCAGGGTACAAGATTAGATTCCTATCCATCTCTGCAGTGGCACGAATGGCGGAGTCCAGTTCATCTGATCCATAACCTCTGTCCAGGAATCGTTCTTTTAGTATCTCGGCCTCCTCAAGGAAGTCCTGCAACAAAGTACAGTTTCTCCTGAGTCTCCGAAACTGACTTTTAGGGACACCTTTTAGCCATGGTCTATGATGACAACTCTCTAGGCTGATGAACCCATTACGGTCCGTTTCTTTAAAAAACGTAGATGTGATTAGTTTATTGTCCTGGACCCGAATCCTCAAATCCAGAAAACTAATCTCCTCACTACTGATGTCATGTTTCAGGGCTATGCCGCGATCATTGTTGTTCAGAGTGGAAAAAAAAGGACTCTAGAGAGTCCCTATCTCCACCCCAAATCAACAATATATCGTCGATATAGCGCCCCCAATATAGAAGTTCAGGGATGTTCTGTCCATAAATGACTTCACCTTCCCACCTAGCCATGAAGAGGTTAGCCATTGAGGGGGCAAATTTCGCCCCCATGGCTACACCTCTGCACTGCACATAGTGGGTACCACCAAACCAGAAAAAATTATGCCCCATCGCATAATCCATAAGGTTAAGTATGAACTCCTGTTGTTTTCTAGGAAGAGACGCATCCTCCCGAAGAAAATATTGTACAGCCTCTCGTCCATGATGGTGAGAGATAATCGTGTAGAGAGAATTCACATCCGCTGTTGCCAGCAGAAGGCCCTCTCTCCACTCAAAAGAATCCAGAGATCTAACCACCTGGGTGGTATCCCTGATGTATGATGGCATAGTGGTGACAATGGGTTGGAGATAATGATCTATATAGCGCCCTACTTTAGATGTGATAGAATTTATGCCACTAATGATAGGTCTTCCTGGGGGGTGGAGAGGGTCCTTGTGGACTTTGGGCAAATAGTACATGATGGGTATACGAGGTGCCACAGGAATCAAGAACTCCTTCTCCTTTTTATTCAAAATTTGTTGCTTATAACCCTCCTCCACCAGTGAGACCAAATCCTTCTTATAAGAAGCAGTGGGATTCTTGGGCAAAGGGCGATAGGTGTCCTGATCGGACAATATCCTGTGCATTTCTGCACAGTAGTCCACCTTATTCAAGATCACTACCCCTCCGCCCTTATCCGCCGGGCGTACCACAATGTCATTACGTTTTTTAAGGGAATCCATACCCACTTTAAATTTGGGATCCATGTACACCCTCTTGCAATTCACCTTTTCTAAATCCGCCAGTACCACATCCCTGAACACATTCAGAGTGGGTGGAAGATTCACTGGCGGATTGAAAAGTGATGCATTGGCTAGAGATGAATGTCTAAAGCCATCTGAATTAGGGATGGTACTTCTAATAGGGTTGGAAGTTAAGTATCTCTGGACATGCAACTTCCTGACGTATTTATGTACATCTATAAATACATTAAACTTGTTCAGGCTGCGAGGAGGTACAAACTTCATACCCGCGCCAAGAACAAGCTTCTCCTCCTCACTCAATGTTGAATTACTCAGATTGAAATATTATTCTAGGTTGTAGAAGGATAAAGGAGAGGACGACAAAAAAAAAAAGCCAATTGCTAAAACCTTAAATAATTGGCTTCAAGCATTTTCTACTTATGCAAGTATTTTGTGTTAAAAGTTTCCAGAGCGAAGTTCTGGCCTCTTTCAACACATATATATAATTTTGAGGCGTATAGGAATTTTGGAGGATTATCATGGTTTTTCTACGATTAATCATTTAGACCAAAAATGGCGGCGCATTCTAATATTCAGTGGGGTAACAAAGACATAGGGCTCTGGTTAAATTTATCCGTGCCCTAGAAATCTCCAGTAACCTCACCAAAATAACATGTTACCTTCATATCCGTCGGGTACATATAAGAAAGGCATTTGCTTTTCTTTTAATGATACCCAGTGTAAATGGCCAAATTCTTGTAGATTCTGGCACGAGTGCGCCTTTTGTTCAGGGCCTAATCCAGTCAGTAAATGTTTTAAAAAATCATCAATAAATACACGACAGGTGAGTAAAGATTTCTTTCTTAAAAGCCAACACCCCAGTGATTCTAGCAAACATGAAGCCATGGTTACGTTGGTATCCAGACCACTTGATGGCTCAATTAATCTCCAAGAGATTTCAAGAGGGTTTTAAATTGCCTGAATGTAGTGGTTCTGGATGTGCATTAGTTGAAAATTTGAAATAAGTTGATGAGTTGAAGATTATTGCTAAATAAAAACTTTGTAAAGAATTGCAGGAGGATAGGATATCTGGCTCTTTTGATGCCCCTCCATTTGTTAATTTCCGTTTATCTCCACTAGGCATTGTCCCTAAAAAAGATCTGGGGAGTTAATGGCTTAGTCATCATTTATCACACCCACGTGAATATTCTCTTAATGATCAGATGAGATGATTTATATTCAGTTTCTTATTCATCATTTGAAGAAGCTATTAAGTTACAGAAGCTCGGTAGTGCAGCTCTACTTGAAAAAGCTGATATAAAATCAGCATTAAAGGCCCGTACACACGTACCGATCGTCGGCCGACAGAACGTCCGACAAATGTTCGCGGCTGGCGTGTTTGTTGTTTGTCTGTTGAAAAGTGCTCAAAACTTGGCCAGGACATTTGTCTGCCGACAGAAAATGACGTCACTACGTTCCACGCACGTTCGCCGCTACAAAAGAGGAAGTGAGTGTTTGGCCGTGACCCTTCTGGGCATCTCGCGCTGATTTCGGTAACATTTGTTTGGTTGACGACATTTCGCTATTTTCCAAGACATCGTTCAAGAATTTATTATGGCGACCGTGAATTCGACCGTTGCTGTCGTTAGTGTTGGAGTTTTGGCTCTGAGACGACGTACGAGCAATAGGAAGAAGAAGCGGACCTCCTGGACGAAAAATTGGTTGCTTAACCGTGATCAATTTTCTCATATGTCCTTGCTGAGGGAGCTCCAGGAAAATAATCCTGATGACTTCAGGAATTATTTGAGGATGACGGATCCCATCTTTCACCGTCTTCTTGCCCTGGTGTCCCCCTATATTCTGAAGCAGGATACTTGTATGCGGCTTGCAATTACTCCTGAGCAAAGGTTAATTGCGACGTTGAGGTATCTTGCAACAGGGAGAAGCCTGCAGGATCTGAAGTTCACCACAGGCTTCTCCCCCCAAGCACTTGGAGTCATCATCCCTGAGACCTGCTCTGCCATCATCAAGGTTTTGCAGAAGGACTATATCAAGGTATGTTTGATTTTTTACATTACATTACATGTATTAGTCGTTTCACCCGAATTATGATGTTTTTGGATGTACAGCAATTGACACAGGCCATTATTTGTAAACTACCCTCTGTCCGCATGCACATAGTAGTAAAGATTTATATTATCTTAACCATTTGTAAAATTACCCACTAACCACCCCACCATTCTCTCCTATGTGTCCCTAAACGCATTGCCTGTTAACAGTATTTTGAATTTGGGTCATTTTATTACTTTCCCTCAAACAATTATTCCTTGGCCAATGTTTTATTACCTAGTTTATGATTTATCTAAAATACATCAGTCCATCCATTCCCACCTATGATTGTGAATGTTTATGTAATGATGTTAAAACCTTCACTGACCACAAGCCCTTATTGATGTATAAATGCGCAGTTTTACTTACCCATCCCCCCACCCACATGCTAAATCTCAAAGTCAGCATATACCAAAGCTCAAGCTCAGAGGTCTTCAAACTACGGCCCTCCAGTTGTTCAGGAACTACAATTTCCATCATGCCTAGTCATGTCTGTGAATGTCATAGAATTACAAGGCCTCGTGGGATGTGTAGTTCTGCAACAGCTGGAGGGCCGTAGTTTGTACATTTCAGCTCTAGCTGGTGAGTATAATGGGCCATACACACTATAAGATTGTCAGAACAATGTATCCTTCCGATTTACCCCAACCAAATAATATGAGGTCAAACAAACACTTTCAAATCCTATGCAATCTGGCAGGCACTTGCACTACATAGAAAAGGTAAATCTGCACGAAAAAGTCTTCAGAGAATCTTATAGTGTGTATGGCCCTTTACAATATAAGAACAATAGGAGGTTGAAAATAAATGTATGTATATGTTACATCCCCAAATCAAAACGTTTGCCTTCCTGTTGTTTATATTTTTAACAAGTTGTATAAGCATTTAACAGACAACTGTGTGTGTAATTAATAATGTGATGTGCTCAAGCACTAATTTTTTTTTTTTTTTTTCCCCACAGTTCCCTTCAAACGCAGAGCAATGGCTGGAGATTGCTGCTCAATTTCAGGAGAAGTGGAATTTTCCCAATTGTGGGGGTGCTATTGATGGGAAGCACGTCCGCATTGTCCCCCCTCCGAATTCCGGCACATTTTATTATAATTATAAAGGATTTTTTAGTATAGTCATGCTAGCCATAGTTAATGCAAACTATGAGTTTATTTGGATATTGGCAAAAATGGCCGCAATTCGGATGGGGGAGTTATTGAGCAGACGGAGTTCGCTCGTCGTCTAAATAACGGCACTCTGAACCTGCCATCCAGGGAGAAAACTGTTGAGGGTATGAGCTTTGTTTTTATCGCAGATGATGCTTTTGCGCTTGGGGAGCATCTCATGAAGCCATACCCTCAGAGGAACCTCACCCCCGACCAAAGGATTTACAACTACCAGTTGTCCAGAGCTCGCAGAGTTGTGGAGAATGCCTTCGGGATAATGGCCAACCGGTTCCGGATATTCCTGACGTCCATACACCTGGCACTGTACAAAGTGGATAATGTGGTCTTGTGTTGCTGCATTTTGCACAACTTCCTACGCAGGAATGTACACAATTATGTTTTGCAGCAACTGGATACTGACCCTGCTATGCCAGGTACAAGTGGAGAGGCCCAACCTCCTGACCAAGTGGAGTCCATGACGTCAATGCAAGTTGGACGGTCAGGATTGGCATCACACAGGGCCCGTCAGATCCGCCAGGAATATCTGTACTATTTCTTGGGGAGAGGAGCTGTGTCCTGGCAGCAATCACTGTCACACAACCAATAAACTTCATAACTAATTTCCTAACCAGATAAATGTCATAGATCTCTGATTTTTGAACACATTAAACAAAAATTGCTATGATTCTGTATTGTGGATTCTAATCATTTGGGCACATATGGCAAACATAATTTTTTGGGTTAATCATGTGTTATATATGTGTGACTTTGGAAGGGTTAATACATTCATCAGTGTGTTTATTTGCTGTAGTCTCTCACCAGCTGATCCAAAGTGATGATGGCCATGTGTTATTTTTGAGCCAGTGGTGTAAATACAAGGGCCTTCTGCACCCCACAAAATGTACACAAACCCTGTCACATTGAGAACTAGGTCACACCCAAGGTTCATCTAATGTCACCTTACATTGGTGTTCATTGTCCAGAAGTTGCCCATACTATATATTTCATATAATACATTAGGGTATTAACAACGTACCTACACCTGTTATGTTGTGTTCATTTATGACATCCTTCTCACTGCCCACCAATGTTAGGATATGTCAGTGTTATGTGAAACTTGATCATTGTTCATCTCAAAGTGTTATATATATAGGTAATGGAAAGTGAACTAGAGCAACGAACAAGCAATACACTATAGATTACACTGATCTCCCTACACTGATTGCTACTGGCAATATCAATGCCATATTGAATCCTAGGACTGCTAGTACCTTGAGTGTTGAGTCACACTTATGCGATGCGGGAAGTCTGCGACTTTGCAGCCTTCCAGCATTGCATAAGGGTGACCCGCCACTTACTTTTTGCACAGGATTGTATTCCACAAGTGTTAAGCACTGTGCGATCCAATCCAGATACATCAGAAATAAAGGGTCATGTGCGACTTGTATGTGTGTTCAGTGTGAATGTAGCCATACAAAGAGTATGTCTCAATTCACACTGCACATCTGATGGCATGTAATATCGTAGCGCACTGCTCCTTTATTACATGCGATCAGATGTTCATGCGAAAATCAGCTATACAGTTTGTATGGCTCAATTCGCACTGCACTCGCACAAAAGTCGCACATTGATGCATTTATTCAGCCGCATCAGGATAGGATCGCACAGTCGTTCACACTTGTGTGATCCGATCCTGTGTGAAATGTCAGATCGCACTGTGATATGCGTTAAAACTGGGGGTATCTTTAACATTTCATTGACACCTCCAGCAACTCGCATATGGCAGTGTCCAAAATGCTTTCATTAACATGTAATTATGTGAATAGGCCAGCCATCATACATTTAGTGCTTCTTTACACAGCTTTAGACCTCGACCCCCCAACGAAAGTCTAATAAAGAATTGAACACACATTGTTGAATGTAAAAATGTTTTAGTATCAAACATTCACAGGGTTAGGGTTAGGGTTAGGGTGTTGTAAAGTGCTTTTCCCAAACTTGGGTACACTCTTTAACATCTGAGTGTAATTAAAATGCCATAAAACATTATAACAAATTTGTAACATCAGGAACATCCCAATACAAACATTAAAAACGTAGTAAAATTGTGGCTTAAAATTTGCCAATCATGTCCACAAAATTGCGCATTTTGATTTGTAATGCCGTTGCAGTCTCCTTTATTTGTTCCAGGTCTGCGCAGCATTGGAGAGCCTCACGGGTTAAAAAAGAAAAAAACTTTGTCAATGTGAATCACCTACATGAGGTCATAATAATAGAGAAACATTTGGTGTCCAGGTAATCTTAAATTCCTCTCGAGTTAATACCTACCCTGTTCTTATGCTCTTTTGCCCTAGGCTGTTCTTCTTCCTCCTGTCCTCCTCCGATGCTGTTGCTGATGATTCTGCCGGTCTCCTGAGCTTACTATATATTCATTAGGGGTGTGAACGCATGATGACGTCATTGTGAGGGCATGGTCGTTATGTATATATATTAAGATGCAGAGACCAGAGACGGGCAGAATGCACGGCAACAGCATCGGAGGAGGACAGGAGGAAGAAGAAGAGCCTAGGGCAAAAGAGCAGACAACATAAGAGCAGAATATTGGACAGCACAAGAGTGGAGAGGAGAAGATCCAAAGAGCAGAGTGGAGAAGACCGGATGAAGATATTTAAGAACATTTCATAAACGTCTCCTGTCGTTATTCACATACACTTACATTTATGTGGTTAATGTGTAGGGGTACTATGTACCCCATACCCATTCACATAGTGATTGGGGTCTGGGATCTGGGGGCCACCCTTTGTTAAAGGTTGCTTCCAAAGTCCTAGGAAGCCTCTGGCCGCATGACCCCCCAAAACCACCAGACAGGGTTGTGGGGATGAGGCCCTTGTCCTCCTCTACATGGGAGCAAGGTGCTTTTGGGTGTGCGGTGCAGAGGCCCCCTGGCCCAAAGCAACAAGACCCCCCCATGTTGAGGGCATGTGTCCTGCTGTGGTCCAGGGGGTGTTTGGTCCGCTTGCTCGTTCTCTTTCCTGGCCTGACAAGCTGCATGCTTGGATAAGGGTCTGGTAGGGGTTATGGGGGTAACCCACGCTGTCTTTTTGTTGTGGGCATACCCTCAAACTCAATACCACACACAAAAGGCCTGGTTGTGAACTTGGGGGGGACACCCACGGTGGGTTATTCAATTTTTCTGTATAGTTCCCCCTCAAAAATCTTCACAGCGCAAGTGGCCCCGCAAGTCAGAGCATCCTGATCCGACTTACGGTGCGACTTCCATTCAAATAAAGAGGCTCCCATAGGGAACTAGTGTTGACAATTGGAGGCTAAAAATAACACTGATAAAAATCATTATGAAAAAACCTACGTGGGCACACAATTGGCTCTCTGACACTTGGTCCTGGATCCTCCACATTTTCGGAAGTGGCTTCCACGCTGCTTGGCAAGTTGCCAGGAGATCTGGGTTCTGACCTGGCTGGGGATGCAACATCCTCGCATGACGCAACATCTGCAATGTAAATTTGTAAGGGAATATAGAAATATAAGGTTAAACAATCATTGCAAATACACATATTTCTATGATCCCACTACACAAAAAACTGTGCCTACCAACCTTCTTGTTGCTCTGGTGTCTGGTCACTTGTTGTCTCCACCAGAATCACCTCAGGAATAATGTCTTCATCTAAATAATACAAAAAATTGGCCATATCATAAAAGTCACAAGAGGTACATTTGTTAGGACATGGTGCCCTGCTTGATAGCTCTTTTGGTAACAAATATGAAGACATGTACATGGTTATCTACGGAAAATATGGTACATTAATGTTTGACAGTGCATAGGAACCAATTACCTTTAGTCGAATCTGTGCCACCATCTGGGCCCATGTCCTCATCTTCTTCTGCAACTGCAGATGGAGCTGCCAAACCTCTCCTCCTCCTTTCCCATAGTTTGGCACGGAGTTTTCGTTTTTCTCCTATTTAAAGGTTTGATTAATAATCTGTGATTAATAGGAATGTTTGCAGAGAAGATTCGTGCAGGAAAGAACGTTCGTTGCAACACAATACATATATTTTTAACTATGGCTTCCTGACTTTTAATGTCATATACTAAAACATCAACAATAGATCGATCTAATCACGACATGACAACTAAAATGAGTAATCTAACTTTTTACATAGACATTATAATCTAGACATGTTAATACAACATACACAAAATTATAAAAAAACATATTGCATGTTTAAAAAAAAAATTAAAAAATAAAACTTACTTTTTTTCAAAATCCGATGGATTTGGCCCAGCTGATCCTGATCACGGTGTTTCAGGTCGGACCACCGTTTCCGAATCTGATCTTTCGATCGCTCCACACCGAATTTTTTTAGCAAACAGGCCACCACCTTATCCATGATGCCATCTTTCCTGGCATTGGGCCTATCCTAATTTCCCAACTTTCCATCATAGTCCATTTTTTCTAAAATGGAAACCATCTCCACCATTTCTGCCTTTGTCATGGGTGTAGCCCTTGATTTTCTGGTGGCCCAATCACTTCGGCCCCCACTTGATGAACTCTGAGATCTTTCAGACATTTTTCTTGATTAAAAGATTGTTCCACTGCTTCAGGTGTGAGTGTCGCATGTAGGCCTGATCTTCGGCACGTACACACCCCTGCACAAGCCCGCCACTGGAGGAGGAGTTGACACATGCGCTGTATTTAAAGGACGCCAGATCTTTCGGCCGACGATTCGCTAGCGGACATATCGAGGGTTGGAGCACGATCGAACGGTGAATCACGACTTTTCCCCACAAACAAAGGTACGACTATTTTATTAGAAAGTGTGTGTTTTGGGCCCTATACAGCTTTTATTAGGAATATCTTTATTATGTCCCAAAATACATGCTATTTTAATATGTTTTGTGTTGTGTTGTGTCTTGCAGGCATATACTGTCCTGCAAAATGGTGGACAATTACACCAGCCATAATTTTCTCATCAGTTTCATTGATGAATTCAGGCAACTGCCCTGTTTGTGGAAAGTCAAGTCGGCTGAATATAAAAATAAGCACCTAAAAAAACAGGCCATTGAACATTTAGTGGCCTTCTACAAGCCCGTCTGTCCTGGGGCAAATGTTGAGTATATACGCAAAAAAATAAACAGTATTCGCACTGCCTACAGGCGGGAGGTAAAAAAAAAATTGAACAGTCCACCCAGTCTGGAGCAGCTGCAGAGAATGTACATGTACCACGGCTGTGGTATTTTGATAACCTCAGGTTCCTGGCAGACACATTGGAATCGAGGCCATCCATTTCCACACTGCCTTTGACTTCGGCAGAGGGCTCAGTGTCTGTAGATCCAAGCCAGGATGAAGATATCCTGGAGGAGAGTTTTACTCAGGTATGGCATTTCACTATATATTGTCTGCTAAAAATGTAATCATGTAACAAAATTATAAGCTAAACCATAATTGACCCTTTATGTAAACTGGCATAGCAAGGGGTTGGCATGACAGGCAACCGCCAGGGGCGCAGGCCAAGGGGGGTGGGTCGCAAAAACATTGGCATTGTTTTAGTTATTTTTTGAACAATCCACTCAGCCTACACACCCCAGAACCCCCAGTTTGCAGGCGGATTCATGCAGGTGTAAAACATTGAGAGCAGCTTCATGCAGGTGTAAAACATTGAGAGGTGCTTCATGCAGGTGTAAAACATTGAGAGCTGCTTCATGCAGGTGTAAAACATTGAGAGCAGCTGAGCCAAAAGACCAGGAGACTGAGACTGCCTCTCACTGCATCCCCAGCACACCTCTGGTCTTAAAAACACTGCTGCATCCCCAGCACACCTCCGGTCTTACAAACACTGCTGCATCCCCAGCACACCTCCAGTCCTAACAAACACTGCTGGAGCCTCAGCATTCCTCCAGCTCAACCTTTTTTTTAAAAAAAACTAACAAACTAACAGCTCCTGCAAATGATACATCCATCCTTGCTTCCATGTTTCTGGTCTCTCACTCCGGGTCAGCAAGGCAGGTGGCTTCCTTATTCCTGTTTCCCTGCACCGCTTCCCCCTCAATGCCCTACATCAAGCCCTCTGCAAGTTCAGGCCCCTCTCTCTCTGCAACCCCCCTCGTCTCTCTCTCACACCCCCTCTTTCTCTCCCTCTCTCTATCTCTCACCCCTCTCTTTCTTGTTTTTCACACCTGAGACAATGAGAGAGCTCTACACTGGGCAAACAAGGGACAAATGAGAAACATTTAATGCCCTTTTAGATTTTTTTTGGGGGGGGGGGGGTTACATTTTTACATTGATCTTGGGGGGGGGGGGTTGTTGCCAAATACAGCTCCTCAACAAGGGCACTGGAGACCCTAGATACGCCACTGTATGTAAAGTCTGCTATTTGTTCCTAATAATATAACAAACATGCATTTTTATATACACTATAACATTCTAATCAATTGTTCATTTCATCAACAGGGAAGTGTCACTGAGGAGGAGCCAGGTTGCAGCCAGGAGCCTGGGGAGCCTGGGGAGCCTGGGGAGCCTGTGGAGCCCTTGGAACTATTTCCAGCACCACCTCCTCCTGCCAAACGGAGGCAAAAGAGGAAGCACGTCGATGATCTCACCGACTAATTTATACATGAGGCCACCATAGCCCTACGTAGGAAACCGGAGGCAAATGAGTCCTTCGGGAATATGGCGGGCAAAATTTTAGATAAGGTGGACCTCAGGCAGTGTCAGTATGCCCGAAAAATTATCCTCGATGTGCTGCAAAAGGCGGAAAACGGCATCCTTACTGAGCACAGCCACGCATGCGAGGAGCACCCATGCCCTCCACCTTCACCTCCACAACAACCACCACCTCGCCAAATGCCACATGGCCAGTGGCAATATGGCCAGCATGATCCAAACCTGCCCTCATGGCAGGGGGATTATAGTTATCACTAACTTTAATTTGTGTAAACCCCTATTATTTATTTTACCCCTGTTTGTCAGTTTCTAATTTAATTTAGTCCAAATGGACCTTTTATTTTAAATACGGAAAGTATTAATGTTTTCATTTGTTTTTTCTGAGATCCAAAAAATAAAGAAAATTGGAACTAAAAAATGGCCTATCTGAATTTGTTAACATGTTTAATATTGTGCATAACCTGAAAAATATGTTTTATACATTAATACATACAAGAATAAAGGGTCATATCAATAGTTAGATCTTTGCTGTGAAAATAAAAAAATAATGGTGAAGAGTTAAAATTATTTAATTATAAAATTTGATAGAACAGATAGAATAGACAAACATTATCTTCATCATAACAAAACACATGCATTTTTATTAGAAAAGTATGGCATTATGAGCAGCATCTTCCTTCTTCTCACATTTATCAAGATGAGCATGTGCTCCGCATTCCACCTATTTTTTGGACTGCCGCGAGCCGAAAGTTCTTTCTGGATAAAATGTTGAGTTTACTAGAGAAAATTCTTCCGGGACCTCATTTGGTTTGATCATGCGTGTTGGGATTTGTAGCTGTGTGTCGGCCGAATTCTGTACTGACTGGCGAACAATCGGCCGTTCTGGTGTCGGCATACAAAAATTTTAATGCATGCAAGACAGATTCTTGTCGGCAGAATGTGCGCTGACGGCTGTCGGAGGCACCATACTAACAAGCGTACAATCGGCAGATCGTTCGTCCGCCGACGCTTGTCTGCCGACGATCGGTACGTGTGTACGGGCCTTAAGACTCCTTCCAATTCACCCAGATAGTTTTAACTCCTTAAGTTTCCAGTTTGAGGGTCATTATTTTTTCAACAGATGTTTACCGATGGGATGCTCACTTTCTTATTTCTACTTTGAGAGCTTTTCATCCTTTGTTGAATGGGTGGTGGCGAAAGAAGCACATATAGGCGATATATTGCACTACCTGGATGATTTTTTTATTTTTAGGTCCAGCAAATTCTGCTGATTGTGGAAATCTATTGCATACATTTTTTGATATATGCCATCCCATTAGCGAATGATAAATTGCGTATTCTCTGCGCACCTTACCACCGGAGGATTTTCCTGCTTTATGTCCAGGCCACTTTTTGCAACTTGGCACTGTGCGAATTTAACTGACAATTGCGTGGTCATGCAATGCCGTACCCAAACAAAATTTACGTCCTTTTTTCCCCACATTGGGGGTATTTGATTACCTGTGCGATTTTTACTTTTTGTGTTATAAACCAAAAAAGGGCGACAATTTTGAAAAAAATAACAATATTTTTCACATTTTATATATGAAATTCCCCCCCAAAAAATGTAAAAATCTAAATTTTTTAACATTTTAGGCCAATTTGTTTTCTGATACATATGTTTGGTAAAAAAAATCGCAATAAGCGTATTTTGATTGGTTTGCGCAAAAGTTATCCCAGCTACTAACTAAGGGAAAGATTTATGTCATTTTTATCGTTTTTTTTTTAACTAGTAATAGCAGTGATCTGCGATTTTTTTGCGGGACTGCGACATTGCGGAGGACAGATCGGACCCCTAACTGACATTTTTGACACTTTTGGGGGTACCAGTGACATTACTACAGTAATCAGTGCTATAAATATGCACTGTTACTGTAATAATAACACTGGCAGGGAAGGGGTTAACTTTATTGGTGATCAAGGGGTTAAATGTATGCCTCATGCTTACTGACGTGTGTGGGGGGAGGGGATTGTGGGACACAGGCACAGATCGCAGGTTCAGCTATGCTGAATCCTGTAATCTGTCCCTGCCTGTCACATAGGAGATCCGCCCGCTTTGTTTACACAAGCAGGCGGATTTCCTCACTCGATCCCCGACGATCGGGGAAGAGCGCCGGTGATCACCACCTCTCCTCCCCTGGCCCGACTCCCGCTGAGTCTGAATACAGCGGGAGCGAGCGAGAAGGGGAGTAGGTCTACGTCGCTGGACGATAACAAGCAACTTTGTCGCAGTACCAGCTCAGTGAGCAGTCGGCAAGTGGTTAAAAGTTATGCAGAACTTATTAGGCCTCCTCGCCTTTGCAACTAAGGGGCTTCCCATGGGTCTTATATTTTTGAGAAGGTTATATTTAGCTATTTCGGGTTTCAAAAATCCTTATGCTCATGTAAGGATGTCGCACCATATAAAGGAAGATCACCTTTTCCATAAAATAGCCTGTGCAATCAAGGACCCCAGTCAATATTACTGTACAGAACACTGGTGAGACCTCACTTGGAGTATTGTGCGCAGTACTGGAGGCCATATCTCCAGAAGGATATAGATACTCTAGAGAGAGTTCAGAGAAGAGCTACTAAACTAGTACATGGATTGCAGGAAAAAACTTACCAGGAAAGGTTAAAGGACCTTAACATGTATAGCTTGGAAGAAAGAAGAGACAGAGGGGATATGATAGAAACTTTTAAATACATAAAGGGAATCAACTCGGTAAAGGAGGAGAGCATATTCAAAAGAAGAAAAACTACCACAAGAGGACACAGTTTTAAATTAGAGGGGCAAAGGTTTAAAAGTAATATGAGGAAGTATTACTTTACTGAGAGAGTAGTGGATGCATGGAATAACCTTCCTGCAGAAGTGGTAGCTGCAAATACAGTGAAGGAGTTTAAGCATGCATGGGATAGGCATAAGGCTATCCTTCATATAAGATAGGGCCAGGGACTATTCATAAGGATTCAGATATATTGGGCAGACTAGATGGGCCAAATGGTTCTTATCTGCCGACACATTCTATGTTTCTATGTTTCTATGTAATATTAAAAAATTGTGCAGCTTTGTAAAATGTTCAATAATATTATTGTCATACCTTAAGGTCATCTGGGCCCCCCTCAGAAGCCTGCCTTGAAAACACCCAGTTTGCAACCCCCACATCCTGCCTTGTTGCTAGGTCCTGAAACTGTTAGATGCCTACTCCCAGCATTGTAGAAGTGAAAACCAACGCTTTTCACATCCTATCAACAAGTCAGGACATGGAGGTTGCTAACTGGGAGCTTTCAGGCCAGGCTTCTGATGGACCCAAATGGCCTACAGACAGTGTTGGGGGTAACTAGTTACAAAGTAACTAATTACAGTAACTAAATTACTTTTTTTGGTAACTAAGTAAAGTAACTAGTTACAATACTAATATTGGTAACTACACTACTTTACTAGGCTATAGGAGGTAACTACACTACTTTACTAGACTATAGGAACGCGCTTTCCTGCGTTACCCGAGCCGTGCGATATAATCATTATTTTCGAAGAATAGAGAGGGATGAAGTTTATGACTTTTTGTTGCACTTTATGTTTTATTCTGTTTTTTCAGGTTTTGTTCTCATTTTTCCCAAAGCCTGTGTTTATACAATAAACTCTATGCAGAAAAGTGTCATGTATCTTCTTCTACACGGTCAATTAAGAAAGAGGAAAGTAAAGTAATAAGTAGTGAAGTTACTTTTCAAATGCAGTAACTAGTAAAGTAATCTCATTACAATTTACAGAAGTAACTAGTAACTAGTAATTAGTTACATTTTTTGAGTAACTACCCCAACACTGCCTACAGACATGACAATAAAATGTAAACATTTTACAAAGCTTCAGTTTTCTTTAATATCCACTGGGACCTCTTGACTGCATATGCTATTTTCTGCAAAAGGTGAACTTGGCTTTAAACTATTCAGTGCACAGAAAACCTTAATGGTTGTCATGATTACATTAATATTTACATAGTTACATAGTAGGTGAGGTTGAATAAACACAATAGTCCATCCAGTTCAACCTGTGTAGGTGTGTGTGGCTGTAATCATCTTGCATACCCCTGAATGTTCTGATTCTTGAGATGTACGTCTAAGAGTCTTTTGAAAGCCACCATACTTCCCGCAGAAACCACCTCTTGTGGTAGAGAATTCCACAATCTTGTAGCCCTAACAGTAAAGAACCCCCCTCATTGCCTGAGGTTAAAACGCTTCTCCTCTAATCGCATTGTATGCCCTCTAGTCCTCATGCAATCCTTCCGACTGAATAGCTTTTTTTCTATGCTGAGATCACCTTTGAGATATTTAAACATTTCTATCATGTCCCCTCTCAGGCGTCTCTTCTCCAGGGAGAATAAATCAAGCGATTGCAGACGCTCTTCATAATTAGGTTCCTCCAATCCCCTAATTAGCTTAGTTGCCCTTCTCTGGACTTTCTCCAGCTCCAACACATCCCTCTTGAGGACCGGCGACCAGAACTGGACAGAATACTCCAGATGTGGTCAGACCAGAGTTTTATAAAGTGGTAGGATTATAGTTTTATCTCTGGAATACATCCCTTTCTTTATGCATGCTAATATTCTGCCGGCTTTGGCAGCTGCCGCTTAACATTGCATGCTATTGCTTAGTCTATCCTCTACCAGGACTCCCAGATCTTTCTCCATTTTTGATTCCCCCAAAGGTTCCCCCCCTAAAGTGTATTGTGCTTTTATGCTTTTAGTTCCCAAGTGCAAAACCTTACACTTCTCCACATTAAACCTCATTTGCCATGTAGTTGCCCACTCTGTTATTTTGTCTAGGTCATTCTGTAGGATATCTGCTTCATGCTGTGCAGTTATTGCCCTGCCCAATTTTGTGTCGTCTGCAAAAGTTGATATAGAGCTACTGATCCCGTCCTTAATGCTGTTTATGAATAAATTGAACAGGGTTGGTCCCAGGACTGAGCCTTGGGGGACCCCACTTACCACCTCAGACCAGTCTGAGTATGCGCTATTTATTACCACCCTTTGGACACGCCCTTTTAGCCAGTTCCGTATCCAAGAGCAGACCTTGCGGTCGATGCCTGCAGACCTTATTTTATAAATTAAGCGCTTGTGGGGAACTGTATCAAACGCCTTAGCGAAATCCAGGTACACCACATCCACTGGTCTCCCCCTATCTAGCTCACAGCTCACCTCCTCGTAGAATGTTAAGAGATTAGTTTGACAAGAACGCCCATTTGTAAACCCGTGCTGGTTAATGCTGATGATGTTGTTGTCTTTAGCAAACTCTACGATATAGTCCCTTATCATCCCCTCCAGAAGTTTACATACTATCGATGTCAGACTGACAGGCCTATCATTTCCCGGGACATGCCTCTGTCCTTTTTTGAATATCGGTATCACGTTAGCTTTCCTCCAATCCCCTGGTACATTTCCTGTCATAATGCTGTTAGCAAAGATCAGGAAGGGTGGTCTAGATATAGTCTTACTAAGTTCTTTGAGTACTCTCGGATGTACGCCATCCGGGCCTGGTGATTTATTTGTGTTAATTTTATCCAGCCTTTCCCTAATTTCACCCTCTGTTAGCCATAGCGGTAAGTCCTGTGTATTACTACTAACCATACAGTCATGGTCAGTGTACCCCTCCTTTTCCTGAGTAAAGACTGACGAGAAAAAGGCGTTCAGCACGGTTGCCTTTTCAGTGGCCTCTGTAACCATCCTCCCATCATCATTAATTATGTGTGCAATATGCTCTGCCCTCGTTTTTTTGCTGTTGATATATTTAAAGAATTTCTTTGGGTTCTTTTTACTATCCTCCGCTATTTGTCTCTCAAAGCTGATTTTAGCCATTTTGATTTCGTATTTACATTTGCCTCTTTGTATTGATTGAAAGCCGATACTGTGCCCTCTGATTTATATTTCTTGAAGGCCAATTTTTTTCCCTTAATACGTTTTTTAACATTACGGTTTAGCCAGCCAGGTTTGGCTTTGTCTCTTCTAAATTTATTTCCCATAGGAATTCACTGCGAGATGCATTTGTTTAATATGTTCCTAAAGCAATCCCATTTTTCCTCCGTAGTCAGTGTTCCTAGGGTTTGGTCCCAGTTTACCCTTTCCATCATGGAGCACAATTTGGGAAAGTTTGCCCTTCTGAAGTTTAGGGTTCTTAAGTTCCCCACTTGCCTTGTTATATTGTTATTTACGCTAAATGTGATCATCCTGTGATCGCTAGAGCCCAGGTTGTCCTGGACTCCTACCTCCAAGATTAGGTCTGAGTCATTAGTGATCAATAGGTCCAGGACTGCATTTTCTCTACTAGGAGAATCCACCAACTGAGACATGTAGTTATCCTGTAAGGTTTCCATGAATAGACGAACCTTCTGTGAGTGTGTAGTCCCCTCTTCCCAGTCAATGTTGGGATAATTGAAGTCCCCCAATACGATGACTGATCCCAGTTTTGCCCCTTTTCCCAATAGTGATATAAATTCCAGCTCTACCTCCTCCCTCTGGTTGGGTGGCCTATAGCAAACCCCCACAATTACTTTTCTCTTTTCTTCTTACCTGTGGAGTTCTACCCATACGGATTCTAACTCCATACTCATCCCTTCCGTAATATCACTCCTCTCTATCACCCTTACATTGTTCTTGACATAGAAACATACCCCTCCCCCTCTTTTTTCTACCCTGTCCTTTCGGTACACCGAATACCCTTGGATATTGGCCAGCCAGTCATGTGAGGGGTCGAACCAAGTTTCCGTTATTCCCACAAGGTCTATGTCCTCCTCATGTACTAACATTTCCAACTCATCCATTTTATTAGCTAGGCTCCTGGCATTTGCATATACCCCTCTCAGTTTTGTGTAAGTTGATAGTGAATGGTGATTATTTTTATTCCTGTTCGGTCTGAGGTTTTCCCACACAGACCCCCCCCCCCCCAGTGACGTTATGGAACTACTGTCGCTGCTGACTCTAATACTGCCATCTGTCCTTTGCTCCCTCCTGACTGACTCTACTTCTAAGTGTAGCACCACCCCCGCAGGAGCTGCTGATTAGATTATTGGGTCTACGTCCTGCCTTCCAACCCCTGAAATTGGCTCGAACCCTCCCTAGGCACAACTGACACGAAATGGGACTATAATACCAAATGGCTACAGGAGAACACAGTTCAGGATATATCACCCCAATAAGTAATAATAACTTGTTACCTTTCTCCAGCCGCAGTCCCTCTGGGTGACACAAGGTGCAACACACAGACTTTTGCTTAACCAAAGTAGCTTTACTGAGAGTTAAAGTACAAGTTGACTCCAAAAGACATCACAAGAGTCAACTAAGAAAGATAAAGTTATTGACACAATAATAAACAATATGATTAAGATAGCTATTTTTGTATACTTATGCAACTAAAAGATAACTCATAGGCTTTCTTTTACCCAATTCAGGCTATACTTTACACACGTCTAGTCTCTTGTATCAGGTAGGCAGAACCTATTTGAATCCCATACACAGTTCCTTCCTTTTGGTTTGGAATCTTCGCTAGCAATCGTTGGTGCACAAGCTATTTGTAATCCAAAAGTAAGGATATATAGTCAAAAGGGGTGAGAAAAAAAAAGGTTACAATCACCCGCAATGTTACTGCGTAATTGGGCGTATTAATCTTCTTAGTGGTGCATATATAGGCCCCTGACACCTTATGTACTTGTGTTTAAATGCTTAGTCTCCTGGAAGGTGCACTAGGCCGCTGAGTGTACTGCGTACTATCTGAAGTGTAGTTAGCACCGGCTAAAGTTACTTTCTTCCAAGCGAGAAACAGATTTGGGCATGTGCCCTGCTCACCAAACGGCCTCTTTCTTCCCGAGCTCTCCACCTCCGATTTCTGTCACCAGCTGCGCTTGTGGTTAGATGTGGGCAACACCAGTCTCTGCAGAGCATCAATGGATTCTCTGGGAAGGCTCCTTTACTGCAGATGAAATGCTTCCACTCCGTCACTTCAGGCTCAGGCTTCAGGCCTAGTCCGCAGCATCAGCCCACAGCACTTGCTTCCTTCTAGCTGTTGTGTCAGGAGACAAGAGAGAGAGCCTGGCTCCTCCCTTCCTTTATAAAGCTTCCCCCAAAAGGCTGTGCGGTGAAGCAATGCACCCTGGTGTTCCCACTGAATTGTGGGTATCGTAGTATCTGATGAACATCACCAAGCTGCAGTGTGGCAGTTTGGCCACTAGAAACTTCTGATGAAAACCACCAAGCTGCAGTGTGGCAGTTTGGCCACTAGATGGAGCCGAGTTCCTTCAAAATGTTATACAGTCTACTAATGAACAATTGTAAATGGGAGGATGCCCGCTACACACTCCCCCCACTTTAGAAACTTTGGTCCCCAAAGATAACGACAGCATGTATCCTGTCACATACGTTGGAAAAAAAACAATTAACTCATGCACAACGGTAAACCATGTCCCTTATCAGAAGCAGAGTTCAAACCCAACAACTGCACATTAAAACACAGGGCCGACAGCGGAACCTCCCACCAATTGTTGGGGGAGAGAAGGTGGTTCTGTTCACAAACCCCCGACACTTGAGTGGCTTGTACAGATGTGCCTGGGGGTGAGCTAGGGTTGTCCTCCACTAAATCTGCAGTGGAAGAACTAGGCTGATCAAGAGTTCTCTTAGAAGTAAGGACAGCTTCTTCCGAGCATTTCCCCAATTGGTCGTAAGTTAGTCTTTTGGGTGGGTGAATGACTCTTCTTTCCCTCTGTTCTTTGGGAGTCACAATCTTAGAAGTGCTGGAACCAGCCGCTCTTGGGGATTCTTCAAGAGCTTCCTCCTCTAGTCCGAACGCATTGGACTCTGGGGTTTCAGAAGCAGTTAATTCTTCTTCAGAGAAAGGTGCAACCTCCTCCTCAGGATCTTCACCATCAGCTACTTCTTCTGTAAGCATGTGGAAAGGCACAAATTCAGGAGCTTCTGCCCGAAGGGTTCCTCTTTCAACCAGTTCGGATGAAGACAGGTACTCAGTCGTGGGTTCTGGTAACTGAGATGACCACATCCAATCAGGTACCTCCTCTTCATCTTCCAGATCTTCAATTGGAGAATCTCCATCCCTCACATCTGGAAATGCTGTTTGAGATCTGGTAACTGGCCTGTGCCCTTGAGACGTTGAAGGGACTTCATGTGAGACTGGGTCAGGAGGTAGGCGAACTGCTTCTGAGAGAGGTAATAGGTGGTTCCTATGCCAAGTCTTCAGTGGGCCCACTCTCCCTTCCGGCCTAATCTGATACACAGGAAGGTTTGGCAGCTGCTTACAGATGACATAGGGCTGGGATTTCCAACGGTCAGCCAACTTGTGTTTCCCAGGGATACCCAAGTTCCTCAACAACACTTTATCCCCTGGCTGCAAATCCTGGATCCTAACTTTCAGGTCAAAGTTTCTTTTATTTCTCAGCCCCCGTTGATCAGATGAGACTTGGGCTTTTTCGTAGGCCGTTTTTAGGCTCTTCCTCAACCGGTCCACATACCCCTTGTGAGATGCTGCTGAGGTGTGATCAGGTGATATGCCGAAAGCCAAGTCCACTGGCAGCCGAGCCTCCCGCCCGAACATTAATCGGTATGGGGAGTATCCTGTAACATCACTGACAGTACTATTGTAGGCATGTACGATGGCAGCTACATGTTTACTCCAGTGCTGTTTCTTTTCTGAGCTCAGGGTCCCCAACATGTTCAAAAGAGTCCGGTTAAACCGTTCAGGCTGAGCATCCCCTTGTGGGTGGTAGGGAGTAGTCCTAGTCTTTTGGATGCCTAACAAGTCTAGCAACTTCTTAATCAGCCGGCTTTCAAAGTCTCTTCCCTGATCTGAATGGAGGCGTTGCGGTAAACCATAGTGCACAAAGAACTTTTCCACTAATACTTTGGCCACTGTTGTGGCTTTCTGGTCTTTTGTTGGAAACGCCTGGGCGTATCTGGTGAAATGATCTGTTACCACAAGGACATTCCCTTGACCACTCAAGTCAGGCTCCAGGCAAAGGAAATCAATGCACACCAGTTCCATAGGCCCCTGACTTTGCAGATGGCCCATTGGGGCTGCTTGACGTGGCAAAGTTTTCCTCTGGATGCAGCGAGCACAAGAACGACAGTATCCTTCAACTTCACCCCGCATACAGGGCCAGTAAAACCTGTCTCTCACAAGTTGGAAAGTCCTTTCAGGCCCCAGATGACCATGATTGTCATGGAGAGCAGCCAAGACTCCTTCCCTGAATTTAGCTGGTAGGAACAGTTGCCACTTCTCTTCCAGATCATCAGAGGGGCCCCTTCGGTAGACCACCCCTTGGCGTATCTGTAGCCGGTCCCATTCTTTATGCAACAATCGGGCTTCCCGAGGGGAGTCTGTTAGAAGCAGCTCAGGGCGCTGAGTCTCTATGGCCTTCAGCAAAAGTTTCCCCAAAGGGTCTTTTAACTGCTCCTTCCTCAAGTCCCCTTTCGATAGCCTAGGCAAACCTTCTTCAACCTGGGTCACCCTGCAATAACACCTGGGTACTCCAGCAGCTGAGACCCCAATCTCTTCGGCTCTTGCTCCTCCACTGGATCGAAATTCCGTTCCCTGACATAGGGCGCGCACTCCCTCTGAGGTCAAGTGAGCCCATTCTTCAGTAGGATCGTTGGGGGCATGAGACCTTCTGGAGAGGGCGTCTGCATCCCTATTCCCAACACCTGGTCGGTATTTTAAACTGAACATAAAGCTAGAGAGAGCGGCTAACCACCTATGTCCTGTAGCGTCCAGTTTGGCAGTGGTCAGCAGGTAGGTAAGTGGATTATTATCCGTTTTGACTATGAATTCTGCTCCATATAAGTAATCTTTCAGTTTGTCTACTACAGCCCACTTCAAGGCCAGGAATTCCAGCTTGTGTGTGGGGTAATTCCTCTCGGAAGGTATCAGACTTCTGCTCACATAAGCAACGGGCCGCAGGTGACCGTCATGCTCCTGGTACAACACCCCACCTAGCCCATCTCTGCTGGCATCGACATGTAGTTCGTAGGGTTTTGAGGGGTCTGCGTAGGCCAACACAGGGGCAGTGGTCAGGCTCTTCTTCAACTGAATGAAGGCTTCCTCACATTTCGAGGTCCACTGATCCTGAATAGATTCCTTGGGCTTTCTAGGCCCCATGGCGGGTTTCACTGGTTTGACTAGTTCTGGAACATCATCTTCCCCTTCGGTTCTGAGTAATTCATTGAGGGGTCGGGCAATTTTGGCAAACCCTTCCACAAATCTCCTGTAATAGGAGCAGAAACCCAGGAATGATCGGAGCTCAGTCACATTTGTGGGCCTCGGCCAGGAAGTAACAGCATCCAGCTTCTCTGGGTCGGTGGACACTCCTTCTGCAGACACAATGTGACCCAGGTAATGGACCGAGGACTGGTAAAACTGGCACTTCTCCGGAGAAAGTTTCAGGCCTTCTTCATATAACCTCTTTAGGACCTTTTCCAACCTCTCTTCATGCTCTTCTAGGGTTCTGCCGAACACAATAATATCATCCAAGTATACCAGTACCTCTATCAGGTTCATATCTCCAACAGTTCTCTCCATCAGTCTTTGGAAGGTGGCTGGGGCTCCTGACAACCCTTGAGGCATGCGGTTAAACTCAAAGAACCCCACGGGGGTGATGAAGGCTGTCTTCTCCCTATCCTCAGGGTTCATGGGGATCTGGTAGTATCCGCTCTTCAAGTCCATCACACTGAACCACTTGGCCCCTGACAAACTTTGTAAAGCGTCTTCAATCCGGGGGGTGGTATACTGGTCTGGAATAGTCCTTCTGTTCAGTGTTCGGTAGTCGATACAGAGCCTCAGGGACCCAGTTTTCTTCCGGACTACCACTATTGGAGAAGCGTACGGGCTCCTGGATTCTCGAATAATCCCTGTTCTCTTGAGTTCCCCCAACTGCTCCCGTAGATCTTCTAAGTCACCCAAGGGAACCCGTCGGACTCTCTCCCGAAAGGGTTTATCTTCATGTAGACGGATATTATGGGTGGCACTCTTTGCACACCCCACATCGAATTCATCTCTAGAGAATATTTCTTTCCATCGAATCAGTTGGGCCCTGGCTCTCTTCTTCCATTCCGGTGGGAGGGCCGTATTTCCAGAGCAGAGCTCCTCTATGGTGATTTCGCCCCCGTCTTCCCTCTTCAAATCTGATGGGGCAACTGGGGTGGCCGGGTTCACCTGGCCCAACAGCACCCTGGCCGGCACCTTCACCGGAGTAGTAGCAGTATTTCTGACACTCACCAAAACCTTCCCATGACTTTTCTGTAATGCCTTCAATGGGATCACTTCGGGGATCACTTCTATCCCTTTCTGTGCCTCCGATGGGCCTGATTCAAGAACCATGAAAGGGCCTGGCTGCTTCCAAGTGAGCTTGACAGAAGCCCTCAAGCAGGTCACCTCTCCCGGCTGCAACACCTTCTCTGTTTTATCCAGCTTCCAGATCTTTCCAACTCCTTCGGCAGGGGCCTTCTGTTCCAGACCTAGACGTTGATAGGCCTGCCTTAACATGGGATGAACTTTCAGAGTTGGGGCATCCTGTCCCTGGACTAGTTGCGTCAGCAATCGCCTGACTAGGTCAGTGTTGGTCCCTATAATGAGGGAACTCTTATTGGCCCCTGGTGGGCGAGGGCATACCACTGCTAAAGTATCGAAGGTTTCAGCTTTGCCGGCCAAGGAGGGGTCAAAAGTTAATTTGATTGGCAAATACCCGTCATAGGGAAAACTTTGTGTTCCAATACCCCATATCTCCAGGTCTTCCAGCCTCTGCAGGGGCAGATGTTTGAGGTGTCTATCGTAGAAATCCCTATACAGGAGAGTCACCTGGGCTCCTGTGTCCAGTAAAGCCTTTGTATAAATTCCTTCCACTTGGATTGAGACTACAGGGGAAGGCCCCACTAGCTTGACAGGAAATTCTTTTGGAGTAGCCCTTCTGCCGGGCTCAGCTACCTGCACCCGTACTCCTTTCCTTTTTGAGTTTCTACCGGGCCTCATCTCCTCCTGGGCCTGGTGTGCATTGATTTCCCGCCTCTTATCGGCCCAAGTCGTGGAATGAGAGGCATTTAAAGAGGGCCTTACTCCCTGACTGTGGCTCTTAAATTTAAGGGATCTCTTGGAGTCCATTAAAACTGTTGGGCGCCCGGTTGACTCCTTCACCGGAGCCCTCTGAAGTTTTCCGCCGGCTTGCGGTGTTTGAAGGCAGCCTCCTCTGGACTGGGACATACTCCTCTGACATGCCCTACCCCTCCACAATTGAAACAGGTTATCGGCCTCCTAGGTTTCTGTTCTGGTTCAACACTGGAACTAGGGTGTTTAGCAGGCTTCTCTTCTGTGTTTCTATTAGATAGAGCAGATGCCTGACTGTTCAGGATGGATACCATTTCTATTAGCTGTGACACCTGAGTCTTTAAGAGCTCAACTTGTGAGTCGCCTTCTTCCGCACTTATCACTCTAACTCGGGCCGTTGTTTCCCGTTCTTGGCTCTTCCTTTTGTTATCCAACATGACCTCTTCTTCCCGGACCATCCTGATCAGATCAGGGTACTCCAGGATGCCACCGTCCTGGCGAGTTCGCAACAGTATAGCAATAGGGTCTAGAGGTTGAGCTCCCCTCAGCACCTGTTGTGCTCGAGTCTCATCCACCTTCCGGGGATCCAACCCTTTTTTTAACAGAATCTGATGTATGATCCTATCCAGACGCCCGATGAATTCAGACAGTTTTTCTCCTTCCTTCTGGTAACAGTGCTCCAGTTGGTAAAGAAGTTCAGTAACCTTTTCTGTCCGGCCAAACACATCTTGTAGAATATCCAGATAGTCTTGTGCAGTACAATCCTTCTTGCTTAGCTTGAGGTTGCGTACGGCCTCCAATGCAGGCCCCTTCAAACTCTCTGTGATTCGCTGCTTCTTATGCTGTTCTGGTATCTCCCACTCCTCCAAGGCCTGAGTAGCGTTATCTAGCCACTCCTCGAATCCATCTTCCACTGAGGGTACAGGTTGCTTCCCAGAAAAAGTCCTGAGCTTCCTGTATCCAGCCATCAGATAGTTTGGAGGATCCTTGTTATATTTGGCTACTATTTCCCCCAGGACAGCGCATAGTTCTGAGCTAAGGGTAGTCAAAGGTGGTGCACTGAATCCCTCCTTTTTGGCACTTTCTTCTGTGCTCAGTCCCCCTGTAGTAGTGGGTATAGGGTCTTCCTCTTCACCTTCTGGATGTATCAGGAATAACTCTACTTGATCTATAGTTTTTATGCTGGTGCCCTTGAAGTGATCTGGGACCCCCTTCTTCCATTCACACAATGCGTAGGTGTGTTTATTGGTGGTATCTGTCCTCATGTCCATCACCCAAAGTTTCCTCTCCTTGGAATATGTTCTCAGAACTGAGAGTAGTTGTTCCTCTGTCCAGTTCTCTCCCTTGATTCCAATCACCAGACCATGGCCGATAAGGACATTTTCTTCTCTGCACCACCGGGCTGCAGCGGCAGGGTCCATTTCTGTGCGAACAGCGATTTTGTCACTGAGAGGGAACTGTTGCAGGACCGTAGATATCCCGGACGAGCCCCCACGTGTAGCACCACCCCCGCAGGAGCTGCTGATTAGATTATTGGGTCTACGTCCTGCCTTCCAACCCCTGAAATTGGCTCGAACCCTCCCTAGGCACAACTGACACGAAATGGGACTATAATACCAAATGGCTACAGGAGAACACAGTTCAGGATATATCACCCCAATAAGTAATAATAACTTGTTACCTTTCTCCAGCCGCAGTCCCTCTGGGTGACACAAGGTGCAACACACAGACTTTTGCTTAACCAAAGTAGCTTTACTGAGAGTTAAAGTACAAGTTGACTCCAAAAGACATCACAAGAGTCAACTAAGAAAGATAAAGTTATTGACACAATAATAAACAATATGATTAAGATAGCTATTTTTGTATACTTATGCAACTAAAAGATAACTCATAGGCTTTCTTTTACCCAATTCAGGCTATACTTTACACACGTCTAGTCTCTTGTATCAGGTAGGCAGAACCTATTTGAATCCCATACACAGTTCCTTCCTTTTGGTTTGGAATCTTCGCTAGCAATCGTTGGTGCACAAGCTATTTGTAATCCAAAAGTAAGGATATATAGTCAAAAGGGGTGAGAAAAAAAAAGGTTACAATCACCCGCAATGTTACTGCGTAATTGGGCGTATTAATCTTCTTAGTGGTGCATATATAGGCCCCTGACACCTTATGTACTTGTGTTTAAATGCTTAGTCTCCTGGAAGGTGCACTAGGCCGCTGAGTGTACTGCGTACTATCTGAAGTGTAGTTAGCACCGGCTAAAGTTACTTTCTTCCAAGCGAGAAACAGATTTGGGCATGTGCCCTGCTCACCAAACGGCCTCTTTCTTCCCGAGCTCTCCACCTCCGATTTCTGTCACCAGCCGCGCTTGTGGTTAGATGTGGGCAACACCAGTCTCTGCAGAGCATCAATGGATTCTCTGGGAAGGCTCCTTTACTGCAGATGAAATGCTTCCACTCCGTCACTTCAGGCTCAGGCTTCAGGCCTAGTCCGCAGCATCAGCCCACAGCACTTGCTTCCTTCTAGCTGTTGTGTCAGGAGACAAGAGAGAGAGCCTGGCTCCTCCCTTCCTTTATAAAGCTTCCCCCAAAAGGCTGTGCGGTGAAGCAATGCACCCTGGTGTTCCCACTGAATTGTGGGTATCGTAGTATCTGATGAACATCACCAAGCTGCAGTGTGGCAGTTTGGCCACTAGAAACTTCTGATGAAAACCACCAAGCTGCAGTGTGGCAGTTTGGCCACTAGATGGAGCCGAGTTCCTTCAAAATGTTATACAGTCTACTAATGAACAATTGTAAATAGGAGGATGCCCGCTACACAAGCCCTCCCCGCCGTCTCCTAGTTTAAAAGCCCCTCCAACTTGGTGGCCATCTTTCTCCCCAAAAGAGCTGTACCATCCCCATTAAGGTGCAGCCCATCCTTACTAAAGAGCCGGTAGCCGACTGAGAAGTCAGCCCAGTTCTCCATGAACCCAAACCCCTCCTTCCTACACCAATTCCTCAGCCACTTGTTAAGTTCCCTAATCTCCTTCTGCCTCTCCTGTGTGGCTCGAGGTACCGGCAGTATTTCAGAGAAAACCACCTTGGAGGTCCTATTCCTCAATCTATTCCCTAAGTCCCTGAAATCGTTCTTTAGGATCCTCCACCTTCCTCTTACTTGGTCATTAGTCATTTTGTTACTTTTTAAATTCAAAGCTGGCTGGAAACAAACTATAAAATGTATTAACAAGTTTAAATTACAGAATTGTTTGTGAAGATGTCGTTTATGTCTTATAATTAGTCGCAAACAAGTGCATCACTCTCCTTCAATAAAGTGCATTCACATTATAGTGCATAAATAAACATCTGAAAACAGTGTAAAAACCATCGATATATAAAAAATTACAGTGATTCCATCTTTTCTTGTAAATATATATACAGTCCATCAATAAATGATTCAATGTCCGTGAAAAAACGGTTGCAGTCCCATACACCAGAAACTCTTCAGTAACTGCTGCTGATCAGATGGGCAGTGACATAATCACGCTGGGACTAGGTGGAGCTGTGTATGCAGAGGATTGTATTATGAAATTATTGTTTTTTACTTCTGAAATGTGAGTGGATTTTTATATGGAAATAAATACTTTTTATTAGCGATTTGCACTATGGTTCTTTCCTCTTGCCTCCTATATGATTGACACCACACTGAGAGCTGCTGAGAGCCATGGATTTGGAGTGTACAGCCAGTGGGAGCGGTGCCACTTTTTAAACTGCAAACCACATATAGGCCTCCTTTAATTGGTGAGGTCCATTCAAGCAGGTGAGAAGACACCCATAGGTGGGGTGAAGGGAACTGTGGTGATCAGAGGCAATTCCTGAAATGTTTCTGATGTATTGAACTGCACCCTTTTTTTCACGGACATTGAATCATTTATTGATGGACTGTACATATATTTACAAAAAAGATGGACTGGTTAATTTATTATATGTAGATGATTTTTACATTGTTTTCAGATATTCAGATATTTATGCACTATCATTTAAATGCACTTCATTGAAGGGCGCTACACTTGTTTGTGACTATATATATATATATATATATATATATATATGTGCATATATATATATGTGCATATATATATATATATATATATATATATATATATATATATGTATATGGTTGGGTGCATAGTAGTGCTAGCTGCTTCCTATAGTAAATAGAGTTGAGTAATAGGTGGTTAATACACAGGGATGGCGCGCAAAGTTTTTTCACATTTATATATGTCTTATAATTGTTTTAAAGACTGTGGCATTACCATATCTTAGAAATTACAGTTTACTGAATAGGTTTGGTTTCATGTTACTATGGTTGATTACCTTCCTTCCAAACAACAAATTTTGCAAACAGGACAACTCTCAGTAGTACTAATGCATTTATAGGTTATCCTGGTCAATACAGAGCATAAGATTAGGTATAATAGTATAATATAAACACCTCCACCCAAACTACAACCTGACCATTCTCTGCAAAGAGAGCTACGACACAGGAAATATATTTTTACATTTCTACAGCTGGCAGAACAGAAAATATACTTGTTTGGCCAAGGGCTGCTGTACTTAAGAATTATGATTCCACATAGTGACAGAACATCAAAATAACACAGACACACATATTATTCAAATTTCATAGATATAGTTGACATGTAGATCTATCCTTCATAGGTCTTATTAGATCCAACCTGACAATTTCTCTGGAAATGCTTGTAATATTATGTAGCTATTCTAAGCTGAAAACTGAACATAATTTGACATATTCCTCAAAATACAGTTCTATACATTGATATAAAAATTGTACTCACTAACGAATCCTCTTCTGGAAATTCATTACAGGAAACAGGATTCAGAGACAATTGGGTTATACTACTGCCTACAGGAGGATTTAGACAATGGCAAACAAAAAAGAAAAACAGTGACCAGCCTGGTATAACCCCTCCTACTCCCAGCATGTCTAATAATGTCCTAGGAGGGTGGACCCCTTTTCCCTTCTACTGTTTAACTAGCCATTTTTCCCTTTTCTCAAGATTATTTTTTTCTGCAAATGCTGCTTGATCTGGTCTCTTTATGCAGGTATCTGGATCAACATATCCTCAAAAATAACTGGAGGTCATACCATTCCATATGGTAGACATGCTTTGCTTGTAACCAGTGGCGGCTGGTGAAGTTTTAAAATGGTGGGGCGCAAGACCCCGCCCTTCCATTCTGACCCCTCCCATTTCTCAGAAGCCCCACCCCTTATAGACTCCACCTATTTTGTCCCCTGTATTTTGCTTGCGTGAACAAATTCTCCCAATATATCACATATTAAGGGGTTCATCACTACTAGTATATCCCATAATAGAGAACAGGGGCCCTATTATGGGATATACTGTGAGAAACACCCTATTATGGGATACACTGACTGAGAGTGGCACAAACCCCACAGTACAGACCCCGTAGCACAAACCCCACAGTACAGACCCCCTAGCACTAATCTCACAGTACAGACCCCCCAGCACAAACCCCTCAAGCACAAACCCCTCAAGCACAAACCCCACACAAACCCCTCAAGCACAAACCCCCTAGCACAAACCCCACAGTACAGGCCCCCAGGCACAAACCCCACAGTGCAGGCCCCCTAGCACTAATCCCACAGTACAGGCCCCCTAGCACTAATCCCACAGTACAGGCCCCCTAGCACAAACCCCACAGTACAGACCCCCTAGCACTAATCCAACAGTAAAGGCCCCCTAGCACAAATCCCACAGTACAGGCCCCCTAGCACAAACCCCACAGTACAGACCCCCTAGCACTAATCCCACAGTGCAGACCCCCTAGCACAAACCCCACAGTACAGACCCCCCCAGCACAAACCCCTCAAGCACAAACCCCACACAAACCCCTCAAGCACAAACCCCCTAGCACAAACCCCCCAGTACAGGCCCCCCTAGCACAAACCCCACAGTACAGGCCCCCTAGCACAAACCCCACAGTACAGGCCCCCTAGCACTAATCCCACAGTACAGGCCCCATAGCACAAACCCCACAGTACAGACCCCCTAGCACTAATCCCACAGTACAGGCCCCCTAGCACTAATCCCACAGTACAGACCCCCTGGCAAAAATCCCACAGTACAGACCCCCTAGCACAAATCCCACAGTACAGGCCCCCTAGCACAAACCCCACAGTACAGACCCCCTAGCACAAACCCCAAAGTACAGACCCCCTAGCACAAACCCCACAGTACAGACCCCCTAGCACTAATCCAATAGTACAGCACCCCTAGCACAAACCCCACAGTACAGACCCCCTAGCACATACCCCACAGTACAGACCCCCTAGCACTAATCCAACAGTACAGGCCCCCTAGCACAAACCCCACAGTACAGACCCCCTATCACTAATCCCACAGTACAGACCCCCCCCAGCACAAACCCCTCAAGCACAAACCCCTCACAAACCCCTCAAGCACAAACCCCCTAGCAAAAACCCCACAGTACAGGCCCCCTAGCACAAACCCCACAGTACAGACCCCCTAGCACTAATCCAACAGTACAGGCCCCCAAGCACAAATCCCACAGTACAGGCCCCCAGCACAAACCCCACAGTACAGACACCCTAGCACTAATCCCACAGTACAGACCCCCTAGCACAAACCCCACAGTACAGGCCCCCTAGCACAAACCCCACAGTACAGACCCCCTAGCACTAATCCCACAGTACAGACGCCCTAGCACTAATCCCACAGTACAGACCCCCCCCCAGTACAAACCCCTCAAGCACAAACCCCACACAAACCCCTCAAGCACAAACCCCTTAGCACAAACCCCCCAGTACAGGCCCCCTAGCACAAACCCCACAGTACAGGCCCCCTAGCACAAACCCCACAGTACAGGCCCCCTAGCACAAACCCCACAGTACAGGCCCCCTAGCACAAACCCCACAGTACAGACCCCCTAGCACTAATCCAACAGTACAGGCCCCCTAGCACAAACCCCACAGTACAGGCCCCCTAGCACTAATCCCACAGTACAGGCCCCCTAGCACAAACCCCACAGTACAGACCCCCTAGCACTAATCCCACAGTACAGACCCCCCCCAGCACAAACCCCTCAAGCACAAACCCCACACAAACCCCTCAAGCACAAACCCCCTTGCACAAACCCCACAGTACAGACCCCCTAGCACTAATCCCACAGTACAGACCCCCTAGCACAAACCCCACAGTACAGGCCCCCTAGCACTAATCCCACAGTACAGGCCCCCTAGCACTAATCCCACAGTACAGACCCCCTAGCACAAACCCCACAGTACAGGCCCCCTAGCACAAACCCCACAGTACAGGCTCCCTTTCAATGCAGTGCCCAGCGTACATGCCCCCATTCATTGCAGTGACCAGCGTACATGGTGCCCCCAATGCAGAGATCAGCGTGCGTGCCCCCAATGTAGTGACCAGCATACATGATGCCCCCAATGCAGAGATCAGCGTGCGTGCCCCCAATGTAGTGACCAGCATACGTGGTGCCCCCAATGCAGAGATCAGCGTGCGTGCCCCCAATGCAGAGATCAGCATACGTGGTGCCCCCAATGCAGAGATCAGCGTGCGTGTCCCCTTCATAGCACCAGAACAACTGACTGACAGGACAGTGTGCGGGCCGGGCCCCCCCCCCCCCCCCCCCGAGTCATCATTCACTTACCATTACCGGGTAGCCTTCAGGTAGAGGTAGGGACGGTCACTCACTCACACTCGACTTCTTCTGAGGACTTCCGATCCGACTCCGACTTCTTCTTCCGATCCAACGTGACTTCTTCTGCGGACTTCCGATCCGACTCCGTCGCCTCACCTCAGTCAGCTCAGTCCCGACCTCAAGTCACGCGGGCGTGGCTCTCGCTCTCCTGTCCTCTCTCTCTCTGCAGCGGGCGGGAACGGAAGGTGATCGTGATCATGGTGGTCATGGTACATGCATGTCACAGGTCATGGTATAGGCATGTCACAGGTCATGGTAAGGGCATGTCACAGGTCATGGCACAGGTCATGGTACAGGCATGTCACAGGTCATGGCACAGTTCATGACACAGGCATGGCACAGGTGATGGTATAGGCATGTCACAGGTCATGGTAAGGGCATGTCACAGGCCATGGTAAGGGCATGGCACAGGCATGTCACAGGTGATGGTTTAGGCATGTCGCAGGTCATGGTAAGGGCATGTCAGAGGTCATGTCACAGGCATGTCACAGGTCATGTCACAGGCATGTCACAGGTCATGTCACAGGGCATGTCAAAAGGATGTCACAGGTCATGTCACAGGTTAGGTCACAGGTCAGTTCACAGGTCATGTCACAGGCATGTCACAGCTTATGTCACAGTAAGGTCACAGGTCAGGTCACAGGTCACAGGTCACAGGTCATGTCACAGGTCATGTCACAGGTCAGGTCACAGGTCAGGTCGCAGGCATGTCACAGGTCATGTCACAGGTCATGTCACAGGTCATGTCATAGGTCAGGTCACAGGCATGTCACAGGTCAGGTCACAGTCAGGTCACAGGTCATGTCACAGGTCAGGTCACAGGCATGTCACAGGTCATGTCACGGGTCAGGTCACAGGTCAGGTCACAGGTCAGGTCACAGGCATGTCACAGGTCATGTCACAGGTCATGTCACAGTCAGGTCACAGGTCAGGTCACGGCATCGCTGCAGCGGCTTTAATCACTTACCTGCTCTCCTGGGCTGGCCTGGCTCACTGACTCCACACTCACGCTGCCTGCGACGTCCACGGCGGCTGCTCCTCTCCTCGAGTCCTCTTCATGCTCAAGGCGGCGGGAACCGGCGGGAAGGTGAGCGGCTTCTCCTCTCCGTCCTCTTCGTTCTACGGCGGAGGGAACCGGCGGGAAGGTGAGCGGCTTCTCCCTCTCCTCTTCGTTCTGTTGCGGGCGGCGGGAACCGGCGGGAAGGTGAGCGGCGCTGGCTTCTCCTCTCCTCGAGACTCCTCTTTGTTTGCGGCGGCGGGAAGGTGACCAGGCAGTGACGGTGAGTGACTGATGCACGCACCGGCATCGCCCCCAACGAGGTCAGCAGGGATGTCCTGAATCATGATTGGTCCAGGCTGGAGTCTGGACCAATCATGATCCAGGACATCACAAAAGGGGGAGTGTCGGAGAGCAGTGCTCTGCGCCCTGGTGACCCCCCAGAAGGCTGCCAATCGGCGCCTCTGCCGGGTGGAAACCCCCCCATAGCCACCAATGAGTCCGGCGCCCCTAGTGGGCTAAAAATTGAATTTTTTTTTTTATCTTTTTTTTTTTTTTTGGGGGGGGGGGGGCGGCCGCCACTGCTTGTAACTTTCATCTTAGCAAATATTCTATGGGATAAGTCGCATGGTCAGGTCTCTAGTATGAGAGTGGGAGGGGGTGTGTCACCTCTCAGAGCTATTTTGCAGTATGTGTAATCTGAGCTCTCTGATATTTAAGACCACAAACATGGTTGTTCTTGTCTAGACCTCATGACCTGCTGTCTATAATATTTTGTATATGCTAAATGTTCATACACAGCAATTTTTTTACTTGTTTAAAAACATTAATATATATTTAGGTTCTGAACATTAGAAACAACATACATGCAAACTGAACTATACATTACCCGTTAAATGCATTTAAAACCAATTTTAAAAACAAATTTGAATAAAGTGAGGGATTGGAACCCCTGTTAACTTTCTATTACTGTTTATGACTCTGCCAATAAGACCCATTGTTATTTGTCCAGGAGAGTGTGATCACTGCAACTCAAAGTGAAGGAGACAATTGTTCTGGTGACAATTTAAATGGGATTCTCCTCACTTTGCAGAGATTTTTTCACACTGCCTGTTGTGTCTACAAGACAAGAAGTGAATATATATTTCCAATAAGATACCAATAGCAAAAGAAACTGCTTGAGGTTTTATCCATTCCATTTTCTCACAAAAATTAAAATAAAAACGTTTTGACTTTAGATTTGCTTTACCTATTAATACTGGACTGATGGGCAAAAGCAGTATGCTTTTGATGCAAGTTTGAGATGCTTCTGAGATCGTTCAGAATTTATTGAAGGTACAGTTACAGTGCCTTGCGAAAGTATTCGGCCCCCTTGAACTTTGCGACCTTTTGTCACATTTCAGGCTTCAAACATAAAGATATAAAACTGTAATTTTTTGAAGAATCAACAACAAGTGGGACACAATCATGAAGTGGAACGAAATTTATTGGATATTTCAAACTTTTTTAACAAATAAAAAACTGAAAAATTGGGCATGCAAAATGATTCAGCCCCCTTAAGTTAATACTTTGTAGTGCCACCTTTTGCTGCGATTACAGCTGTAAGTCACTTGGGGTATGTCTCTATCAGTTTTGCACATCGAGAGACTGAAATTTTTGCCCATTCCTCCTTGCAAAACAGCTCGACCTCAGTGAGGTTGGATGGAGAGCGTTTGTGAACAGCAGTTTTCAGTTCTTTCCACAGATTCTCAAATGGATTCAGGTCTGGACTTTGACTTGGCCATTCTAACACCTGGATATGTTTATTTGTGAACCATTCCATTGTAGATTTTGCTTTATGTTTTGGCTCATTGTCTTCTTGGAAGACAAATCTCCGTCCCAGTCTCAGGTCTTTTGCAGACTCCATCAGGTTTTCTTCCAGAATGGACCTGTATTTGGCTCCATCCATCTTCCCATCAATTTTAACCATCTTCCCTGTCCCTGCTGAAGAAAAGCAGGCCCAAATCAAGATGCTGCCACCACCATGTTTGACAGTGGGGATGGTGTGTTCAGGGTGATGAGCTGTGTTGCTTTTACGCCAAACATAACGTTTTGCATTGTTGCCAAAAAGTTTGATTTTGGTTTCATCTGACCAGAGCACCTTCTTCCACATGTTTGGTGTGTCTCCCAGGTGGCTTGTGGCAAACTTTAAACGACACTTTTTATGGATATCATTAAGAAATGGCTTTCTTCTTGCCACTCTTCCATAAAGGCCAGATTTGTGCAGTATGCGACTGATTGTTGTCCTATGGACAGAGTCTCCCACCTCAGCTGTAGATCTCTGCAGTTCATCCAGAGTGATCATGGGTCTCTTGGCTGCATCTCTGATCAGTCTTCTCCTTGTATGAGCTGAAAGTTTAGAGGGACGACCAGGTCTTCATAGATTTGCAGTGGTCTGATACTCCTTCCATTTCAATATTATCGCTTGCACAGTGCTCCTTGGGATGTTTAAAGCTTGGGAAATCTTTTTGTATCCAAATCCGGCTTTAATCTTCTCCACAACAGTATCTCAGACCTGCCTGGTGTGTTCCTTGTTCTTCATGATGCTCTCTGCGCTTTAAACGGACCTCTGAGACTATCACAGTGTAGGAGCATTTATACGGAGACTTGATTACACACAGGTGGATTCTATTTATCATCATTAGTCATTTAGGTCAACATTGGATCATTCAGAGATCCTCACTGAACTTCTGGAGAGAGTTTGCTGCACTGAAAGTAAAGGGGCTGAATAATTTTGCACGCCCAATTTTTCAGTTTTTTATTTGTTAAAAAAGTTTGAAATATCCAATAAATTTCACATGATTGTGTCCCACTTATTGTTGATTCTTCACAAAAAATTACAGCTTTATATCTTTATGTTTGAAGCCTGAAATGTGGCAAAAGGTCGCAAAGTTCAATGCTTTTATTCTTGAATTATTACAATTTATTCTTACCCGAAACTATTTTATATTCGTGGAAGATATGTATCTACAAAGGCAGGGCGTGGCCATGGGGACCACATGTGCTCCCTCATATGCGAACCTCTACCTGGGGGGGTGGGAGAGACATGTGTTTTCGGATGAAATTTTTGTGAATTATTTGTCTTTTGTACCATTTTGGTACAGATACATAGAAGATCTGCTCCTGGCATGGACTGGCCCTATTGACATGCTGCATGCTTTTTTAGACAATTTAAACGTTAATTACTGGAATTTACAATTTACATACTCTTACCATGCATCTCAAATTTCCTTCTTGGATCTTACAATTTCAAAACTCCCTGATGGGACTATTTTTACAGATCTATACCTTAAACCATCAGCGGGAAACACCCTTCTTCATGCGACTATTGCGCACCCTACACCTCTGATTCAAAGTATTCCTTTTGCACAATACCTGCGCCTGCGGCGCAACTGTTCCAGAGATGATGATTTCTATACACAGGCCAATTCCCTACGAGACCGCCTCCTTCAGAGGGGTTATTCTCGAACCACCCTAAGGAGGGCCTTTAATAAGTCCCGCGCTAGGAGCAGATCGTCTTTACTTTATCCTCCCAGGAAACCCACTTTGCCACAGACAGTGAAGTTGATTACCAAATATTCAGCACATCATCAACAATTACGTTCAGTGATTGCACGCCACTGGCATTTACTTACAGATCATCACGTATTTAAAAAATTATGTCAGGGAAACTCCAGAATTGGTTTTCCTGAGGGCCACATCCCTACGTGATCATTTGGTCCATAGTCACTACAGTATGGATAAACCTAGACCCACGGGCACCAGGGGCACTTTCCCTTGTGGCGACTGCCCCCACTGCCCCTGGATCCTTGAAGGTTCCACCTACCGGCTCCCCAACGGGGAACTCTGGTCACCCCGGTCCCACAGTGAATGTGTGACAAAAGGAGTCATCTATTTAATGATATGTCAATGTAACTCCTTTTACATTGGCAAGAAAAGACGGGAGCTACGCTAAGGAATAGGAGATCACCTATATTATTCCACTGGTGGGAAGCTCACAGCAGTGGGATGCCATATTGGCATTCACCATAGATACCATCCAGAGGTGGTAAAGTTTTTCACCTTAGATGCTATATCAGAGGATCCCCGCTGTGGCAACTGGGACAAGAAGCTGCTCCAACGGGAGACTCAGTGGATCGAGAGGCTAAATGATAATATTCCGCCAGGTTTGAATGAGGTTATCTCATACAAACCTTTTTTATAAAATCTACGAGTGCTTTCTTCAGTTTCGTCTCCTTTTTGCCTTTTTATTTTTTTGGTGGTTATCTTTACCACCCAATTTTTCTTCACTAAGGTCCCCCGGTTTTTTCTTTTCTTTTCCCTTCTTTCCCCTTTTTCTCTCCCCCCCCCCCCTTTCCCCTCCCCCCCCTTTTCCCTTTCCTTTCCCATTCCTCTTACCCATTCCTTATCCTTGCCAATGGATATACAGTGGGTACGGAAAGTATTCAGACCCCCTTAAATTTTTCACTCTTTGTTATATTGCAGCCATTTGCTAAAATCATTTAAGTTCATTCTTCTTCCTCATGAATGTACACACAGCTCCCCATACTGACAGAAAAACACAGAATTGTTGACATTGTTGCAGATTTATTAAAAAAGAAAAACTGAAATATCACATGGTCCTAAGTATTCAGACCCTTTGCTGTGACACTCATATATTTAACTCAGGTGCTTTCCATTTCTTCTGATCATCCTTGAGATGGTTCTACACCTTCATTTGAGTCCAGCTGTGTTTGATTATACTGATTGGACTTGATTAGGAAAGCCACACACTTGTCTATATAAGACCTTCCAGATCACAATGCATGTCAGAGCAAATGAGAATCATGAGGTCAAAGGAACTGCCTGAAGAGCTCAGAGACAGAATTGTGGCAAGGCACAGATCTGGCCAAGGTTACAAAAAGATTTCTGCTGCACTTAAGGTTCCTAAGAGCACAGTGGCCTCCATAATCCTCAAATGGAAGATGTTTGGGACGACCAGAACCCTTCCAAGAGCTGGCCGTCCGGCCAAACTGAGCTATCGGGGGAGAAGAGCCTTGGTGAGAGAGGTAAAGAAGAACCCAAAGATCACTGTGGCTGAGCTCCAGAGATGCAGTCAGGAGATGGGAGAAAGTTGTAGAAAGTCAACCATCACTGCAGCCCTCCACCAGTCGGAGCTTTATGGCAGAGTGGCCCAACGGAAGCCTCTCCTCAGTGTAAGACACATGAAAGCCTGCATGGAGTTTGCTAAAAAAACACCTGAAGGACTCCAAGATGGTGAGAAATAAGATTCTCTGGTCTGATGAGACCAAAATAGAACTTTTTTGCCTTAATTCTAAGCGGTATGTGTGGAGAAAACCAGGCACTGCTCATCACCTGTCCAATAAAGTCCCAACAGTGAAGCATGGTGGTGGCAGCATCATGCTGTGGGGGTGTTTTTCAGCTGCGGGGACAGGACGACTGGTTGCAATCGAGGGAAAGATGAATGCGGCCAAGTACAGGGATATCCTGGACAAAAACCTTCTCCAGAGTGCTCTGGACCTCAGACTGGGCCGAAGGTTTACCTTCCAACAAGACAATGACCCTAAGCACACAGCTAAAATAACGAAGGAGTGGCTTCACAACAACTCCGTGACTGTTCTTGAATGGCCCAGCCAGAGCCCTGACTTAAACCCAATTGAGCATCTCTGGAGAGACCTAAAATGGCTGTCCAACGTTTACCATCCAACCTGACAGAACTGGAGAGGATCTGCAAGGAGGAATGGCAGAGGATCCCCAAATCCAGGTGTGAAAGACTTGTTGCATCTTTCCCAAAAAGACTCCTGGCTGTATTAGATCAAAAGGGGGCTTCTACTAAATACTGAGCAAAGGGTCTGAATACTTAGGACCATGTGATATTTCAGTTTTTCTTTTTTAATAAATCTGCAACAATGTCAACAATTCTGTGTTTTTCTGTCAGTATGGGGTGCTATGTGTACATTCATGAGGAAGAAGAATAAACTTAAATGATTTTAGCAAATGGCTGCAATATAACAAAGAGTGAAAAATTTAAGGGGGTCTGAATACTTTCCGTACCCACTGTATATATGTATATGTTCAGGACTAATTCTGCCGGTCTTATTTGTACTATGTTTATGTAATGCTATGCATAGAAATGTATATATTGACATATATGTGCATTGAATGTTTTTTGCTCTAATTTGTATTTCTCTATATGTATTTCATATATATCAGTACATCATGGGCTTTTAAATATATGCTTTTTTTTTGTTGATAACATTTGTTTCTCTATTCCTGTGGTTATTTAGGCATGATCGTATGAGGGCACAGAGCGGGATCGGTGCTCCCCGGCGGGTATGTGTCCCCCGAGCTGATGGTTCACTTCCGTCAGTAACCGCCGGATATCCGGTGGAGTGCACCGACGCTGTCACTGTCGCCTGCGCACTAACAGCGTGACTAAGCGTGCAGCGTCACACGCCGGAGCTGTGGCGGCTGATGTCTGCTAAGCCTGGAGACACATACATAGCTGGCGCTGCCAATATGGCGGCGTCGGCTGTTTGTGTTTCACACAGAGAGGACGTCTGTGAGGGGACCCACGAGGTAACTATACTGACTTGGGTGTAGTAACACCTTATACCCCCAATATGGATTTTTTAGACTTCAACCGGACTCATCCATTTATATTTCTCTTGTCTTTCGAGACTTTGCCTCCATATTATATAGGAGCTTGTTTCCTGGTAACCTAGCTATTCCCCATTACGGGGTCGCTTTTGTCTGCTTTCATTAGAGGCATTTGAACAGCAATAACAGGAGCCATTCCGAATTCAAGGGAATTCAGACAGATGGATTGTCTGATCTGATGGTCCCCAGACTACGGTTTCTTTTCTTAAAATGGCTATGCATATATATAGGCTCCCAAAAATCGGCACCCTCTGTCCCTCTCTGTGTGATTTTTGCTTCATTCAAATGATTTCTTACCTACATTTTTGCCTGGTAGGTGATGTTGCAGGATATATATATATATATATATATATATATATATGTATACTTATTTTCCACCCTTTCTTGCTTTCCCTATCATGGTAATCCCTCCCCCCATCCCCCCCTCCCTTTTTCCCCCCTTCTCCCTCCCCTTTTCCACATTTCTTCTACATCTTCCCCCCCTTTTTCCCTCCCCTCTTTTTCCTCCCCCCCCCTTCTTTTTCCCCCCTTTTGGGGTCTTTCTATATATGTATGTATGTATATATATATATATATATACTTACATATCCATTTGACGTGAGTCAATATCCATTACGTTTCTAACCTATGCATTATTATACATCGTAATCAAGGTCTCCCATGCCAGCCGGTGAGAGTATTTGGTGATTCTGCTCTTCCCTCTGGTGCTTTCGTGCCTTGTAGTGACCATAGGTAAGGTTGCTATCTCTCCCCCCATACATACTACAAAGACCTTCCATGCTCTCTAGACTCTGATAGAAATTTATTGTTATATTCTCCTGAAGAAGCGGCTTAGCCCGCGAAACATGTAGAGAAAACTGTGGAGATATTCCGACTACTCTTCACATTCCAAGCCATTTTTAGCAGATACTAATTGTGTCAGTTGTATGTGATGTATGTCCTATTGTTGTAAACTAATATTTGTCATTTGTCTTTTATATTCAATAAAGTTATACTTTTTTAACAAAGCTATCCAAGTTATATTAACTAACAAAGATACCGGTACCCAAAAATCCAGTATACCTTCCTCTCCCATTCCCCTTCCCCAGTGAGTACCTCTACAATTGGGGAGTTTGAGGTCCCACTTACCCCTATATCCCATTTCATATTGATACTTTTTTGGAAGTTGGTACCATTGTTCTATATATTATTATAGGCATCCCATACACTATTGATTACTCACATTTTTTGAGGCTTTGTGCATCAGCTAGCATCTCATTTATATTTTTGCAATCACTTTGCTTGATTCGTCACATCCATTGAGGTTTCTGTGCTATCACCTCAGCATCTTTTGTTTTTGCAATCACTTTGCTCGATTTACTAATTTCTATTTATTTTATATGTACATCACTAAGCAATTTATCATCTCAAATCACCCATTTTATGATTTGTTGTTTTTTTTTATTTTTTTTTTTATGATTTGTTGTTTAAGAATAGCGCAACGCCTTTTGTTATACTTAGTGCTAAAAATATACCCAGTCACTATACTAATGACACTGGCTGGGAAGGGGTTAATGTATAAGGTGATCAAGGGGTAATGTGTGCCTAACAGTGCTTGTTGCATTCCCTGTGCTGTTGTCACACACATACACACCCCCCTCTATGAGATCTTCCAATATGGGAGGATTTTACTGTGGAAATTGAAAGACATAGACACCCAAATATCAACACTGGCTACAAACTGAAATTTTCACAATACTTCAAAATGGGTCAGAAACTAAATCTCGAACAGGACGGATACGTATACAATGCAGATGTGTCATACACACCCCCCCCCCCCCCTCTCTACGGTGTCTTACAATATGGTAGGATTTTACTGTGGAAATTTAAAAATATGCAACCCCAAATATCAACCCATTGGTTAAAAACTGACATTTTCGCATATCGGTCCAACGCTAGATTTTATTTCTGTCCCATTTTGAAGTATTGCAGAGCGGCGATCGGTGATGCAAGGTGTCAGCCTGACACCCTGCATCTCCGATCTTGGTAAAGAGACTACTGACGTAGCTCTTTACCATGTGATCAGCCGTGTCCAATCACGGCTGGTCACATAGTAAACAGGAACAGCCGTTGATCGGCTTTCCTTAGTTCGTGCCTGACAGGCACGAGTAAAGGAGCGCCGATCGGCGGCTCCCCTGACAGGGGGGGGGGGGGGGTTGGCACTGGTAATCAGATCATTGATTACCAGTGCAGACCCTCGGGGGGGGGATGCCACTAGAACCACCAGGGATGCCCACTATGACCCCAGGGATGCCCACTATGACCCCAGGAGTGCCCACTATGGCCACCAGGAATGGCAATCAGGGCTCAGGGAGCCCCCCATTGCCCTCCCCATCAGTGCTGCCCGCCAGTGCCCTCCCTATCAGTGCTGCCCACAAGTGACCATCATTGCCATCTTTCAGTGTCGCCCACCAGTGCCCATTATTGCCCACCAGTGCGGCCTATCAGTGCCCATTAGTGCCCATCAGTGCCGCCCGTCAGTGCCGATCAGTGCCGCCCATCTGTGCCCATCAGTGCCCACCAGTGCCGCCTATTAGTGCCACCTATCAGTGCCCATCAATGCCGCCTATCAGTGCCTAGCAGTGCCGCCTATCAGTGCCCACCAATGCTGCATATCTGTGCTACCTATCAGTGCCACATATCAGTGCCTATCAGTGCCGCATATCAGTGCCACCCCATCAGTGCCTCCTCATCAGTGCCTGTCAGTGCAGTCTCATCAGTGCTCATCAGTGCAGGAAAAAACTTATTTATTTACAAAATTGTATAACATAAACAAAAAAACTTTTTTTTTTTTTCAAACTTTTCGGTCTTTTTTATTTGTTTAGCAAAAAGGAAAAAACCCAGAGGTGATCAAATACCACCAAAAGAAAGCTCTATTTGTGGGGGGAAAATTACAGAAATTTGGTGTAGGTAAAGTGTTGCATGACCGCGCAATTGTCATTCAAAATGCAACAGCACTAAAAGGGGAAAATTGGCCTGGGCAGGAAGGGAGGAAAGTGCCCCGTATTGAAGTGGTTAAAGCATGTTATACAGCACAGTGCTTTGCTGTGTAATTTGGCCCCCTCTATCACCTATAATACCTGGCTGATCCTGCCTGGCTATGTCCTCCCCTCTGTAAACTGACCACAGTATAACATGGCTGCTGAGCCCTGATACTGTGGTCAGTTTGTGCCTTTGTCATTCTCAGCCCTCCTGTCCTCCTCTGTCCTCTCCCCCCCTCTTTCCCTGTCTGCTCCTGTGTCAGTGCCCCCTCCCCTCCTGCTGCTGTAGTTTCATATCCTGTCTACACTCTGTTTAATAATCCTGTGTCTGTGTTTTATAAAAATAAGCCATTCTTTACAAGTTTTCAGAGCCCCACTCTCCCCGCTCACGTGACCCGCCGCCTCTCTCCTCCTCTTCCTCTGCCCTCTCCAGGAAGATCAATGAGGAATCCTCAGCCCTGCCCGCTGCAGGCAGCTGTCAGATGGGGAGAGGAAAGAGCTAACGGGTCACGTGAGCGGCGCTCGGCCCTCTGAAAACTGGTAAAGAACAGCTTATTTTTATTTTTTAAAACACAGACACAGGGGTACACAGGATTATTAAACAGACCAGACAGCATGGTATAAAGTGGGTTAACAACAACTTAAAAGGGGGAGTTGAGATTCCAAAGGGGGGGGGGGGGGCATTCTCGCCCCTACCTACGGATGCCCATGGAGGGGGTGTATGTGTGAGTACTGGGTGTAATGATTGTTTTATAGAATACGTTCTGTTGTATATTATGTCATCTTGTTTTTCTCCTGAAAATCCAACCAAAAAAACCTGTCTGATAGATAGCATGACCACTGATTTGGAACTATCTGATGGCCTGACTACAGTTGTTTGAAGGGTAAGGGAGACTGCCAACAACGTGTACAATCTGCTTGACATGGCAGGTCCGCTGTAAACCCTGTGTGCAGTACTTCCCTATACAGTGACCAATGGGCACACCACACGGGCTGCACTCCGCCCAACACACACGTCAGCTTGTCTATACTACATCTCACTCGTACAATCAGCCACTGCCGCGCCCCGTACAAACCCCGCCCAGACCCAGCGCCACACCCTTCGGTCACATTGGAAGTCACATGATAGGGATCACATGACGCCGTGTAGCCAGGAAGTGAAGCTGTCAGTAGGCCCGGGCAGTATGGAGAGATTAGACAAAACCGCTCTGAATGCCGCCAGCTTCCCTCCGCCAGACTTCAGGCAGTAAGTGGTGCCGCAATATCATAGAGGGTAGAAGGGGGGTGGGGGGTGTTGTACAGGGAATGGGTGTTCTATGACAGAGCACATTGTACCTTTCTCTTCATGGGCTGACAATGGTGCTGAGGGATAAATGGAGGTCAACGCAGAGTGTATGCGCTGCATTCAGGCTGGTCCTATCATCATCCCTCTATACATTAGCAGGCTGATCCCATCATCCCCCCCCCCCCCTATACATCAGCAGGCTGATCCCATCATCCCCTCCCCCCCTATACATCAGCAGGCTGATCCCATCATCCCCCCCCCTATACATCAGCAGGCTGATCCCATCATCACCCCCCCCCCATACATCAGCAGGCTGATCCCATCATCCCCCCCCCCCCTATACATCAGCAGGCTGATCCCATCATCACCCCCCTATACATCAGCAGGCTGATCCCATCATCACCCCCCCCCCCCATACATCAGCAGGCTGATCCCATCATCACCCCCCCCCTATACATAAGCAGGCTGATCCCATCATCACCCCCCCCTATACATCAGCAGGCTGATCCCATCATCACCCCCCCCCCCCCCCATACATCAGCAGGCTGATCCCATCATCACCCCCCCCCCCCATACATCAGCAGGCTGATCCCATCATCACCCCCCCCCCATACATCAGCAGGCTGATCCCATCATCCCCCCCCCCCCTATACATCAGCAGGCTGATCCCATCACCCCCCCCCCCCCCTATACATCAGCAGGCTGATCCCATCATCCCCCCCCCCATACATCAGCAGGCTGATCCCGTCATCATCACCCCCTATACATCAGCAGGCTGATCCCGTCGCCATCACCCCCTATACATCAGCAGGCTGATCCCGTCATCATCACCCCCTATACATCAGCAGGCTGATCCCATCATCCCCCCCCCCCCCCCTATACATCAGCAGGCTGATCCCATCATCCCCCCCCCCCCCTATACATCAGCAGGCTGATCCCATCATCACCCCCCCCCCACCATACATCAGCAGGCTGATCTTATCATCCCCCCCCCCCCTATACATCAGCAGGCTGATCCCATCATCACCCCCCTATACATCAGCAGGCTGATCCCATCATCACCCCCCCCCCCATACATCAGCAGGCTGATCCCATCATCACCCCCCCCCCTATACATCAGCAGGCTGATCCCATCATCACCCCCCCCCCCCATACATCAGCAGGCTGATCCCATCATCACCCCCCCCCCCCATACATCAGCAGGCTGATCCCATCATCACCCCCCCCCCCCATACATCAGCAGGCTGATCCCATCATCCCCCCCCCTATACATCAGCAGGCTGATCCCATCACCCCCCCCCTATACATCAGCAGGCTGATCCCATCACCCCCCCCCCTATACATCAGCAGGCTGATCCCATCATCCCCCCCCCCATACATCAGCAGGCTGATCCCGTCATCATCACCCCCTATACATCAGCAGGCTGATCCCGTCGCCATCACCCCCTATACATCAGCAGGCTGATCCCATCCCCCCCCCTATACATCAGCAGGCTGATCCCATCATCCCCCCCCCCCCTATACATCAGCAGGCTGATCCCATCATCACCCCCCCCATACATCAGCAGGCTGATCCCATCATTCCCCCCCCCCCCCCCTATACATCAGCAGGCTGATCCCATCATCACCCCCCCATACATCAGCAGGCTGATCCCATCATCACCCCCCCCATACATCATCAGGCTGATCCCATCATCACCCCCCCCCCTATACATAAGCAGGCTGATCCCATCATCACCCCCCCCATACATCAGCAGGCTGATCCCATCATCACCCCCCCCCCCCTATACATAAGCAGGCTGATCCCATCATCACCCCCCCTATACATCAGCAGGCTGATCCCATCATCACCCCCCCCCCCCATACATCAGCAGGCTGATCCCATCATCACCCCCCCCCCCATACATCAGCAGGCTGATCCCATCATCCCCCCCCCCCCTATACATCAGCAGGCTGATCCCATCATCCCCCCCCTATACATCAGCAGGCTGATCCCATCATCCCCCCCCCCCTATACATCAGCAGGCTGATCCCGTCATCATCACCCCCTATACATCAGCAGGCTGATCCCGTCGTCATCACCCCCTATACATCAGCAGGCTGATCCCATCACCCCCCCCTATACATCAGCAGGCTGATCCCATCACCCCCCCCTATACATCAGCAGGCTGATCCCATCACCCCCCCCCCCTATACATCAGCAGGCTGATCCCATCATCCCCCCCCCCTATACATCAGCAGGCTGATCCCATCATCCCCCCCCCCTATACATCAGCAGGCTGATCCCATCATCCCCCCCCCTATACATCAGCAGGCTGATCCCGTCATCATCACCCCCTATACATCAGCAGGCTGATCCCGTCGTCATCACCCCCTATACATCAGCAGGCTGATCCCATCACCCCCCCCCCTATACATCAGCAGGCTGATCCCATCATCCCCCCCCCCATACATCAGCAGGCTGATCCCATCATCCCCCCCCCTATACATTAGCAGGCTGATCCCATCACCCCCCCCCTATACATTAGCAGGCTGATCCCATCACCCCCCCCCCCCCCCTATACATCAGCAGGCTGATCCCATCATCTCTCCCCCCCCCCCTATACATCAGCAGGCTGATCCCATCATCTCTCCCCCCCCCCCCTATACATCAGCAGGCTGATCCCATCATCTCCCCCCCCCCCCCTATACATCAGCAGGCTGATCCCATCATCCCCCCCCTATACATCAGCAGGCTGATCCCGTCGTCATCACCCCCTATACATCAGCAGGCTGATTCCATCATCACCCCCTATGCAGTAGAGAGACACTGCATCTAAGTGTAGTATGATTAGTAGTCAATGCAATTAGGTAAAATCGCAACTCACAAGAAGTAAGATGTATAAAGACATGTCACATGGGTTGGCCTCTGTGCGATCTCGATCCTGGTAGCGGGCGGGTTTGGGCGCTGATGGAGGCTCATCAGCTCTGGTGGTTTTCAGGACACTAAGTGAATCTGAGAGTCACGTCCTTTTCAGCTGTGACGTCAGTGGGCTGGGTACGGAGGGCCATCGGGCACACATTCGGAGCATGCGTGCTTCTTCTTCAGCCAGTGAATTTTCCATACTGGTGTGGGGTTGTATTTATGCTGCTCACATGGGAGCTAGAGGCTACATTACCCAAGATGATGTGGGGTCACAATCCTATTACCACATTACCCAAAATGCTGTGGCTGACCCCGCCATCACTCCCTGTGCACCAGGCTGACCCCGCCATCACCCCCTGTGCACCGGGCTGACCCCGCCATCACCCCCTGTGCACCGGGCTGACCCCGCCATCACCCCCTGTGCACCGGGCTGACCCCGCCATCACTCCCTGTGCACCAGGCTGACCCCGCCATCACTCCCTGTGCACCAGGCTGACCCCGCCATCACTCCCTGTGCACCAGGCTGACCCCGCCATCACTCCCTGTGCACCAGGCTGACCCCGCCATCACTCCCATGTGCACCAGGCTGACCCCGCCATCACTCCCATGTGCACCAGGCTGACCCCGCCATCACTCCCATGTGCACCAGGCTGACCCCGCCATCACTCCCATGTGCACCAGGCTGACCCCGCCATCACTCCCATGTGCACCAGGCTGACCCCGCCATCACTCCCATGTGCACCAGGCTGACCCCGCCATCACTCCCATGTGCACCAGGCTGACCCCGCCATCACTCCCATGTGCACCAGGCTGACCCCGCCATCACTCCCATGTGCACCAGGCTGACCCCGCCATCACTCCCATGTGCACCAGGCTGACCCCGCCATCACTCCCATGTGCACCAGGCTGACCCCGCCATCACTCCCATGTGCACCAGGCTGACCCCGCCATCACTCCCATGTGCACCAGGCTGACCCCGCCATCACTCCCATGTGCACCAGGCTGACCCCGCCATCACTCCCATGTGCACCAGGCTGACCCCGCCATCACTCCCATGTGCACCAGGCTGACCCCGCCATCACTCCCATGTGCACCAGGCTGACCCCGCCATCACTCCCATGTGCACCAGGCTGACCCCGCCATCACTCCCATGTGCACCAGGCTGACCCCGCCATCACTCCCATGTGCACCAGGCTGACCCCGCCATCACTCCCATGTGCACCAGGCTGACCCCGCCATCACTCCCATGTGCACCAGGCTGACCCCGCCATCACTCCCATGTGCACCAGGCTGACCCCGCCATCACTCCCATGTGCACCAGGCTGACCCGGCCATCACCCCATGTGCACCAGGCTGACCCGGCCATCACCCCATGTACACCAGGCTGACCCGGCCATCACCCCATGTACACCAGGCTGACCCGGCCATCACCCCATGTACACCAGGCTGACCCGGCCATCACCCCATGTACACCAGGCTGACCCGGCCATCACCCCATGTACACCAGGCTGACCCGGCCATCACCCCCTGTACACCAGGCTGATCCCACCATCTCTGTGCAGTATTTCCATGCAGTATAGCAGCTTCCAGCAGGTCTTAAGACAGCAGCATGGTGTATGGAGGTCACACCTCCTAAAAATGCCTGCTTTCTGGTTTTGAGTGCCCATTCATTTCAATGGCTTGTCAAATGCACAGTAAAACACACAAAAAATAGCGCATTATCCTCTTTTACAAATCATTTAATATTCCAAACTGCATGGTGCGCGTTACCATGTGTTTTGTTGGCTACAAACGTGCTGTGTGTGCAAGATGCTATTGGGTAGTCATTACCAATTAAAGAGGAGCTCCTGTCAACTCCAGGCACCCCCACCAAAAAATGTAGCTGCTGACTTAATATCAGGACACTTACCTGTCCAGGGATACAGCATTTCCTTCATCTGAGCCAATTCTTCAGTCACCTTCTGATGCAGGCGGCAGTATCTTAGTTAAGGGAAACCGGCAGTGAAGCCTTCTGGCTTCACTGCCAGTTTCCTACTGCGCTGCGCTTTGTAAATAGTTCTGCAGTCTTCTGGAACCTGTGACATGTCCCAGAAAGCTGTGGAGGGGGCTGAACTTATGCACAGATTTCTCTCTTCTAGACACAAGGATTTGGCCTTGTGTGGCCACTTGTCACCAGACCATTTAATTCAGCAGCAATCTTCCCAAAGAATTATATGTGGATTGAATGTTTTCTGTACATTAGACAAGAGTCTGACACCATCAGACTAAGAGCTGTCACTCAACCTATGTTCTACAGTAGGAGTAGGCAACCATTGAGAGACTGAGATCTACCTGGACAACATTGAATACATCAAAGATCACCAGGGTGCAGTGCCCCCCCCCCTTTTATTTTATTTTTCATTTTTTAATGAAATTTACTAGCAAGCCCACAATAAAAAGGAAAGACAGTATGAAGAAAACAGAAGAAAAAATATACTATAACTAATGTTACTGTAAAAATATAAAAACCTACCTAAAAAGTTAGCTTCAGTAAGCAACTCAGCATTCACTTTCATTCACAATTTTTCATGCCAGGAAGTGATCGGTTACTCCCACAAGGCTGATGCCGAAGTTCAACGTTAACGCAGAACATCTGGTACCGCAGGCTGATTTTTTTGACTAGTTTCAGGCCTAACTATCTCCTCTGATTTCTGGACAGTGCAAGTAGTATTTAGGGCAGGGTCCAGGGCTCGGTAGTAGATAGGGGCAGGGTCCAGGGCTCGGTAGTAGGTAGGGGCAGTGTCCAGGGCTCGGTAGTAGGTAGGGGCAGTGTCCAGGGCTCGGTAGTAGGTAGGGGCAGTGTCCAGAGCTCTGTAGTAGGTAGGGGCAGTGTCCAGAGCTCTGTAGTAGGTAGGGGCAGTGTCCAGAGCTCTGTAGTAGGTAGGGGCAGTGTCCAGGGCTCTGTAGTAGGTAGGGGCAGTGTCCAGGGCTCAGTAGTAGGTAGGGGCAGGGTCCAGGGCTCGGTAGTAGGTAGGGGCAGGGTCCAGGGCTCGGTAGTAGGTAGGGGCTGGGTCCAGGGCTCGGTAGTAGGTAGGGGCAGTGTCCAGGGCTCGGTAGTAGGTAGGGGCAGTGTCCAGGGCTCGGTAGTAGGTAGGGGCTGGGTCCAGGGCTCGGTAGTAGGTAGGGGCAGTGTCCAGGGCTCGGTAGTAGGTAGGGGCAGTGTCCAGGGCTCGGTAGTAGGTAGGGGCAGTGTCCAGGGCTCGGTAGTAGGTAGGGGCAGTGTCCAGGGCTCGGTAGTAGGTAGGGGCAGTGTCCAGGGCACGGTAGTAGGTAGGGGCAGGGTCCAGGGCTCGGTAGTAGGTAGGGGCAGGGTCCAGGGCTCGGTAGTAGGTAGGGGCAGGGTCCAGGGCTCGGTAGTAGGTAGGGGCAGGGTCCAGGGCTCGGTAGTAGCGTCCAGAGATAAGGGAGATTATCTGGGGGAAACCTAAAGGTAACCCATACTGAGAGAATGCAATTGGGGGGGCGCTGACAGCTCCTGCAGGTAAATGTGACTGCTTGCATGTTATTGCTTCTGAAACAATTGGATAAAAATCAGTGATATATCACTATTTTATCTTTTTTTTTTTTTTTTAAATAAAATTATTTTTGGAAAGATTTTATTAAGATATGTTTCTTTTTAGGATACATTAATAATTTAGTTTATTCAGCATGAAATGGAGCTTAGTTATGTAGCATGAGTATATTCTGCAATATTTACATTTTTGGTAAACTCATTCAATAAATCCAAGCTTTGCAAGATAACATAATGCACTGCATTGATGCATTCACACAATTTCACAGTAACCATGAGATAAAACAAAGTTCCGAAATATTCCTTTATCCCATTGTTTTGCAAATCTATGTCCACTACAAACTGTATGATTGAATCGGTTCTGATATCGCCGTTTTAATAACCTAACAGCTTATTTTCTGAATCAGAAACCTTAATTTTGTTTGCAAATATTAAATATTCTAACTACCAGGAAGAATAAGCCCTTACATTTAAAGTGCACCTGTCTTTTCAGATCCATCATGGCAGCGCCTGTTAGCGGGCATCCACTTACCTGCTGCCGCCATGTCCCTCACCTTGCTGTGTCACTGCCGCATCACCAACCATCCTTTTAAAGTGAATGAGACTGTCATTGAGTCAACAGCGGGTCAGAGGAGGAGCCGCTGCATGACAGAGATGACAGTTGCTCTTTAAAAATGATGGTTTAAATCGAGCCTTTTTACTAGTGATTTAAATCATGATTTAAATTGTCATTTAAATCGAATCCACCCTGACTGTGAATGATCATCTTTGGACGCTAACCATCAAGAACCCCTGCTGGGTCTCCCACGTCATCACTAACGGTCCTATTCACAAGTGTTAATGGGCTGGGCCTAAATGGTGTGTTTGATATCAACATCAACCAAGGGCCTTCTTCCAGTTCTTATCCCCCATAAGAATAACATTGTAAGGACACAACATGTTTGAACCCTCCAGTCCTTGTTATTAATCGGCTTCTCTGTAATGTGGCATTATAGCTGCTTTTGTACAATAAATCCGTAGATATCTTAGTTCACGCTGATTAGACATATGCCGGTTTTCGGTAATTTGATATATCGCGGTATTGCATACCCACGGTATTGTTATTGTGGCATTTTTTAAATACCGAGTTTCTCTGCTCCTCAAGTCTGCCTGACTTTAGAATTGATACATTTTCAGTGAGCTGGATGACTCATTCACTCACTCAATAGAAACAGCTCTGGTAATATGATCCTAGAGTGAGAGACTTAGCTCCTCCCTGTAACCAATCAGACGGCTCCCACTCAGCACACACCCACATGCTTTTTCCAGGGCTCAGACACAGAAACACTGCTAATACAAGCAAGTTTCTGCAGATAGAATTACATAGATATTATATATATATATATACATATATAGATAGATAGATAGAGATATACATACATACATACATACATACATGGGCATAGCAACATATTATAAATATATATATATATATATATATATATATATATATATATATATATATACACACACACACACACACACACACACACACACACACACACACACACACACACACACACACACACACACACACACACACACACGCATAGCAGCCCACATTACATTATTATATAGCCATCAAGCAGTGTCTGGCCTACCTGGTGATGACTGGTCCTGGCGCTCTAATCCGATGGCCTGGTCTTTAAAGGGGCAAATCCTTGCGGTCCAGAAGTGGTTAAACCTGCAGGAGGACCGGTGTTTTTATCTATTAATGACTTTACTATTGCTTTAGGCCTGGTTCACATGTATGCGGGTTGGGGCACCACATTTGCACAGGCATAGCAGCCCATTGATGTGAATGGGCTTGAGCTGCTATGCCTGCGTTTTCGGCTGAAAAAAGGTGCATGCAGAATTTAAAAAAATGCAGCGGCAATGAAATCCATCCTTCTTTTGCACCATGCAACTTACCTGCCGTTGCTGCACACGCAAACTGTGTTTTTAAATGCCGTGCCCACGTATACAAAAAATGCAGAAAGCTTGCCAGAGCAGGAACTGCAGGTTAGTCGCATGGTGCAAAAGCAGGATGGATTTCAAGGCCACTGAATTTAAAAAAAATGCTGCATGCACCTTTTTTCTGCGGAAAATGAGGGCATAGCAGCCCGTTCAAATCAATGGGCTGCTATGCCTGTGCAAATGTGGGCTGCCAACCCGCATACATGTGAACCACCAACCCGCATACATGTGAACCAGGCCTAAAGCAATAGTAAAGTAATTTATAAATAACAACACCTCCTTCAGGTTTAACCACTTCTTGACCACAAGGATTTGCCCTCTTAATGACCAGGCCATCGGATCGGAGCCGAGCGCCAGGACCAGTTAGGCCAGACACTGCTTGATGACCTATTTTAGGCCTGGTTCACAGAGTCTGTACTGACTGACTATATAATAATGTGCAAAAGTGAACCAAAGTCCTTAAATTCAGCAATGAAATTCAAGTGAGGTAGAAATGTAATAATTGAATACCGTGATAATACCGTATACCGTGGCAAAACCTTAATCAATTAATCGCAGCATGAAAATCTGATATCATCACAAGCCTAACGCTGATATGACGTTTCTGGAAATCAAAAAAGCAGCACCCACTTACCATCACCGGAATGGCTTTCAGTGAGTTCTTTTCCAGCCTATTGTGGCGTTATGTTTATACAATACACGCATCATAAAATCTCTGCTTCATAATATTGTGGTGTAAACAGCCCGCCTGCTCGGTGAATCTTGTAGAAACTAGTGTGCGTTTTGTATGAGCTGGTGATTTCCCACATTCTCATAGAGACCTTGAAATGTGCCATTGTCCAGGCAGTTTCAAATAAACATTTGCACTCTCCTTCCCTCGAAGAGGACCAAACCCAGTTTTAAAAGGAATTCTGTACAAACATGAACAAATGTCATATACATTGCAGACCTTTCTCAAAATGCTAGTTGCCTGGCTATCTCTGGTTTCAGTCCTTTATTCCCATCTTTGTAGTGTGGTGTATCATCTAACCAGAATGCATGTTACGTGCAATAGCACATTGTGGTGTCATTTATTTTGAAAGATACCGCCACGCACGAAGGCAATGCAGCTTCAATGCACATAAGTTGCAGTGCACAGTAACATGTTGTGTATATTGTAGTGTTCTGCATTGTCTAAAATAATCAAAATCAAAAAAGTAATTTGTCAAAAATCGTAAAAATAGTTTAGGTACATTTGCAGCCCATTCATTAAAGTGGAGTTCCACCCATTTTTGGAACTTTAGATCTTTGTAATCCCCTTTAAAATGGCTTTTACCAATGGAAACTTTTTTTTTGCTAGTAAATACCTTAATTTCGGATTTATTCCTCCTCTCCTCACTTCCTGGTCCGATCGGCGATGACGTCATTCGGCGATCCGCAGTGTCTGCTGGGATGTATTCTATTCCAGAAATCTCAGTAGCTGTATCTGTACTGAGCCGTGCCTGCCCCGCCTCCGCCCCGCCTCCTCTCAATGAATTGCATTGTATGAATGTATTAAGGCTGTTCTCTGCCCAGCCTCCGCCCCGCCTCCTCTCAATACAACTCAATGAGAGGAGGCGGGGTGGAGGCGGGGCAGAGAACGGCCTTAATACATTCATACAATGCAACTGAATGAGAGGAGGCGGGGCGGAGGCGGGGCAGGCACAGCTCAGTACAGATACAGCTACTGAGATTTCTGGAATAGAATACATCCCAGCAGACACTGCGGATCGCCGAATGACGTCATCGCCGATCGGACCAGGAAGTGAGGAGAGGAGGAATAAAGCCGAAATTAAGGTATTTACTAGCAAAAAAAAAAAGTTTCCATTGGTAAAAGCCGTTTTAAAGGGGATTACAAAGATCTATGTATTAAAACCTATTAAAAATGGGTGGAACTCCGCTTTAATAAAACCACAACAAAACCCATTCATGCCCGAGGATGCCAGGGTCTACATTAGGGATAGACCGATTATCGAGGGCCGATATGCACTTTCCCCAATATATTGGCATCGGCCCCGGGACTGGCCGATATTGCCGATTATTTGTGTGATGTAATTTTGCCTTCTTAGGCCGCCTCCCTTGCCTTGGACAGCCTCGTCTGGAGTCAGGACTAGTCTCTTGGGAGTGTATCACAGCCATACACCCACCCACAGCAGCCTGGTGCCAGCCAACCACCCACATCCACAGGCACTGTACCAGCTAGCCACAGGCACTGTGCCAGCCAGCCAGCCACCCACAGACAGGGTGCCAGACAGCCAGCCATTAAGCATTAAACAAAAATTAACATGTTTAGTACCAGATTTGTGTCAAAGATTGTCTTTATTTTTAAAAACTTTAAATGTACAAAATATCAGCCGATACCAATACGTTGTGACCATAATATCGGTATCGGTCTATCCCTAGTTTACATGAACCTTAAAGTAGAACTATAGGCAAAACTTTTTTTTTTTCATTTTGGATAGTATGGGAAGGTTATAATACCTGTAAGTTTTATTTTTTTAAATCTGTGTCCCATTTGAGAGAGTTCCCTTCACATCCTTTCTCATAGCCAAAACAGGAAGTAATAGAAAATCCCTGCAAATAAGGGAATTATTTGGGGCACCCCAGGTCACCAGTACTGGTGTCACCATTGGAGGATTTCTCCTCTATTACTTTCCTAGGGACAACCTAAAATTTGGAATTTTCTTTTACTTCAATGATAATGGTAAACGGGACTAATAGGGTAAGTCTCCCTAACTGGGACACAGACAGCAATAAAAAACTGACGGGTGCTATAATCCCTCTCCTCTATCCAAAAATAGTTTTTTAGTTATACTTCAAAGACTAAGTTCACCTTTTCAGGTAGAATTTTAACTCTTCATAATCAAAGCCTTTTCTAATGTCTTTTCTGGCCAAGCCAGTGTGCTTATCTCTCACTTACTTAAAACATGGCAGCTTTGAATATTTACTTCTTGGTTCAAAATTTAAAAAAATAGCTTTCTGAGACCCAGCTTCCTGTAACATTATGCGACCTTCCAGGAAACATCCTATTCCATCATGCACGGCTTTCCTGCATCCTAGAATAGGCATGTTTTACCACTCCATACCTCCCTCCTTGCTGGAACACGGTATTTTGACACATTGCAGTTTGCACATTTTTTTACAGCATGGTTTTGCAACCGACAAAATGCATGTTTGCTTCTGCGTGTAGGGTGCCATTAACCGGTTGCCGACCGCCGAACGACGATCTACGTCGGCAGTCAGCCCCGGCCAGGCAAAGTGACGTATATATACGTCACTAGTCTGTCACTTGCTTGGGAGCCAATAGCGGGCGAGCGCGCCCACGGAGGCGGGCGAGCGCGCCCACGGAGGCGCGCTCCTGCCCCAGCTCGTTCCCCAGCAAGTCCGTGCGTGCGACCGGCGGACCCGATGTCCACCGGTCACTCACCGATCGTCGGTGCAGAGGGAGAAAGGCAGGCGGCTGATGTAAATCAGCCGCCTGTCATTCTACCCTGTGTAGAAACGGTGATCATACGGTTCTACTATGTAGGACCCGTTGATCACTGTTCCTACACTTCAAGCCACAGCCAATCACAGTAAGAATCACGCCCCTAGGGACATACACCACCCCTCACTCTCAAATAAAGTTAACCCCTTCACTACCAGTGTCATTTTGCAGTGACAGTGCATATGTATAGCACTGGTAACCCCAAAAGTGTCAAAAATGTCAGTCAAGGGTCCGATCTGTCCGCCGCAATGTCGCAGTACCGCAAAAAAAATTGCAGATCGCCGCCATTACTTGTTAAAAAAAAAAAAGACACCAAAAATGACAGAAATCTTTCCCTTAGTTAGTAAACTTTTGCGCAAACCAATCAAAATACGCTTTTTGCTTTTTTTTTTTTTTTTTTTTTCTTTTTTACCAAACATATGTAGCAGAATACAAATTGGCCAACAATGTTAAAACATTTTGATTTTTACGTTTTTTTTTTTTGGGGGGAATTTCATATAAAAAAATGTGAAAAATATTGTTTTTACAAAATTTACGCTTTTTTTTTGTTTATAGCGCAAAAAGTAAAAATCGCACAGGTGATCAAATACCACCAAAAGAAAGCTCTGTTTGTGGGAAAAAAAGGACGTCAAATTCGTTTATTTACAGCGTCGCACGACCGCGTAATTGTCCGTTAAAATCACGCAGTAAAAAATCGCAAAAAACCCCCTGGTCAGGAAGGGGGTAAAATCTTCCGGGGATTAAGTGGTTAACAATAAATGTCACCGAAAGTGCAACTAGTTCAGATGTATAAGGTGGCCATACACTGTATAAACTGACTGTACAATCTCTATAGATTTACCAAAATTATATAATAGTGGGACACACTGATCTATTCATTCACTCTGTATCCAGTCAGGCATGCCCTTGTACTACATAGTTGATGGTAGATCTAAAGGGGATTGTACAATCAGATTGTGTAGTGTATGGTAAGCCTTACAGACTTCCATACACATCTCCTGTTTTCAGTCCTACATCTCTGACCTACATAGGCTGTTATGTGAGCGTTCAGCTCAGGCAAACACTGCCAAATTAACAAAATTTACAAGATGAAAGTAACATACAAAACAATTGATTAGTAGAGGAAAACACTGGCTGTGTATAGATGGAGAACAGTACTCACTGACATTGCCTGCATTGGAGAAGCATGGAACTGCAGAGGTGGGTAGGACAAATCTCCTGGAGGGGGTGGGCAGGTGCAGGATGTCTGCTAATGAGGTCAGCTGCTTGAAGTACTTCCTTCTAACGGTTTTCATGTCCTAAGGACAAATACCAGGAAGTAATGCAGGAGTTTTCTTTAGGAGGCTGAGGTAAAGCCCGTCCTAGAATATAAAGAAAACTTTCTCTTTTCTAAAACAGAGGTACAATAATGGCATATTGGTACTTAGGGAAGCTGGAATTTAGAGAAAAAAAGTGAACTTAGCCTTTAATTTCCTGGCTCAGAAGTAGCTTGGAATTATTGAAGTGGGAAAAAAGTCCTACCTCCATTTAGGGGTCTTTGTCTCAGTATATACTGAAGTCTTTGGATCAGTTTAAAGTATAGCTAAAGGCAAAACTTTTATTTTTTATTTTTTTTTTTTTTTTACTTTTGGATATAGTAGAGGTGGGCTAGAACATTTTATTACTGTCTGTGCCCACGTTAGGGAGATTCACCCTCTCTATTTTTCCTGTTTACCATTATCATGGAAAGTAAAACCCATATTTTTGGCTGTCCCTAGAACAGTGATAGAAGGGAAATTTTCCAAAGGGGGTGGCTAGAACTGGTGACCCTGGTGAGATTTGTTGTCACTTCCTGCTTTGGCTATGGGATGTGAAGTGAAGAGAAATCTCCCATATGGGACACAGATGGCAAAAGTAAAAGGGATATAACACTCCCATACTATATCCAAAATAAATAATGTTTTGAGTTTAGTTATGCTTTAATTGCCTTCATTGCAAAAGGATAGTTCAGTAATAGTAACCTGCATATTTTCTTCCTTTAACAAGTATTCTGTGCAAAAAATGTTGCACACTGTAGATCAGCTTGATGTAAATAATCAGAATCCTGTGTTGGTTCTTTAACCACTTGACCTCTGGAAGGTTTTACCCCCTTCATGACCAGGACATTTTTGCTATTCAGCACTGTGCTACTTTAATTGGCAATTGCTCAGTCATGAGTAGATGTATTCTCTCAAAGCAGGTAACCGTACAATACATTGTATAGTTCTAAACAGACTCACCGGTATTGCACTGGATTAGATCCAACGAACACAATATTATTGTTCCTGAGTACCCTCTGTTTACCCATTTGCCTACTGGGCACTTTCACCCCCTTCCTGACAGGCCTATTTTCTGCTTTCAGTGCTGTCACACTTTGAATAATATTTGCGCGGTCATGCCTAACTTTACCCATATAAAATTTTTATAAATTTTTTTTAATGCTTTTTTTTGGTGGTATTATATCACCTCCTGGGTTTTTTCTTTTTTTTATATATAAACGTAAAAAACCAACTATATTTTATGCTTTCGGTTATAAAACCTATTCAATAAAGAAATCAAAAATGTAATATCTTCATAAATTTATGCCAAAATGTACTCTGCTACATGTCTTTTAAAAAAAAAAAATCTCAATAAATGTACATTAATTGTTTTGTGTGAGAGTTATAGTGTCTACAAACTATGGTATTTACACTGCAATTTACGCAGCTATGACGTTAGACTGTAATGGCAGTGATCAGCGACTTATAGTGTGACTGTGATAGGGTGGTGGGCAATCTGGTGCTAAGAGACACTAGCTGGGGGAGGGTCACTAGCTGACACTGACATCACTAGTTACACTAATACAGTTATCAGTGCTAATACTGTACATAGATGCTGTACTAATGACACTGACTGGGAAGGGGGTTTACATGTAGGGGCAATCAAGGGGTTAACTGTGTGCCAACAAGTGTTTTGTTTGCTGCTTTTTCTTACTGACCTGGCTGATTTTTCTTCTTGCTTTTCGTGGAGAAGAAACAGCCAGATTGCTGCTTACAGCACACAGAATTCTGTATGTTTGCCCAGTCATAGCACGGGTCAGCAGGGGGCGCTCACCCTGAACCCAAATGACAGGGGCAACATACAGGTACGTTGTCCAGCCTACCTGTGCCTCCCGTCTGCAGTAAATCTGTGGGCGGGCGGCAAGTAGTAGTTGTTACACTGGACAGCACTTTTTTTTTTTTGTTCAAAAGTTTTGCTTTCTGGAAAAACTTTTATTGATTATGATAGACCCCTTAACATGGAACGCAAACATCATTTCAGAATGACTGTATCACTTAGGAATCCTGAGAAATCTGCAATAAACTTTTAATGACTATAATGTATTTAATAGAGAAGCAAGGCCAAAGCTCTTTTGGCCATACTTCTTCTTCTGTGGGTCACTGGAGTACACTTAGTTCTTAATCCTGATCTTCATACTTACTCGTTCTTGGTCACTGACACAGGATTTTGAAGTCATCTGATTAGCCAGATGATTAGCATTTTCAAAACCACAATCAAGAATAGCTGTCTTTGTATTTATTTCTCTTTATTACAGTTCTCCATTAGGATGTGTAATGGCAATAATCCTGCTTGTTCTTTCCTTTGCAGAAATGACGGTTCCTTACTTTCTACATTGAAGACATTACTATTTTTTACTATCCTAATGATCATGCTTCCGATTGGCCTTTACTTCTCCTCCAAGGTTTATGTATTTGAAGGTCAGTAAGTTCATTACAATCAGTTTATTATCTTTCAAGTCAATGAGGAAAAACTGGCCAATTCGCTGCTTCAGGTGAGAGGTGTAATTCGGAGGACAGGTGGGACTGGGTGCTAGCCCCGGCTCGCATCCATGTACACAACTTGGCTGCACACTTCTGCTGGTCCAATAGATTTATTGAAACATGTATAAAACTGCCACAAGGACACAGACCATAGAAAGATTGAGGCTTTTCACACTGAAAACATGCTTCTTCAAAACCTAGGGGAATACTGAATCCACACTTCTTAAATAGGAGCCCCCCCCCCCCCCAATCAGAGGTGCTAGGTGATATAATCAGTTCTGTCTGTGTCTTGATAAGCAAATAAAAGCATTTCACATACAAAAGTGAAGAGAGGAAAAAAAAATGTTTTTGCCTAAAACCCACAAAGGTTTCATTCCCTTACAAGTTAGTCCAATTATATTGGGGATTGGTTCCCTAAACAAAGGGACAATGGTTGGATAGATATTTAACTGCGACTAGTAGTCCAACTCCCTGCATACCTAAAAGATACAAATTTTCTTCTACAATTAATGATGGACTTTACCTGGGAGGCAGACTACTCGTGGGTGACTTGCGATTTCAAAAGCCTTTACTCTTCTATACCCAATCACTTGGCCATTGAGACGGTCTCTTTTCATTTAGAAACATGTACTGATTTGGCAATTGAACATTGTATGTTTATCCTGGAAGTAGTTACGTTTCTATTGTCCCATAATTATTTTGTGTTTGATGGGGTGTTCTACCTTCAGAGGTGCGGGGCGGCAATGGGGGGCCAAGTTTTCGCCCTCTGTTGCCAACCTCTATGTGGGTTGGTGGGAACGGTCCCGTTTTTTTGGGGGGTGAAAACCCTTTGGGACCACACATCAAACTTTATTTAAGGTATATTGATGATCTCCTCCTGGTGGTTAACAATGGTCCTGACGGCTTGGATTGCTTTTAAAACTATCTAAATGACAATACCAAAAATCTTGTCATTTACGGGTACAGCTGCCAGCAGAGAGATCTGCTATCTGGATGTCTGCCTCACAGGAGACAAGCCAGGTATCTTTGTACAGGAAACCTCTATCTGGCCACCCAAAGCATACCTTTTTAAGGGTATCCCCATGGGGCAATTTCTACGCATTAGAAGTATTTGTAGTAGCAAACCACAATTTGAAAAAGAGGCAAGGTTGCTCTATAGATGATTCTTAGACGGGGTACCCAAAATTGATGCTAAATGGGGCACTGACAATAGCAAAGAATAAGAGATGATTTGTTGAGCCAAAAAAGGAACAAAGAGGACTCGCATAAAAACAAATTAACCCTCTCAACCCCCTTCAGTGTTGAATTTGGCCAAGTTAAGGAAATTCTCAGTAAGCATTTACCTCTTCTAAATATGGATGAGATTTGTGACAATATTTTAAAGGAAGGGGGTTAACATAGTACCCACTTTGGGTAAGTCTTTCCCTAGTTTTTTTTTCACAGAGATAACAAAGTGCAGTCACCTACTTGGCTTACCTGGTCATTTTAAACTTGGGACACCAGGATGCCCATGTTGTAGTCATAGCTTAGGGGGCAAAACATTTAGATCTTCTGCCAACCAGAAAGAGTTTGAGATTCAATCATTCCATAACTGCAATACCAGTTATGTTACATATTTGGTTTTGATTTAGGCTTTGCAACATAAAATACGTTGGTAGGACTACGAGACATCTTAGAGACCATTTCTATGAACATGTACAGCGTGGAGAAAAACCTGGTCCCAACTCATGACCCTCGAAGGAAAAAAAAAAAGTTTCAAAAAATGAAACAATGATTTATTAATAAGCAGGCATTGAAGAAACTAGAAAAGAGATTTGTCGGTCACTGTAATTTCATTTGTTACTCTGGTTTGCTGACTGGTGCTGTCATCCTATATCTGTAACCTTACCAGAGAACGTAGGAGTATTCTGGTTCCCCTTGCCACTTTTTTTGTTGAAGGTTTTTTTTTTTTTTTCTTTTTTATTTAATGTGTTTTTTGTGTTTCTTTAGTGGGACTTCTACATACATCTTTTATAACGTATTTAGAAATCTAGATTGACAAAAATATTACCATTATATGCATTTTACACTTTAAGGAATTGTAGTAGTATTATTTACTGCATTTATTTTCAATACACTTTCGGTAAGTTAACCATACAGTACATGTCCTTTTAAACCCCCAATCACACCGGTGCAACTTGTCATGCAATTTAACAGTCACACCCTATTGTCAGCCATGGTAGCAGTTAAATAGACTAACGCAAAGTGGCCCATCATTGTGAAGTGGAAGGAAAATGATAAATGTTTTTCAACATTTTTTACAAATAAATATCTGAAAAGTGTGGCGTGCATTTGTATTCCACCCCCTTTACTCTGATACCCCTAACTAAAATCTAGTGTAACCAATTTCCTTCAGAAGTCACCTAATTAGTAAATATAGTCCACCTGTGCGTAATTTAATCTCCATATAAATACAGCTGTCCTGTGAAGCCCTCAGAGGGCCTTAGTGAACAAACAGTATCCTGAAAACCAAGGAACACACCAGACAGGTAGGGGATACAGTTGTGGAGAATTAAAGCAGGGCTAGGTTATTAAAAAAAAAAAAAAAAAAAAAAAATCCCAAGCTTTGAACATCTCACGGAGAACTGTTCAATCCATCATCCAAAAATGGAAAGGGTATGGCACAACTGCAACCTGGCAAGATATGGCCGGGCAAGGAGAACCCTAATCGGAGAAGCAGCCAACAGGCCCATTATAACTCTGAAGGAGCTGCAGAGATCCACAGCTCAGGTGGGAGAATCTGTCCACAGGACAACTTTTAGTCGTGCACTCCACAAATCTGGACTTTTTTTTTTTTTTTTTTTTTTAAGCAGGGACAGGGAAGCTGGTCAGAGTTGATGGGAAGATGGATGGAGCCAAATACAGGGCAATCTTAGAAGAAAACCTGTTAGTCTCTGCAAAAGAGTTGAGACTGGTGTGGAGGTTCACATTCCAGCAGGACAACAACCCTAAACCTACAGCCAGAGCTACAATGGAATGGTTTAGATCAAAGCAGATTCATGTGTTAGAATAGCCCAGTCAAAGTCCAGACCTAAATCCAATAGAGAATCTGTGGTAAGACTTGAAAATTGCTGTTCATGGATGCTCTCCAACCAATCTGACAGAGCTTGAGCTATTTTGCAAAGAAGAATGGGCAAAAATTTCACTCTTTAGATGTGCAAAGCTGGTAGAGACATCCAAAAAGACTTGCAGCTGTAATTGCAGCGAAAGGTGGTTCTACAAAGTATTGACTCAGGGGGGGCTGAATAAAAATGCACGCTATACTTTTCAGATATTTATATATAAAAAAATTTGAAAATCTTTTATAATTTTCCTTCCACTTCACAATTATGTGCCACTTTGTGTTGGTCTATCGTAGGGGTACTCAATTAATATTCACAGAGGTCCAGTTGGTAACATTTTCTTTCTGCAGAGGTCCGTATCTCACTTTTCGGCTATGACTCTTTCACGTCACAGCCCCCCTTTAAATTAGTGTCCTCAGTCCCCCTTTTTCTATCGGAACCCCCCCTTACATCAACATCAGAGCCCCCAACATTAGAGACCCGCTTACATCACAACCCCCCCCCCCCCACATTACAGCTCACCCACTCCTGACATCACAGCCCTCCATCTCGCATCACAAACCCATCATATCACAGCCACCTTCTGATATTACAGCCCCCACATATTATAGTGCCCCCCCATATCACAGCCCCCTTTCACATCACAGCTCCCCCATACCACAGCCCCCTTTCACATCACAGCTCCCCATATCAAAGCTCCACCCTCACATCACAGCCACCATATCGCAGCTTCCTCCTCTCGCATCACAGCACCCCCATATCACAACTTCTCCCTTTTACATCACAGCTGCCAATATCAGAGCACCCCCCCCCCCTATTCTCATCCCAGCTCCCTATATCACAGCTCCCCCTCTCACACATTACAGCTCCCCCTTCTCCCATCACAGCCCCCCCCCCCCCCCCATTTCACAGTTTCTCCCTCTCACATCACAGCCCTTCAGTATTATAGATCCCCCCTCTTGCAGCCCCTTATATCACAGCCCACCCCTCAGTCCCCCCTGGGTGCACTCGGCTGCTGCTGCTAGGCTCCGTGCCATCCGCCCTCCTCCTTGCTTTTGGGTTCAGCGGTGTGCGAGTGCATTGGTGGGGGACAGGGGTTGGGCAGCTGCCACTCCCCCTGTAGACATTCTGTTCCTCCCGCCTGCTCTGCTGTGACTTCAACAGCGGCAAGGGCGGGAGTGTGCATGTGGGGGGGAGGGGATCCGGGTCCTCCTTGCTGTGGGTTCAGAGGTGGGCTACTAGTGCAGCGGGGGAGGGATTGGCAGCTGCCGCTCCCCCTGTAGATCTTCCGTTCCTCACAAGTCACAGCAGAGCAGGCGGGGGTCTGGGTCCAGGTCCACCCTGCCATTCCTCCATTCCTCCTGCCCCCTACCGGGAAGTGATCCTTACCAGCTGCAGTGGCAGGAGGAGAGGAGTCCGCTCAGGCTGCTGGGAGGTGTGGCTGCGGTTCAGACTGGACTGTCACTTGGTCTGTGTCCAGAACGTGGTCCGCCATTTAAGGACAACTGGTCTAGCACATGAAATCCTAATAGAATACATACACATTTTTAGTTTTAACAAAATGTGAAAAATTTCAAGGGACATAAATACTTGTGTATAGTGTATATGTATGTATGTGTGTATATAAAATCAATTTCCCAAATCATTAACTGTAGGCAAACTATTCAAAACCAGACACTCCACTATATACTGTATTTACTAGCATCCCATAAGTAAAATCGTGCTCGGGTTGGTTTTTAATTCACATCTTTAAGCACTGCTGGTTATCCATAAATGTTTTCCTCATTTACTTCAAAGATTATACATCAAGGTATGGATCATCCCCTACAAAAAAATGACAACTGATAGATGAGCTCTAGAACAAAATGTTAGGTTACAAATAGACATATGCCGGTTTTCGGTATTTCGATATATCGCGGTATTGCATACCCACGGTATTGTTATTGTGGCATTTTTAAAATACCGAATTTCTCTGCTCCTCAGTCTGACTTGTGAATTGATACATTTGGATGTCTCATTTCTCACTCAGCAGTTCACTCACTCAATAGAAAACAGCTCTTGTAATATGATCCTAGAGTGAGAGACTTAGCTCCTCCCTTTAACCAATCAGACGGCTCCCACTCAGCACACACCCACATGCTTCCTTCCCGGGCTCAGAGAGACACAGTGAGAGACACAGTGCCTGCCTTCTACAAGTGTCTGCAAGTACTTTTACCATACACTGTCACTAGACAGACAGATAGATGGAGAGATAGATATACAGATAGATATACAGATAGATGGAGAGATAGATATACAGATAGATGGAGAGATAGATATACAGATAGATGGAGAGATAGATATACAGATAGATGGAGAGATAGATATACAGATAGATGGAGAGATAGATATACAGATAGATGGAGAGATAGATATACAGATAGATGGAGTGATAGATATACAGATAGATGGAGAGATAGATATACAGATAGATGGAGAGATAGATATACAGATAGATGGAGTGATAGATATACAGATAGATGGAGAGATAGATGGAGATAGAGATATAGATAGAGATGGAGATATAGATAGATAGATAGAAATGCATACACGGGCATAGCAGTATATATATATATATATATATATATATATATATATATATATATATGATACACAGGCATAGCAGCCCACATTACATTATTACATAGCCATCAAGCAGTGTCTGGCCTACCTGGTGATGACTGGTCCTGGCGATCCGATCCGATGGCCTGGTCATTAAAGGGGGCAAATCCTTGCGGCCCAGAAGTGGTTAAACCTGCAGGAGGAGCGGTGTTTTTATTTGTAAATTACTTTACTATTGCTTTAGGCCTGGTTCACATGTATGCAGGTTAGCGGTTCACATGTATGTGGGTTAGCGGTTCACATGTATGCGGGTTGGCGGTTCACATGTATGTGGGTTAGCGGCCCATATTTGCACAGGGATAGGGATAGCAGCCCATTGATTTGAATGGGGTTGGGCTGCTATGCCTGCGTTTTCAGCAGAATTTAAAAAAATGCAGTGGCGGTGAACCCCATCCTGCTTTTGCACCATGCGACTTACTTGCAGTTCCTGCACACGCAAACTGTTTTTAAATGCTGGGCCCATGTATTTAAAAACGCAGAAAGCTTGCCAGAGCAGGAACTGCAGGTAAGTCGCATGGTGCAGAAGTATGATGGATTTAAAGGCCACTGCATTTTTTTAAAATGCTGCATGCACATTTTTTCTGCTTAAAATGAGGGCATAGCAGCCCATTCAAATCAATGGGCTACTATGCCTGTGCAAATGTGGGCCACCAACCCGCATACATGTGAACCGCCAACCCGCATACATGTGAACTAGGCCTAAAGCCTGTGAAAAGTAATTTACAAATTAAAAACACCGCTCCTCCTGCAGGTTTAACCACTTCTGGGCCGCAAGGATTTAGCCCCTAATGACCAGGCTATCGGATCAGAGCGCCAGGACCAGTCATCACCAGGTAGGCCAGACACTGCTTGATGGCTTATTTTAGGCCTGGTTCACAGAGTCTGTACTGACTGACAATATAATTATGTGTAAAAGTGAACCAAAGTCCCTAAATTCAGCAATGAAATTGAAGTGAGGTAGAAATTTAATAATTTAAGTTTAATAATTGAATACCGTATACCGTGACAAAACCCTAATCAATTAATCGCAGCATGGAAATCTGATATCGTCACATGCCTAGTTACAAAGAACAGTCTTTATTTCATGAAAATTTAACAAATGCATAAGACACAAGTAAAGGTGTCTGTACTGTAGTGACCAATTAAATAACTTTTTTTGTCAATATGGGAAAGTAACCCACTCCAGTTCTTATCATTGCTAGTTTTTTAGGAGTTGAAAAAGCACACTGTAAAAGTAAAGCATGGCTATACACTATTTGATCTTTTTTTTTTTTTTTTTAACAGCGCGGATGGACAAATTTCCCATTGAGTCTACTCAAACGGCGGATGCATCTGATTGGATGCAACTGCTGTTCAGCCACCAGTATTTTTCACTCGAGGGATGTCACCGCAGGTAGCCAAAAGGGTCACTAACTGTGGAAATTGGCCATGCTTATAAATAGATTAAGATAAGCAGATGATCAGTTTTAGAAATTATCCCAATCCGATAAAAACCTATATTATGTTATACATTCATTGCCTTTTAATAACTTCGGATACTCCACTGCAAGGTGGATTTTTTTTTTTTTAAACTCCTGGAAGTAGGCTTTAAACCTGTCATAAGAGAAACACAAGAGTTGTCATGGCTTGCCTTCTTAGGAAAATGCAATTTGCCGAAAAAGGCAATCGCTTTATATATAATTTATGCATGTACCAAGTCTTGGATAATAGGGGAAGAATGGGTTAATTGGTGTAATTACAACCAGATGCAAACTTAATTATTTGTGCTAATGCATATCTTCCTAATTTGTTTTATAGGTGCATACGGTATGTCTAACAGGGACAGCTATTTCTATGCCGCAATAGTGGCTGTCGTTGCTGTGCACGCGGTCCTGGCCTTATTTGTATACGTGGCATGGAATGAAGGCTCCAAACAGTTGCGTGAAGGAAAGCAAGACTGAGCACTGCTGGTATAGCTCAATAAATGGACTTTGGATGTACTGAGAAGCAAAGTATATCCCATGTAAATTTGAATTGTTTTTTTGACTTGCAAGTGCTTGAAAAGAATGGCAAAAACTGTGATTTCCTTTGAAACCTATTTATTTAGGTGTACATATTTTTATTCAGGTACATCTTTTTCCTTTTCTTAAGATTTGTTTTACCAACTACAGCAAATTGTTTATTCCCAGACAATTTAAAATTGAGGATTTGATTTTTTTTTTTTATTCAGCTTTGTGATCCTTCATTTGCACTATTTTGCCCCTTAAGGGCCCTTTCACACGGGCGCTCCGTATGTCCGCAAATCATCCTGTTTTTTTGCGGATGATTTACGGACATAATGTAAGTCAATGGCATTGCGGATGTCAGCGGAATACCATCCGCTGACATCCGATTTTCTTCCTTTCAGTTCTGTTCCGTTTTTTGGAATGAAACAGAACCCTATTTTTCCTCCGTTCAAAAAACGGAAAGGAAGGAAAATCTGATGTCAGCGGTGTCATCCGCTGACATCCGCAATGCCCATAGACTTACATTATGTCCGCATATCATCCGCAAACGGATGGGATGATATGTGGACATACGGAGCAGATGACACAAATGTCATCCGCTCCGTGATAAAAAAAAAAAAAAGTCCTGCAGCGGAGCCAAACACCGCAGTGGCCGTGTGAAAGAAGCCTTAGGTTTATTCCAGAATCGTGGAGCAGTTTTTATATCTGAACATGATTTAGGACTTCCTCAGCCCCTGCAATTGTATGATATGTTCTTTCCAGGTCATCTTGTAAATGAAGTGTGATTGCAGACATTTGAATTGCTCTGCACTGTTTCAGTGGGAAGCATTCCAGCTTTTTATTAAAGCCTAAAGTGATTGTAAAGCTTCCATTTTTTTCATAATAAACATGTACTTTACCTGCTCTGTGCAATGGTTTTGCACAGAGCAGCTCTGAACTGCCTCTTTTCAGGTCCCCTGTTGGCACTCTTTGCTCCTCCACTTATTCGTGGGTCCCCAGAGATAGCCACCTCCCACCTCTTAAGGGGGCCCACCTGCAATCGAGCTCCAGAGCTGCACTAACAGCACAGTTTAGAACCCCCCCACTGCTGCCATTGTGAGAAGAGAGCGAGCCACTACAGATGGCACTGGATCTAGATCAGGCTCAGGTAAGTATACAGGGGGTGAGAAGGCAGTACAGATACAGGGACATGTTTTACAATAATGTAGGGAATGCATTAAGATGAAAAATGCCTGGTCTTTACAACCACTTGAATGGGTATCAAAATGTTCCCTACACTATACAGGATGTGCATGGTGAAATATTTAAACATAGCAAAACCAACTATCTGTGATAGACTTTCTGTGGTGAAACATGAGATTTTCTGCTTTTAATAATTCTTTGCCCAGCCTTCCACATTGCTCTTCAATTTTTAGAGGGTTGGACCAAGTTTTGTCTAAAGATGAAAATCTCTTTTAAAGCAGTTGATTGATAACAGCATCTAGTACTTGTATGTATGATTTTTGTGTGTACTCTAAGAAATTCAGAATTTAGCATTTTATATTTCCTGTGTTTGCCAATGTTTCAGTATATGTTTAACCCATATTTGAAAGAAGTAGGTTTCTTTAACTAGGTAACAATACTTAGAATGATGGGTAACTGACTGTTGCGGGATACTGTTGGCTGCCCTGTGGTACTCAGTCCAGTATACCAATATGTCATAGTTTGCTTTACTCACAGTAATTTGTGTTCTTTGAAGTATATTTACCATATGTGGCTTTGTTTATTTGGTGACACATTGCTCAAATCTGTTTTAACTTTGCTGTAAACTTTGTTGAATTGTTTGACGCCTGATTTTTGAGGTTAGCCATTCATATTTGTTGTATGACTCTTACAATAGACAGTTCTATAAAATGTAGGCTATATGACACTGCTTGTTTAAAGCAGATCTTTTTATTTAAAGCATACATCCAGACTTATTTTAGTAAAACTAGTCATACATGACTTGAATTCTGATCAGTTCCTGCTGAATTTGCCCACATTGGAGCCTAGGGTGGCCCTGTCAACACTGCCCAAAAAAACTGATTTGCAAATCAAAGGAGCCAGTGCGGGCCAAACAGTGGCTGCAGCCAGTTAGATGCAGTCACTGTTTAGGCATTCTGAAAGCTGCAGGTGCTGTGGCTGTCAGAATATTATAGCTGGTGGGGGAGATTTCCCCATTGATGCTGTTTAGTATGGATGTGGGGACTCCATTGATTTTTCTTATTCTGTCCTTGGGCGTAGCAAGAATTTTGTGTTTGGCTGGCCTAAGGCAGTACAACAATCTACAGAAACTTCTTATTTCACCAGCCATCTGCTTGGCACTGTTTTTTTTTTTTTTTTATTATTATTTGATTGCAAAAGTTCACTGCCTATTAAACATTGTTTCAAATAATCCTAATAAAGCTTTAAAATATGAAGGCTGAACGTAGTAGGTGATTTTTTTTTTTTTTTTTTATGATAAGGGTAATATTAGGTTAGTGTATTAAGGTTAAAGCGTAACTCCACTTTTGTTGAGAAAAAAACATTCCCCTCTGGGTGATTTCTGTACCTCTGTACATTGCAGGGATTTAACAAACTTTGTTGCAGATTCCTACCTTTTGTTATTTCAAAGAAATCCTTGTTTGTTCCTCTGTGCTGAGTGGGTCAAATGGGAGTGGTTTCATATTTATCAGCTGTGCACCTGCAGGGCTCTAATGAGGAAAGCTGCTGGGCCTGCATCCCTTTAGACGTGTTACTATTGGGAATATCTCACCAAAAATTACATTTTTGTTGCTTGGGAAGCCTGGAATCTGACTTGTATCTTAGGCTGGCCATTCATGTTCAATTTTCTGTTAGTTTTACCAAAAACCATATAATATGAGGTCAAAACTAAACAACACTTTCATTTGTATCCTATAAGGCAGGCCCTTGTGCTACATAGTTGAAGGTAAATCTAAAGAAAATTGTTAAATGTATGGCCAGCCTTAGGCAGGCTTCTGGGAAAATAAGTGAGCCAATCACACAAGCAGGAAATGATGTTTCTGGGGTGTGGTCAGTATACATTCTGTGTACAGAACAGCTCCAGGTAGCCATATTGCATTGCATTTTCAGAAAATTACAACAGCTGCAGATTGAAAAGGGAAGGTAATTTTTAATAACATTCAATTACAATATGATTTGTGTCGCAATTGTATACACTATATTGTTTTTTCTATATTTGCTATTTTTTTTTTTGTATACAAATTTTTATTATTAGGGTGAAAAAATTGTGGTACAAAAGCGTATATTAACATTGATGTAAACAACAATAAACAATAGTCATTGTTACTGAAAGTATGCATAAGTTCTTATGTCAGATATATTTAAACATGATCAAGAAAAAATAAGACTTTGTATGAGTGGTACTGAGTATTGGACCTGTGACAATTTCAATAATACTGCATAAAGCAGTAAATAGTCAAAGAGTATATAGAGAACATATTGTTAAGTGCAAATTGACTACAAAATACCAACTACATCTTTCACATTCACGTCGTATAGATGGATAGATTTGTGATTAGGAACCCATCGGTGGAAATAGAATGTCAGAGTGATCAAACCAAGGTTCCCATTTGCTATCATAGAATTTTTTTTCCATTTGGTTAATCGAAGAGAGTCTAGCCTTTTATTGGGCCTGGGGGAACGAAGAGGATTTCCAATTTACTGCAATCAACCAATGTATGACTGAGGAACAGACAAACCAGGTATTGTAGTGAAAAGAAGACAATTGGGGAGAGTGAGGTTTATTTGCCTGTAAGAGGTTTTTGAGGCAAAACTATCCAGTTGTTGCCAAATAAAGGATATCCTGTCACATTACCAAAAAATATGGGTAAATGATCCCGGGGCATCACATCCTCTATAGCAGTTAGGGGAAGAAGATGGCATGCAGTTTAGATGGGGTAAAGTACCATCTGGTTATTCGTTTGTAGGGGGTTTCACGAATCGTGATAGATCTGGTGCATTTCCTGAGGTTCAAAATACAATCCTGCCATTCATCTGATGTGAGATGTAAATGACATTCTTTCTCCCATTTGTGCATATAAGGGAGTTTTTCCTCCGAGATAGAGTGTGTCATACTTTGATATATTTCAGATATAATACCCCTACCTCTAGGATTTTTAAGGCAAATCTTTTCATAGAATGTTGGGCAGGGGATGTCAGTTAATTGATAGTACTTTTGGAAAAATTGCCTGATCTGCAGGAAGTTGTAGTGTTCGGTGTGAGGCAACTTCTATTTGGATTGCAGAATCTCAAACGATGTAAACGTGGAGTTAGTTATAAATTTATGTAGGAATGTTAAATTTCTATCAATCCAATGTTTGAAAATGTTACGATTATGGAGACCGGGGAGAAACTTTGGATCCCCTAAAGTGGAGTTACCTTTTTTTTTTTTTTCAAATTTTTTATTTAAAGAATACAATACAGGCAACAGGCAAATATGTAGATTCATGAAACAACAGGTTTGTCATTACAACACAAAAGTGCGGAGAACCAAAAGCGGACAGTATGAGAAAATATAAAAAGGTGATCCGCTACTTTAAATTACATTTACGCAGAGAACGCGCCATTCCCAGGTCCTCCGTGTAAGGGAGGCAAACTTACCCCGGGAATGACGCCTCTAAAGTCAAACCAGCAAACCAGCAAGTGAAGGAGAACAAGAAACCGTACTCCAGGTGGGCAGGCGCCTGAGCCTGTGTGCATCCTGAAATTTTTTACTTTTTTTCACTTTAAGGTTACCAGAGTGAAAAAAAGAAAGAACGTTGTAGGAAAGATAGAAAGAAGGATTAAACAGAGGGAAAGGCAAGGGGGGAAGAGAGAAAGAAAAAAAAAAAAAAAAAGGGTGCAAATCCCCCACGCCAACCCGGACGGGAATTTTCGAAGGGATCGGACTGGCCAGAAGGGCGCCCAAAAAGGGCTGCAAAAGTTGCTACATCTCAAGCGGCACCAACCCCCTACAGTGGGTCAGAGTATGGCAGGTACTCCTCGGAGACTCGAAATAGGTTCCAATGTATCCACCTAGTCCTGTGCGCCTCTCTCGTCCCTCGGAGTTCGGACGTAAGTTCCTCCATATGCTCGAGTTCGCTCACCCTGGCAAGCCATTGCGAAACCGTGGGGGCAGATTGCTGTTTCCACATAGCTGGAATGCAGGCTCGCGCAGCGCTTAAGAGGTACTTGAGTAGGGATTTGCTGTATCTCTTCTTAGACATAGGCGTGAGGTTAAGCAGCACTGCCTTAGGATCCCCCTGCAAAGCCACATCCGTGAATTTCTGAATGAATTGCAGTACTGGGTCCCAAAAGGAGGCAAGGACGGGACAATCCCAAAAAATGTGCAAGAGAGTGCCCTCGGAGGAATGGCACCTCCAGCAACGGTCACTCTGTTGAGGAAAGTATTTGGCCAACATCGATGGCGTTCTGTACCATCTGGTCATCAATTTATATGTAGTTTCCTGATATCGGCCGCTGAGTGCGGACTTGTGCGCAAAATACAATATGCGCTCCCGCTGAGGGACAGAGAAAGTAGCTCCAAGCTCCCTTTCCCATTTAGCAAGAAAAGGGGGCTCAGATCCCGCCCTAAGCTCCAAAAGGAGCCTATAGGAGTTGGAAAGGGATCCACGGATCGGTCCCTCCCCCAGGCACAGCTCTTCAAAGGCGTGTAGATCACGCTGGAAAGACGAGTAATGTGGCTGTGAGTGCAGGAAATGCGAAAGTTGATGAGAGCGCCATTGGTTAAGGAAAGAGGGGGGTTGGCCAGGAGGCAGAATACGATCTACGCGCCACCCCCCGGGACTCAGTAGTTGGGAAGCGCGAACCAACCCAGTGGCAGATAAAAGACTAAAATGCGCATCCGCAAGCCCGGGCTGGAAGCCCAGATGTCCAATAATAGGAGACATAGGAGAAGGATGGCCCTCCAAGGAGGCCATGCGGTAGAATCTGTCCAACTCGGCCAGGGTGGCACCTATCAAGGGGTGCTCCGAGACGGTGGCCAAGTGATGACGCCCTGTCCAGGGCAATCCCGCGAGCGGTGCATCACATGCCTCCTGTTCCAACTGGACCCAAAGCTTAAGGGACTTGTGTCTGCACCAGTCCAGGACCCTCGTCATGTGGGCAGCAGTACAGTATAAGGCAGGGTCCGGAAAGCCTATACCCCCCCTGTCCTTGGAACGTACCAACACGTCGACTCCAAGACGGGGATGCCGACCATGCCAAACAAATTTGATAAACGCTAAGCGGACCGAGTGTAAAAAGATACGAGGCAGTCTTATCGGCAGTGCCTGCAAGAGGTAAAGCAACCGGGGCATCGCATTCATTTTCAAAACATTACAACGACCAAACCATGACAATGCCAGCGAGTCCCATTTCTGTAAGTCTCCGGACAGAGTGCCTAGGAAGGGCTGAAAGTTCAAGGAGAAGACCTCAGACAAGTTTGCAGAGATCTTCGTGCCTAGGTACTGAATGTAACGCGTGGCCCATCGGAACGGGAAGTGTGGGCGCAGGGCCGAAATAGTCGCCGTGGGAATCGAAACGTTCAAGGCCTCCGATTTATGGAGGTTGATCTTGAAATTGGACAGTGAAGAGTAGCGGCTCAACTCCGCAAGTAAAGAAGGAAGGGATATGAGAGGTTTGGTGATATAAAAAAGTAAGTCGTCTGCGTAAGCAGCCACTTTATGATGGCAGTCAGTTGTACGTACACCCTGGATCGAGGGATTATCCCGGACGTGTTGGAGGAACGGTTCCAATGTCAGAACAAATAGCAACGGAGACAGGGGACATCCCTGTCGGGTGCCGTTGGCTATAGGAAAGGGGTCCGAGCTAAACCCGTTGACGCGGACCGTCGCAGTGGGGGTAGAGTATAGCGAGGCTATCCAGGACAGCATCGGGGGCGGCAGGTGCACATGTTGCAGCGTGGCATGAAGAAAACACCAGTTCACCCGGTCAAACGCATTTTCGGCATCTGTAGACAGGAGCAATAGCGGTGTGCGAAGCCTCTGTGCTCTCTCTATAATGTTAAGGGAACGAACAGTATTGTCCCTAGCCTCACGTGTCTGAATAAAGCCAACCTGGTCCAAAGAGACAAGACGCGGCATCAACGGAGCCAGTCTAGTTGCCAGGATCTTAGAGAAAAGCTTGACGTCGCAATTGAGCAGGGAGATCGGCCTATAACTCCCACACAAAAGGGGGTCCTTGCCTGGTTTGGGGAGGACCGTTATGCTGGCTCTCAGCATATCCGACGGTACCTGTTTGTCGTCCGTAATGGCATTGAAAGCTTTAACGAAATGTGGCGCGAGAACATCCTGGAAGGTCTTATAATACGTTCCCGAGAAACCATCAGGGCCAGGTGCTTTGCGTAGAGAAGTGGACGCAATTGCCGCCCCAAACTCTGCCACCGAAATGGGCTGAGAGAGGTCCTCCACTTCCTCAGCGGTGAGGGTTGGAAGGTTAGCCTCGCGAAGGTAGGAGGCCAGACTTGGAGGGATCTGAGGCTCCAAGGGCGAGGCCGGCACTCTATCAATGTTATATAGCGAAGAATAAAAATCGCGGAAGGCCTTCGCCAGGTCCGGGGTGGAATGAATCCTCGTGTCCGTCGGAGTAGACAAGGCAGACACGAAGGTAGAGGACCTCCCCGCTCTCAGGGCGTTAGCGAGCAAGCGGCTGCACTTGTCCCCGTATTCATAAAAAGACCGTCGAACCTTCACCAAGACATGTTTTGCCTCGTAGAGGGAGTGTTCCCGTATAGCTTCTCGAACCTCCAACAACTCCACGGCCGTGCCCGTATCCGAACCCGCTTTATGGCTACTCTCCAACCGCCGAAGGCGTGACAGGAGCCCAGAGAGAGTCTCCATTCTCTTTTTTTTTTACAATGTGGCCGTGCTTAATCAAGATTCCCCTAATAACGCACTTATGAGACGCCCAAACTGAAAGGGGATTGTCTACCGAGTCCATGTTGGCAGCAAAAAACGCCTGTAGTTCTGCAAGGACATCTGTGACTATGGCGGGGTCCTGCAAGAGCGCTTCATTCAGCCTCCAAGAAGGAGTGGTTGGATGGGAGTTTTGGATGTTGAGTTCCAACACCGTGGGGGCATGGTCCGACAAGGCGATATGCCCAATCTCAGCTTTGGAAGTCAACGGAATGGACGAATGTTGAAGCAAGAAAAAGTCGATCCTGGTATAAGAGTCGTGTACCGCGGAATAAAAGGTGTAATCCCTCTCCCGGGGGTGAAAGATCCTCCAGATATCCACTAAACGATGGGAGTGCAATAATTCGTGCAAGCGGCGTCTCACGCCGCTCGACATAGAGGTACCCCCAGAGGAGTCCACCCGTGGATCCAGGCAAAAGTTGAAGTCCCCTCCCAAGATCAAAGTACCCTCGAGGAAGGAATCTAAAGTGGCAAGGAACTTTTCCAGGGCAGGAAGTTGGCTACTATTGGGTAGGTAAACAGTAGCTAGTGTGACCTTATGATCATAGATCGAGCCTTTAAGCAAAAGGAAACGCCCTTCCGGATCGGACAGCACGTCCTGGAATTGCCAGGGGAGAGAGCCCGCTAAGAGGATACTGGTCCCTTTGGATTTAGAGGACGCTGAAGAACTATGGTAGACCGTTGGAAACCGTTTGTTGCAAAGTTTTGGTATTTTGTCGCTCCGAAAATGAGTCTCCTGTAAGAAGACGACCTGCGCCCTCTGACGCCAGAGTTCCGAAAGGCAACTCGTTCGCTTTTCAGGCGAGTTCAAGCCCTTTACATTCCAAGAAAGAACTTTCAAGGCCATGATCTCCAACACAACTGAGGACAAGGACCAGTCCAAGACAGCGTGGGGGAAGGGGGGTAACGAAGAGAGAGGAGAAAGAAAAAAAAAAAACACAAAGAAGGGGAGTAGAGGAAAAGGCTGAGGGGGGCTAGGCTGAGAAAAAGTGCAAAGGAGCAAGAAAAGAAAGAGAAGAAACGGGAAGAAAATACTCAAACTATCAAGAAATCTCTATCGAGATATTCGTCTACCACCAGGGTAGAGGCGGCCTAGAGAGGGAAGTGGCAAAGCACGGGTATGCTCAGAGCCCCGGCCATGTGGCTCCCCCACCATAATAAAAAAAAATAAAATAAAAGAAAAAGTAAAACAGCAAAAATAACCAAAGGACATGCCACCCAACAGACATCGGAAGGACCAAGTCTTATACAGGACAGTGGAGAAAAAAAAAAAAAAAGTCACAGTAGAAAAACAACACAGGGGCAAAAGAACCTGGAGAACAGCAAATAAAGCTACAGTCCTGAAGGAGAAAAAGAAGTCCCCCACCCATAGCACAAATCCCACCAGAGGAGCTCAGCCAGAGCCGGGGGGCCCGGTCATCTCCAATCGCCCGCCCCCACTAAGACTCATCCCCGGAACCGGCCGAGCCACACCCTATCCCCACCCACTAACAATACTGAGAAAAAAAAAAAAAAAAAGTCAAGTGAGGCCTCCAAAACAAGGGAAAAAGAACCTCATATAAAGTAAAGTAATGTGTAGCCAGCCCCGAGACCCGAGCCGGCTGTGGGCAACTTTTGGCAAAAAAAAAAAAAAGTGGGTGGAGAGATCAGTCAAATGTACAAAAAGAAAAAAGCGGGTGGAGAGATCAGTCAATTGTAACATCTAACAGTGGCGGGTACGGACAGTCATTTCCCAAGAACTCAAGGGAGTCGCTCAGAAAAAGCGAGCGAACAGGAACTTGCAGACCCCATGTGAGTAACCAGGAACTCTTCACGGTGTGGGCCGTCTGGAGCCTCGGCGCCTGCCCCTCCGTGGGCGGCGGTTGTAGCGATCTTCAGGAGGGTCCCCTCTGGAAGCAATGGTGCGCGGCTCCGGGGTGCCCGCTGATGTAAGCCAGTTCGGCACCTGCATGGGTTCCATTGCAGCGAACTGAAAAAGGTCAGGAAGGCCAGAAGGGTGACGCAGGTAGAAGGATCTGTTGCCATTTTTCACAATGACATGAAAGGGGTGTCCCCATTTGTAGGTGAGACCCTGTGCCCCCAACCGCTCCAGCAAGGGTTTAAGGGATCTGCGCATTTGCAGTGTTTTGCGGGACACGTCAGGCAGCAGGTGGACCGCGGCCCCATCAAACTCCAAAATGCCCACCTGCCAGGCCCTCTGAAGGATTTCCTCTTTAAGATTATAAGAATGTAGGCGGCACAGCACATCTCTGGGTCTATCCGAAGTTGTGGATTGAGGACCCAGAGTCCTGTGAACTCTGTCAATGACAATGTTCGTCTCAGGGGGACGATCCAAATACCTGTTGAAGATGGAAGTCACTGTAGCTCGAAGCGCCCCTTGTTCAAATGACTCTGGGATCCCCCTAAGTCTGATGTTCTGTCGCCGGCTACGGTTCTCCAGGTCGTCGAGAAGTAAGTGCAAGTTGGTAACCTGATCAGCCAGATCTGTATGGGAGGATTGCAAAGCTTGGACAGCTTGGGATGTGGTCCCACACTCCTGTGTCACAGCAGTAACCTTAGCATCCAGATCTGTGACCTCCTGTTTAAGGTTCATCACCTCACCCCTCAAAGCTGTCTCGACCCTGTTAGCCAGGGACTCAAAGTCTGCTCTTGTGGGGAGCTGCTGCAAGAATGCCCAGATGGCCTGTTCTGACTGTGGGGCGGAAAGGGGCACATTGGTGTGAACTGCAGTCTCAAGGTTACTCACTGTGTGGTGTGAAGCAGGCACCTGGACCAGGCTGGCAGGAAGAGAGGTCTGAGTGTGTCCTGTATAGGAGAACTCGGCCGGGGAGCCAGAGAGATCCATCCCCCTCGCGATCTCCTCTTCATCTAAGCCCAGGGAAAGTGATCTCGGCAGGCAGGGAGACAGGTCACTCGGCGGAGAGAAAGGGGGCAGTTGATGGTCGTCTCCCTGTGTGTCCCTTTGGTCCGCCATGGCAGCACTCCGTGGCTGTGGTAAGGGAGCAGAGCGCGCCGGCGCCATCTTGACCGCATCTGGGGTGGAGGCCGCGGGCTGGAGCGGCCGAAGAAAGCGATCCATACCGCAAAACACCCCCGCTGTGCACTCCTGATGCCGGGGGGATCGCGGATCCGGTATCGGCGGCAGGCAATGCAGGAATCGCTGTTGCGGTAAGCTGAAAGGGAGCCTCTGGCCGGGAGCTCTGAAAGGAAGCGTCTTCACGCGGCCATGCTCAAACCACGCCCCCGTGGAGTTACCTTTTTAAGGTGCTTACTGAAGCTTTCTCCCTTTTTCCAGCAACAATTAGCAGTATCAGTGGCATATGATGAATATAAATAAGTGAAAATGTATCATGTGTTTCAGGTAAAAAAAAAAAAAAAAGAATTTCAATAAACAAATACATAAGACACAAGTGAAGGTGTTGTCTGTAGTGACCAATTATATCCCTTTTTTGTCATTATGAGACACTACCCCACTTCAGTTCTGGTTTTATCATTTCTAGCTTTTAAAAGAAGGCTTCCGTATACCTTTCTTCCTATTGCAGTGAGGGGGAAAAGCACAGTGTAAAAGTAAGTCCCGGCCATACACTATTAAATCACTAAACAGCAGCTGTTCAGCCAACAGTATGTTTTAGAGGGATGCCACAGGAGGTAGCCAAAAGGGTCACCCACTGAGCAAATTTATACAATGTATGGCCAGCTTTATGAACAGATTAAGATAAACTGATCAGTTTAAGAAATGATCCCAATTAGATAAAAACATATCATGTTACACATGCATTGTCTGTTTGCCATTTAATAGTTTTGTCTTTACCCCACTCTGTAGCTAGGTGGATGCTCTGAATAGTTAGTCCCACCCTTCCTCTTCATTCTTTAGCCTCCATTCACCACATGTACTGTATTCTGCAGAAACTAGATACTATGCGGTTAATTTACTAAATGCAAATATACTGTGCACTGCAAGTTAGGGCTGCACGATATTGGAAAAAAGTACATTGCAATCTTTTTTTTTTTTTCAACGATATATATTGCGATATTGAGAGGAAATCAGGAAGTATTGCAGCAACACAGCCTTCTTCTTATTGTAATTGCATATTGCACCATACAGCCAGGGCAGGCCAGGGTTGATGTTAGTGTAGGGATTGACAGTGACAGTCAGTGTGGATTAGGCACAGTCGGGACTCAATGGTGGCAGGAGGTAGAAGAACACAGCCTGACATGACATCCGTCCAGTCCCACACGTACTGACTCGACTCTTCACTCTGATCTGTTACAATAAAAGCTTGTTATCAGTTCTTCAGTTTCAGTGTGCTGGGAGCCGCTGATTGGTTACAGGGAGGAGCTGAGCTCCTCACTCTAGGATCATATTACCATCAGCCGGGGAACTTGGCTAGCTGCTGGCAGGCAGACTGAATGTGTGGGACGGATGTCGGGCTCTGTTCTGCTACAACCACTGTGAGTCATCCCGACTTCTCCCTGCCTAATACCTATGCCTTACATCGTATCTTCGGTGATGTGAGTATCGCACATGCCCACAGCACGATAGTCAATATCACATCGACTATCATTCAGCCCTACTGCAAGTGCAGTTCTAGATCTGAGGGAAGCTCTAAAATGAGGAGAAGCCCTGCTGATTTCTATCATCCAATCATGTACAAGCAAAAATGCAGTTTATTTGCCTTGCATGTGATTTGGTATTCTTTGCAAAGTGAAGCTTTACCTTATTTACTAAGCTCTTGAGCAAGTTCACTTGCAGTGCACAGTATATTTTGTCTTAAGTAAATCAACCCCTATGATTGTTGACCCATCTGATGTTCATCTTTTATGATCTGCAAGATGTAATTTAGATCCAGTCACTGACTGCCAATCTACTGAGACTGTAAATTAAGCTATCTCACCAGAAATGGATCAATTATAGAGATCACACTTTCAGTGTTTAAATTGCGGAAGCAGAACAACATATATCCACTTAAAGTGTTACTAAATCCAGGAGCCTGAATTCACTATATCTGGTCTACCAGAGTACACAGTGCAAGGAAATTCTATGATTTTATAAATATAAACTGTTAAATACCTTTTCTTATCAGTCTTGTGACATCTATCAGTGTCTGGTTAAAGCTTCTATGCGCAGTTTTCATTCTCATCTGACTGTCCTATGAGGCTGCATAGCCCTGACCTCCGGCCTGGACAGTACTGATTGGCCCTGTGCTGATCACATGCATGCTCCCTAACAAAAAAAAAAAAAACTTGAATAATCATCAAACAGAGCCTTTGGAGGCTCTGTGCACATGCTCAGTCTTATCAGGAGAGGGATTAGGGACAGTGGAAGAAGGGAAGGATCAGTGAAGACAGTATCAAACAGCCTTTTTTTTTTTTTTTTTTTACACAATGTGGAGGATTAACCCTGTAGTTTCCACAGTGAGTATAACAAGTATGCTTTAATGCAAAACAGACTCATTTTACTGTTGTGGGTTTAGTAACACTTTAACACAAAGAAGCCCCCTCATTTGTTTATGCCTCAGTGCACATACTTTGAAATGTATTTGATTACTGCTGTCTGCTGCTTAGCCTATCTTATGTTTAGAGTGCTTTTCCAGCATAAATAACATTTTCAAAAGTTCTAACACCATACCATGTTTTCTTCTATGGACTATCTTTATTAATGTTTCCTCTAAAAAGTATGCTATACTTGGCAGAATATCACTGTATGTAATGACTACAGTGTCTACAGCAAGGCCAAAAGGTTAGGGTCACAGGGAGGATTCTGTTTGTGTTGTAGGAAATGTTATCTAAAACCAAGAGCAGAGTTGGGAAATATCCATCGTGTATTTTTATTGCATATTTTTTTTTTATTTTTACTGGTATAAAATTCTCCTTTTAAAGAGATTTTTTTTTTTTTTTTTTTTTTAAACCCTGCAAAGTAAAGGCATAATGTGTTAGTATGCATAGCACATTATTAAATACTTACCTTAGAATGAAGCCCTGCACCCCTTCGCTGTCAGCTCTGAGAGACGCTACCATCTTCACTCGGTCTGCCTTGCCGCATTCGGGTCCTCCGGCCGTCTGGCCACACTGCGATGACGTCACTCCCTCGCATGCGCATAGGAGTCATGGACTACGGCACAGAGCTCTGAAGGGACTGCACGGTTGTAACATCTCTTCAGAGTGCATTAGCCAGTGACATCACCAGCTGCATGAAGTGCAAATATCTCCTAAACTGTAAGGGTTAGGAGATATTCATAGTACTTACAGGTAAGCCTTATTATAGGCTTACCTGTAGGTACAAGCCTGCAGCGTGGGTTTACATCCCCTTTAAAGAGGTTGTAAACTCACAATTTTCACTTAGGCTCATTGTAATCAGCATAAACACAGCAATCGATTGGTGGATGTAAAAGATTTCTTACTTTTATATTCTTCCAGTAATCCTTCCTGTAATATTTCATGACGTCATGGGCGCATGCCCAGTCTGCTATCCAATAAACGGCACAGTCTGCATGCCGTTTCAGTAAGTAAAGGGTCTCTGAGTTCTTCCGGTCTATCTGAAAACGGCATGGCTAAAGTCTCGCGATTCTCCCTGTCAGCTTCCGTGTCTCTCTCTCACAGGGGAGTGACCATGAGAAGTTACACAAGGGGAGGGGGAGTAAATGAGAACGGCACAGCTGAAGTCTCGCGATGCTCCTCTCCTCTCCCGAGCTATCTTATCTCTCTGACAGGGGGAGGGGGAGTAAGTGAAGCATTCCTAGACAGTGAGAGCCAGTCGTTCATAGAGAGTCTGCGCGAGATTTCGGCAAATAATGCAGTAAGGGCAGAAATGACGTCAGCGGGGGTACGATTAAACAGGAGAAGACATGGCGCTGCCTATTACAGGAAGTAGAAGATACATTAAATTTGAAAAAAAAGGTACTTTTAAACATGTATGATGCTTACAATGTATGTGTAATGTAATTATATTGCATATATGTTTCATACATGTTAAAAGTTTGATTTTTATTGCCGAGTTTACTTCCTCTTTAAATCTGTATTACTGCTGTAGCAAGGGGTTTTTATGCTCTTTATTGTGTTTTGTAATATGTAAGTAAAATTGGGAATGATCATTTCTGATTCTGAAGAGTCATGAATTATTCATAAATATATAACATTCATATAACAAGACCTTCCTATCTGTGTCCCATATGGAGCAGAACCAGAGGCAAAAAATACAGCTAGGGCAGAATCAATGATATTCATGCAAATACGTGGTGATGGTTCACACATTTAAAAAGAGAAAATTCAGAAATAGAAAATTTGTAGAGCGAAAGGTCACAATGAGTGATATGTGACAGCTCAGTCTCTCCAGCTTGTCTTTTTCACAGATGTGCCCTGGATAGCTGTTTGACATCCAAGGGAAAATTATAACTGCAAGTCACAGGCAATGGCAATGTATGCTTTTTAGCTGTGACAAAAGTTCAAACCTTTTCTCATTCTCTTTAATGCACAGGGTAGAAGGTCAACCCCTGATTTATACATTTTGGGTGATCACTCTTTGAAATGCTTGTAAACCGTTGCATACAATGCCAGCGCCCTTATCATAAATGAAAGCTTGTTACAATGGAATTCAAGAAAAAACTCAAAATCTTGCTCTTATATTATCATTTAGGATAGAAGTCTACACCTCCCACTGCTTTCTAGATTTATCAGGACCAACTGATCGAGTTATGATATATACTTGCAGTGCAACCTGCTGATAAAACCTGGTATTGCAGAACATTCATTAAAGGGCAAACTTATTTTAGGGTCAGTTTTATTTCACGTTTAAAGAGGTTTATTTTTTTTTAAATGTTTCTTTAGGTTTTCTTTTTAATGTAATATTTAATCTTTATTTCACAACGAAAATGTAATGCAGGGAGCAGCCAGAATACTGGTGTCACAAAGCATTATGGATTTTCTAGAGGTTTGCTTTCTTGTTCTCTCTTAAATCCTACACAAACACAGCTTATTTGCCCAGGAGATGGGATTCTTAAAGAAGAATCCTTTTTAAACCAACGCCCCGGCGCCAGGGCCTCCATTGCACACTCCACTTAGTCCCACTCTAATTTGCATTAAAAACACAGAGAGAAAAGGGAGCAGGGAAAGTGCTGCCTTTACTTCCTCAATGGGAACACCCATGTTTTGAGCCTCAGCATGGGTGGAGCTACAACCAGTGTTGAAAGTGATAACAATGTTATTTAAAGAATAGTCTATGCTTTTTAGCCCCGGTTCACACTTGTGCGGGGTTCGCATGTAATGTCGGAACGCACTGCTCCAACATTACATGCGATCGGCTGTGCGGTGCGAGTTTAGCCATACAGTTTGTATGGCTAAATTCGCACCGCAGCCGCACCAAACACGCACAGGACCCTTTGGCAGCCGCATCAGGATCGGATCGCACAGCGGTTCACACTTGTGCGATCCAATCCTGTGCGAACTGCACGTTCGCACTGCGATATGCGATCAAACTGGGGGTTGCTGCGCGCCCCCTACATTGAATCCCTTGTGTATGCGAGTTCTCGCGAGAAGTGCGGGAGGAATCCGGGAGAGGTGCGGAGGAAGCGGAGAGAAGAACAGAAGAAATGCTGAGTGGAGGATTACAAGAGAGGAACTGAGCTGTCCTTGTTACTTCTGGAACTGCATCACCAGGACGGTCATGGTCTCCACGCAGCTGTGATGATGTCATGATCATGTGATCACACCCCACGGGGACAATCTTCTGAACAGGCAAGCAAAGCAACACACTACCAAGTGGCTATGAGCACTGTTTGGATATAGAGACATACTCGACCGAGAACAGTAAAGCGGTGCATGACTTCTACATCCATTTGTGGCTGCTAGCATCGTTTGGATCTGAGAGCAGTGAGCAGTGCATAGCATCCTTATTTATCCGGTAAGAGGCCTGACGGGCTCTTGTGTATGCACGGTGGGGAGCACTCTGTGTTTTGATTTGAGCACCGGGATCGTCCATTTTTGCAATAGAAAAGCACTTACTCTATTCCGTCCGGTAAGGAGGAATTCCAGCAGGTGGAGGGAATTTCAAGTCACCTATTTGAATTAATCATCACCTGTCACCAATACACTTCTGTCGGTGGTTACACTGTTGACAGTCTTGGGACTTATACACCATATATTTTGCACCAATATATTTTGTTTATATTTTGAGGTTGCATTTATTTATTGTTTATTGTTTGAAAATATACACAATCTATTGATATAGCGCACCACTTATCACCTATCAAAAGTGGTACATTGTTTTGCATTGAAATATGTTGTTTTATATTTTAGGCCAGTAAATCTTAGGAAAATCCCACTTAAATATGTCCAAACAAGAGTCTAGTAGACCATCCCAGGTCTGATAAAGTTTGAAACACTAAATTATAATATAATAATACATTTTATTCAAAAATCAAACCAAAAACACTGAAATATGTGCAAACAAGGGGTGCAATATTACTAATCACTGTAATAAAGGTTCAGTAAACATCTCAGGTATGAAATATTTTGAAACATGGGACTGCACAAAGTCCGACGTCACAATCGGGACAATAGTATCTGGTTTCATTGATTATTTTCCTTCCACTGTCCTCTCTTTTCGAGCAACAAACCACGCACATCCTTGTAGGTGCCGACTTTTTCTTAGTTGGTTGGATGTAGTCCATGAAGTGACGACCAGTCACAATGCAACTGCAATTGTGCAGTGCATCATGGGGTGCTCATCAGCAGGCGAACTTTCCTCCCAGCGCCCCATGTGTTCAGTGAACACATGAACACCCGATGTTTCAGTCGAACTTGCGTTCAATTCGAACATCCAGCCCATCCCTACTGCTGACTTAATTTTTTCTGAAGGAGCCAGGACATTAAAAAAATATACCATAGGTTCAGAAAGAGACCATCACAACACTAACTGCAGCTCCTTAGTAAAGATCTTGGGGGATCCAGCTGATGGATAAGTACACATAAACAGGTGCAAACCAGGGTTAGTAATATGCTTTAAAAAGTCAGATCCACTCACACTGTAAAATGCATAGAATGAAGCATCTCAGGGGGTCAGCAGCACTGTGGGCAGTTGAAATATTGTAGCTGGCAAGCAGTGAAAGCAAAAGCCAGTACTGATGCAAGGAGATGGCAACAGAACACCCCCAGAGACGCAGATGGAAGGGCTTTAGAGATACTCTTGACTTTTTATGAATCGGTTGAATGTCGCCCTATTTATTTATCTTGGGGGAGAGAGGGGTGGTCATTCACAGCCACACCCCTCTGACCTTCTGGAGTACAAAATGGGCAGTCCTCCACCTAGGAGCACTGGTGGAGCACACACCTCACTGTTTGCTAATCTGCTGTCTACAGACCTCTGCTGGATTGAAAACTAGGAAGTCCGAGATCACGTAAACTCCACTTGGAAGAAAATTTTCAAGTAGAGGGGAATTAAAAAAATAATGTCCATGGAGTGGAAGGGAAAGGGGCTTATGTCTCTTGTTTGTTTGTACAAAATGTGTTATAAAGTCATGTCATGAGAGATGGTTGGAGTTTGCTATTGCTGACCTCTAATTTTTAATATGCTAGTTCCCTGGCAGTCATTCAGATAATTTGACCGTATGCTTATAATGAGTCTATGATTACAGTGTATTCTGGTAAGTTACAGCCACACATTTATAAAGTGACATGCAATGGCAGCCCTCACTCAAAACGATAACAATGTAAAAAATCTAAATTTCTACCTTAGACACACATTTCGGTACGTCCGTATGTACATTCCCATTCAATTTTATCATGTAGAATAGTATAGCGATATCTTACATTTTTTAAACATATATGCCAGCCATGTAAAATCCCTCATTTCTACTCCTTACCCCTATACATTATCCTTGGTCTTACTGTGAGGACCAAAAAACTGCCTGCAGGGGAAAGTAAAAACCACTGGAACAGATCAGGCCAAGAATGTGTCCTGCATTCAAAGCAGTGTGCTTGTAGGGGGAGGTAAATGCCACAATGAATAATGGGAAAAGAGGCAAACTGAAAACAGGACACAGGGCAAATTTCCCCAAATTTTGTGAAAATTGATGCTGAATCATACCTGTAAATCTGTAGATATCGCCCCCAATATTAAGGCTCTGCTGCCAGGTATTTGACATTGGCATAAGGAAAAGAGCCTGAAAGTTTTTTATTTTTATGAAATTACAGAGGAGACTGAGCAGCTTGAACATGATGAAGTTAAATTTGTTTGCTTTTAACGGTTGCCAACCTGCTTGGTATTTTACCAATAGAAATGGTTTTGTTGCCCATGTTGTTAAAGTGTGCAGGAGGCCATAAATACTTTTAAAAACATGGTGGCCTTATTGTTTCCCATTTAAATGGAATTGATTTAACCGTTGGGTATTTAAAAATAAGCTATCAATTTTTTAATGGTGTTAACTTCCAATCATTTTTTGCTCAATTCCTTTTGGTATAAGCCTGGAACTGACAAACTGCCATCATGCAGCATTTAATAAAGCAATCTCTTTATTAGCATGCTCATACTGGCTCAAATATAAAAGAACAATGACTCAGAATGACTATTTACGAGACATTTCTTTGGCAGACTCCATATTGTAAGCTATTCTGCTTTGTTTGATCTTGTGATAATGTAGATGTTATAAATGGACCTCACCCATCTGTGTGTTTGTTTTTTTTAAGGATTTTTTATGCTATGGTTTTATTTGCCTCATACATGTATATTTCTTTCCAGCGATAAAAATATGCACTATTAGATGCGGGGGATGTACAGAAAAATAAAAATGCAAATGTATACTCTTGTTTTTTTTGTGAAATGGGTAGAAAATGTTTATATAACAATACAAAGAAAATGCTTTTTTTTTTTTTTTTTTTTTTTTTTTTTTAATCTTTCTTAGTAGAGTCCAAGTTCTTCCATCTGTGCCCTGATTTGGGAGAATACTCTTTGTGTTTAGTGTGGCCCACAGAAAAGGCAATAAGGGGAATGTTCCTACCTCTTTGGGGTAGACGTATGTGTTGAAGCTCACTTTAGGAGTTGCCTATTCTTGGCAAAGCAACAGGTCCATGGTAATGCTGATCTAGCCTGTTACGCATACTTGCTTTCCTTTAACATTCCCTCTCCCCAGCTCAATTTGGCTGCCTGGAGCAGAGAAGCATCCTGCAACCTTGTGGATGTCAGTCTGGTGGAGTGTCAAGGCAGGCTGCATTGACATGCAGACTGTCCTAAAGTGTGTGCAAAGGTTCATTCTTTTTTAAATAGCAAATGTCATACTTACTGTCTCTGTGTAATGGTTTTGCATATAGCAGCCCCGATCCTACTCTTCTCGGGTCTCCCACCAGAGCTCCTGGGTCCTCCCTCCTGCTGAGTGCCCCCAAAGCAAGCTGCTTGTTCTGGGAGGCACTTGTTCGCAATCACTCCTAAGCCCCCTCTGTGTGTGTGAGATATCCCCGCCCCTCGTTTCTTCCTCATTGGCCATGATTGACAGCTGTGGGAGCTCCTGTTGCTCTCTCTCAGCCACTGAGAAAGGAGAGACATGGGAGAGCTTCTGCTCTCATGCACATCTCTTGATTGGGTGAAGTAATCCCCAAAAGCAATGCTAAGCCTTCACAATTGAAAGAACTCAAATTCAATAAATGGGGTGGGCCAGGAACAGTGTGCCTTAGAAGAAAAGCGCTATGTTGAGTGAAATCAGAGAAAACAATAGAGGAGAGGAGCCTGTTCATCTGTTTAAGACTGAAGAGAAGGCTGGAATTCAACTTTACGCCTTGACATAGATCAGGGGTATAGAATTGAAATTCACAGAGGTTTAGTCAGTAAAACTTTCTTCCAGCAGAGGTATGAATTGCATGCTTGTGCTATGATTTGGATCCTTCACATCACAATCCCTCTTCACATTACTGTCCTCAGCCCCCCTCACATTACTGTCTTTAGCTCCCCCCATTGCAGTCATCAGTGACCCCAATAATGTTTTGAGCCCCCCTTTAAAATCTTAAGTTCCGCTCATAACTATCCTTCGCCCCCCCCATAACTGTCCTGAACCGCACCATTACAGTTTTCAGCTATCCCATTAATGTTCTCAGCCCCCCTTCACATCGACCCGCCCCCCCCCCACTTCTTGTCCTACCTTACGCAGACAGGAAGGAGGATGGGAGGCACAGTAGGTTTAGCCAGACGACAGCAGCTGCAAGCTGGTGATTGGCTGCTAGGACTGTCCTGCATCCTAGCAGCCAAACACCTGCTTGTTAACTCGGGCAGCCAGAGTGGTCCTGCCTCTTGCTGTCGGCTTAATGGGAATGACAGCGGTGGTGGTAGTGGTGACAGCTCTGGGCAGAACATCTCCTAAATGGTGGTACCGTGGCAGTCCAGATAGGACACTGACTCAGTCCGGATGTGGACCACTGTAAGGTAAACCGGATTTCTAGCACCAAAAGGCCAGTTCAGATTCATGCTCGTGCACATTGCACACGTGCTAATAATAATGAGCGAAAGACCAATGTGACTTATGCAGTGCCAGTCCATTGCGTACATATTTGTGCGTGATCGCGTGCACATACCATTTAGCACTTGGTGCCTAATGGTCTATTTAAACTAGCCCATCACTGTGAGCAGTTGCTGAATGATCTTCAGCTCGTTCCTGTGTTCCCAGGTCCTGATTTGCTGCACCTGCTTACTCGTGTGTGACCCTGGTTGCCTTTGGACTTCACCTCTGCTCGATCCGATTACTGGATCTGATCTGCCTGCTTACTCAGCACCGTGTTGCCCGGCTGTAAAAGACTATGGCCTATCCCCTTGACTTTCTTTGCCGGCTGATTCGGTGCCTTGCTGCCTGTCACTGACTGCTGCTCATCTATTGGTTCTGCTTCTGCCCCAAGCTCTGGTGCCAAGCTGCTCCTGCATCTTGCTTTAAGGACTGCGACTACCAGCTCTACCCACTTACAGAGTGGACATCACCAGCTAGCTGCTAAGGAAGTCAGATGTGGACACCCTGTGAAATAGAGCTAAACCCTTCACTTTGAATTTCCCAACCCTGCACTCAGCGCACCCCTGAACTCTGCGTGTAGCACACCCCTGGTGTTTATATTACCCCTTTAATATCCTCCCACAATTATTTCAAATTGGCCACACACACTATTTGATGTGTGTGTGTGTGGGGGGTCTTTACCTCTCAAAGGTTGCCTACCCGCAATTTAGAGGCTATCTGTAATGACTGAAATATGAGAGCTGCCATTGCTGGTGTGTTTTTGAAGTAACCAGCACTGGGTCTGTCAATCTTATCCTTTCTTCACAATTTTGTGAGCCACTGACCAAGAATCCGCATGTTCATATCATCATATATAACAGCAGTGCTGTTCTTTTTAAAGTGGCCATAGTGAGCAAGCATGTACACTAGGACCCTAGGGTTGGTTTACCGAAAGAGTAAATGCTGTTTACTTAGCAAAATAATTGTTTAATTTGCAAAGAGCAGGTTCATGTTGCATAGTATGTTCGCATGCACACAGGCATATAAAATTGCTACTAAACATTGCTATTGCTATTAAACTAAATACTACAGATAAAAATGCAGCTGTGATTATGACCCATAGTGTACAATTCTACTGTGTTCAGATCCATATAAAACTGTGTGCTGTATAGTACTGATTTTTTACGCCCGTATGTATCAGCCCTAAATGATAGTACATAAGGTGAACCTGTGTTCTTCTTGGTTACCCAGGAGTTTTGATAGCACATGATTACCAAGCAATAGAACAATACTTTTGCTACTTGAACAGTCTCTAATCTTTTAGTACATGAACCCTATTGAACAACATCTTTTTTTTTTTTTTTTAACCTCTGATGGCCTTACTGAAAGGTTTCTGCTAATAGCTATGTTGTACTAGTCTATTTTACTTCTTTTATAAGTTTGCATGCTGTTGTTGTTTGTTGGGTGGCCAGGGGGTGATTAAAACAGATGAATGAGATGTGGTTTTAACGCCCCTTCTTGCCCTCCTAAATGCAAATTTTACAGATGGACAAGCCTGTGCACATGCAATGGTTATGACGCCTTGCTTCACAAGCACGGCATATTTTTTTTAAATGGGTGCATACCACAACCACAAGCCAAAAGCTCAACTTGCAGATTTGGTGCAATTTTGTTTTCTTTACTACAAAATTCACCCTTGGGATTGAATGAAAAATGCAGACATACAGGAGGCTGCAGGATCTCCTTCTGAATGCTACCAACTGCTGCTGTACTTTCCTCGAAAATGATCCACTGTGGATCATTTTTCAAAGGGTAGTAAGCATTTCCACCTGTCTGAGAGAAGCTGTGCTCTGTTTTATTGCTTTATGCAATAATTGTTAGTTACAATATGTATTAATCTTTTATATTGACCTGGAATAGGGTACATTACCACTTAAGGATTGCCCCACATACATATACTGTGGCAGGGTGGCCCTTAAGCGCAAAATCACGTACCTGTATGTGATTTCTTCATCCTGGTCTGGGATGCGCGTGCGCCACGGGAGAGCCAATCAGCAGATCTGGCAGACCTGATTTCTGCCGGCAATCCGGCGATCGTTCAGGGAGAGGCAGAACAGCAGTCTGTGTAAATAAGGCAAATCCCCATTCTGCTAGTAAGAAAGAGACACAAGATCTCTGTCTTCCTACAGTGTAACCATCCCCCACACACAGTAAGAAAGCACTCCTAGGTACCCCCCTGCTCATCTACCTCACCGCTGTACCCCCCTGATTATATGCCCCACCGCTGTACCCCCCTGCTGATCTGCACTACTGCTGTACCCTCTTTTCATCTGTGATTTTCTGCGATTTGCAGAGTGGTGCAGGGAAGCAGAGATGAGACATAGCTGCCTGTTCTGTCACACTCATTCCTGCTGATTCACCTCTCGCATCCCACCCAGGTGTTTGTATTTGATGTCACAAGCATGTGGACTGGAGAGGCAGTGTTTAACTCAGGTCATGGGCGTTTTCTGAAAGCAGTGGGCCTATGTGCAAGATCATACGTTTTGGCCCTCCAAGCTGAGAAAAAGTGCAGAACACTGCTTTCCGCAGCAAAAGTTGGGTGTGATATTCATTACACTAAATACTGGCTTTGGATTAAAGGGACACAAGAGTGCAGGGGTTCAGTAGTAAGTGATACAAATGTTTAGGAGTAATTGAGGCAGAGTGCAGGGATCAGGAGTAAGTTACGCAGAGTTCAGGGTTGAGCGTAGGGGATGCAGAGGTCAGTAGTAGTAGATAGATGACGCCGAGCTAAGGGGGTCAGTAGTGACACGTGTGTGTGTGTGTGTGTGTGTGTGTATATATATGTGTGTATATATATATATAATCTATCCTTTCAATACCCCTCAATCACTTCAATATATACTTATAGCTATGCGAGGAATAAATGAAGAAAAGGGTCAGCAAGGTAAATGTCTGGTAGACAAGGATGTGGCAAAGGTTTACCTCTCCCCCCAAAATTAAAATGACCAGTGTAGTAGAAGAGCAGTAGCAAATGAAAACAAAGAGGTAGCTAACTATTTTAACAAAGTTCCCCCAAGCTCAACAGTAATTCCACAAACTGTCACCTTATTGTGGTTTTCTCAATCACAATAAAATCCCTACTTTCTGAGATTGGTAGTGGCAACCAACGGAGTCATCTTCCTCCAGATGGTGGGCGAGGCTAGCAGGATTGTGATTGACTTTAGAAGTGGCCACAGTCCTCCCAGAAACAGGGACTGCCCCCCCCCCTCCCTCCAGCACAACTGCACCCAATCTCTTCCCCATCACAAGAGCTAGATGGAATTGTGACTGACAATCACAGCTGCAACAAACAATGTTTCTCATCTTGTACAGTATGTAGGTGCACAATGCCTCCCCCTCAGTGTGGCTGTGAATTCTGAGATCAGAATGCATTAGTGAGGCAGAAGCTGTGTCTCACTGACACTTCCCTGTGCTGCTCTGCTCTGCTCTGAATCGCGTGTCGTCAAAAGAGGCTTCGCTTGACGCTTGTAGTACTCATGCCGGGGTTGCCTACTCTTGTATTATATAAAGGAAAAAGTCCCAAATATTTTGGTAAAGAACACTTCCCTTACTTTCTGTTATTAATCAAATACAAATTGTCAGGACAGCACAAACCTCCCAAAGTTGATTTTTTTTTTGCACACAATTTTTTGGAAAAAAAGAAACATGTTGGTATGGAGGTGGTTACAACATGGAGCACGGCACATCATGAATGTACAGGTCATACAAAAAGGGAGAAAGAGGTGCAGGGGTTAGTATACGGATCACGTTATTATTATACTGTTTAATAATGATGTTTGATGCACTCAGAAAGATATCGTATCAGGGCTTACTTACATATCAGCATGTCATTTGGGTTATATTAATATATTCTAAAATCCTTCTTCCTCCTTTTTCTCCAGTGTGAGGGCTCTCAAATTGAAATGCTTGTAGTGTTTACATTAGTGATCATTTTGATTAGTCATTTACAGCAATCACAAGACACAGGGCCACTCTGATTGGCTCTGTGCATTTTGTCTGTGTTCTGCACTTTATAATGACAGCATGATCACAGACAAGCGCAGGTAATAAACAAAGCCATTCTTTTGAATGCCATTCCAGAAATATGCATCCATCTCTGCACCATTTTCTACACTATAGTGGCATTGATGAGGTTAAAGGGGGACACTAAAAATGAATCGGTGGCACAACTGACTTAAAAGGATTGTCTTTTAGAATAAGTCAAGTCGATGCGTTTTGAGGCTAACAATTCCCTTTCTTCAGGGGTTGGAAGTACAAGATAATGTTTATCCCTGTAGTGTAAAGTACAGTAAACAGTACAGGCACTGAAAAAAATCCCTTTGCACATTTGTGTTCTCTTTAGGAAGTAGAGACAAGACTTCTATTTATATTTTAGTAATAAGGCCTACCTACTTCCACTTTGTGTTACTGGGCAGATAAGGTATAAAAAGTATAGCTTGTCATGTACCCCCTATTGGTGCAAAGGAATATTACCCCCCATACCTCTTTGTATACTTATGATGATGTGACGAACTAAATAAACGAGTTTTACTTTTCGTGATCCAGTGCGTGTCTGAACTGCATCACTGTCAGGTCCCTGCGTCAAGGTAAAGGTGAAATGGAGGCCGACAGTAAGAAATAACCCCTTAAGTTAGTGGTGTCAGTGTATTGAGATACAGTATCTCACAAAAATGAGTACACCCCTTACATTTTTGTAAATATTTTATTATATCTTTTCATGTGACAACACTGAAGAAATGACACTTTGCTACAATGTAAAATATTGAGTGTACAGCTTGTATAACAGTGTAAATTTGCTGTCCCCTCAAAATAACTCAACACACAGCCATTAATTTAAATAGTGCTTATCCCTCACGCTAAATTAATCAATAAATAAATATATATTGTGCCAATCCTGTGTCAACTGGCCTTAAAGTGCTGCAGCTTATATAAAAATTATTACTAAATTAGTGTACATACAAAAAACAATTCTACACCAATAAAATGAAATGTTGTCATTCAATGAATACACAACAAAAAGCAGTGCTCATTAAACAATACCAATGAATATACAGGACACTAATGAGTCCTTTAAAGATAGTCTATATGATATGTATTATTATACAGTCCAAATAACACCAGGTGACATCAGGTAAAATCATGGCCTTAAAAGGTAAGTGTGGCAATCCCACCAAACGTAGAACCATCACCGCACCTTGTGGATCCCTCTTTCCGTGGTAGAGAACTCACCACAATCCACTCAAAATGGGCATTTTAAACATAGGACTTAGATGGGTTCAATCAGGTTCAACTCCTTCCTCATGGATAGTGGGTAACCAGGACACACTCAGCAACCTCCAGGGTTAGATCCCTTTCCAGCTGATCTCCATTAATTATATGCTCAAAATGCAAAGATACAAGGGGAACAGCCCATAGCGTAATACTGTAGGTTTTATTGGTAATAACAACACAAGCCCCCCTCATCCATTGCACTTGCAAGCATGAAAAGTTAAAAAGCACAAGCAAATAAAATAGCAGATAACGTCTGCCTCTCACCCCATACCATCCCGCAGTCTCCAGTGGGTTGCAGATGGTTCAGACATGAAGCGTAGATGCCGCTACACACTCTCTGACGAAGTAATGATGAAACGCATTAGGGCGTGACCAGACCACGCGGCATCTAAGTTTCAGTCTTAAAGTGACTACCTTTTTGGACATATTCCTTTATTCAATTGTGTTATTGCTTATATTTATTACTGTTTTTTATTTGCTTATGATAATCGTGTATTGCAAAGTTAGGAAACAAAGTTCTGAGGCAGAATATGTGCTTAGTAGGGTGGGCCAAACACCCCCCTGTTCGGTTCCCAGCAGAACTCCCGAACAGGGGAAGATGGGTATTTCCCTTAACATCCCAGTCCAACTAGGAGATATTTTGTCTTGATGTATGAGGAAATCAGAATCTATCCTGATTAATTGTACAACTTTACCAGAATGTAGGTGTCCTTCTCTGACAGCTTACTAACTATTGTTAGATCACGTCTGCAAAGAATTAATACCAACATGAGGATGTGTGAGAACCAACATGAGAAGGAATACCAACATTTCAGGAAGAAAAGGAGAGGTTTGTCCCTTTCTGCTGCTAAACACACTGCAGATAATCCACCCTAGACACAGCACTTTCCTTCTTCTCCTAAACGCAGTTAAACTGCCTGCAACTAAACGTTGCTAATCATTGTGTATGAATAACGTAATTACTTTGCATTGTGTGAGTCCAGCTGCTTTTAGAAAAATCTTCTAAATGCAGCTACTCTGAAGTTTTGAGATCTGTGTGACTGTAGCCTAATAACAGATCGAAGTCTATTATCCTGTACTCTCAAGCCCTGAATGGTGATTCTGTAACCTACAAAGTGCATTGATATCAATTACAGTATGGTAAAAGACAGTCATTTTCACCTAACTGACTCATCCTGTTTTTCCTTTTTGGCGCGCCTTTTCTTTTTCACCTAATGTGCCTCAATAGGTAGAGGTACACTTGGTTCAGGAGCAGCATAACTAGTATAACAAACCACTAAAGCCCCGTACACACGTACCGATCGTCGGCCGAACGATCGGCCGTCTTTTGTCCAGGGCTGTCGTGTCTGTTGAAAACTGCAAAAGACTGCACACGAATTTTGTCGGCCAACAACAGCCAACTGCAGAAGTGATGTCATGTGATGGTTAAATTTCCTTGTCTTTTTTCTTTTCTGAGCATGCCCATTCTTGCAAATCTGCTGTCTGTCAGCCGAAATCTGTACTGACTGGCAAACAATCGGCCGTTCTGGTGTTGGCCAACAAAAATTTTAATGCCTGCACGACAGATTCTGTTCAGCTGAAAATGCGCTGTCGGCTGTCGGCAGCATCATACTAACAAGACTACAATCGGCCGATCGGTCGTCGGCCGAATATTTACGGCCGACAATCGGTACATGTGTACGGGGCTTTAATCTACAGTTCTCCACATCATCAGGACCTAAAACCCCCCACATCCAGTGCCCCTCCCACCAAACCCCTTCATAAGTCCCTGCCAGCTACACTATATTGTCAAAAGTATTGGGATATCTGCCTTTACACGCACATCCCAGTCTTAAGCCTAGTACACACGCAACGATTATCAGCCGACCGATCGTCTGTCTTTTGTCCAGAGTGGTGTTTTGTTGGTTGAAATGTGCCTAGACTGCACACAAATTTTCCCGCATGACAGAATTCTACTTCAGAAGTGATGTCATGTGTTGGTTTGCTTTCTTTGTGTTCTTTCTTCTCTGAGCATGCCCAGTCTTGCTCATTCGATTTTGCCCTGTCGAAATCTGTACTGACTGCACGAAAATTGGCCGTGTTTTGACAAAAATTTTATAGCCTGCACACCGGATTTTTTTCGGCCGAAAAGTCAGAGTCGGTTGTCGGAAGCATCATACTAACAAGCCGAAAATCGGCAGATTGGTCGTCGGACGAAAATTCCCTGCTGATTTTCGACGCGTGTGTACGAGGCTTTAGTCTGTAGGTTTCAATATTGAGTTGGCCGACCCTTTGCAGCTATAACAACTTCAACTCTTCTAGGAAGGCTGTCCACAAGATTTAGGAATATGTCTATGGGAATGTTTGACCATTCGGTCAGGAACTGATGTTGAAAAGGCCTGGCTCACAGTCTGTGCTTTAATTCCTCCCAAAGGTGTTCTATCAGGTTGAGGTCAGGACTGTGCAGGCCAGTCAAGTTCCTCCACCCCAAACTCACTCATCCATGTCTTTATGGACCTTGCTTTGTGCACTGGTGTGCAGTCATGTTGGAACAAGAATGGGCCATCCCCAAACTGTTCCCACAAAGTTGGGAGCATGAAATTGTCCAAAATGTCTTGGTATGCTGACGCCTTAAGAGTTTTCTTCACTGGAACTAAGAGACCAAGCCCAACCCCTGAGAAAACTCCTCCACCAAATGATTTGGCCCACTGCACAAAGCAAAGTCCATTAAAAATAAAAATAAAGTCCAATCTGCAACACCTTGTATATTTATTAGGAGAATAAAAAACTCATCAAGGAGACATCAAAATAACAAAAAATACTATCCTTCATCAGGTATAGTAATCATTAAAATCAGGTTCTGATCACATTTATCATATGAAAAAATCTCTCTCCGTCTCTGTCCTATATTTCTAACCTTTTAGATGTGTCTTAGAAGAAGGCCTTATGGTTGCAAGGATTTCTGAACAGGCTGAGTCTCCTCTTATTAACATAGTATGAAGAAGCTAGCTTGGAAATCTTTAACCCTTTGTTATGACATAGAGCGTTAAAATCTAGTTTACAACTAACAATGAGATCTCCCAGCACAGTACAGACAGGGTTAGGTGTGGCAAACACAACTCACCACCCTCCTCATAAACAAAGAGACCTATGTAGGATTTTTCAGTGCTGGAGTTATCAGGAAAGGACATCTAAGGTGGTAAGCAGCTATGTAATATCTTATTTGTAAGTCATGCTATATGAATGAGTATGAACATGTAATATATATAAAGTAGGTGTTATCCCAATTTGGCTGCAAAAGTGAAAATACACTTTTTTCTATTGAAAGATGAACTCTAGGTACTATGGGTTACTGTGCTTTGCACTTCGTTATTTCTTTTTACATATTCATAATAATTAATGCAATTGTATGAACATGTATTGTTTTAATTGAATGCTTGTTGTATCTTTATTTTTTGAATCGTGATATTTTTCCAAATTACATAAAGAATACAAGCACATTTGACAAAATTAGGTCACGGTGTTTAAAAAAAGCTGTTTGTTTTGAGAACAAATGCTTTTGACATTCAGTATAAAGGGGAGTAAAATTAGGGATTATGTGACCTACAAAAATGTATGCCCTTTAAAGGCTTTGTCCATTTACTGTCTCTGGGAAGAGGACATAACTACATTGTTCATTATGACAGCACCTTAAAAAAAAAACCTTGTTTTCTAAGCTTACTGATTCCGTCATCTTTCCCCAGTCCCCCCTTTCTCTTGCCTGAGATTGGCTAAAGTTAGGGAACACTTGCGTAATGTAAATGTTGAATTTCTAAACAAAGTAAAAATGGGGTCACACTCCCGGAGTCTTCCTTCCCTCTCTATTTGTAGAAGGCTAGTAATTGATGCAGGCTGAACATCTCAACCACCGGCTGAAAAGGTCCCCACGTTATACATATAGCCACATTTTTATTTTTTTGATATTTTGAACTGGAACAGTTAAAACCCCAAAAAAAAAAAAAATTATTGCTCGCTATAAACAATATTTATCACAAGTACTCCTGAAACGCCAGCATTTTGATCCATTCTTATCCAGCTCTGTTGTCCCTTTAATAGGGTCTGTATGCACATTTGTCAGGAAGGATCAGCTAATCATGTGACCACAGTGATTGGCTTTAAAAGTGATCACATGATTTGGGAACGGGTACTGAAGACTCCCAATCATTATTATGGACCAAGAGCTGTCACGATAGCTGTCACGCTCCCGCACCCAAAGCTCTGCCGCCAGTGGACGTATGTGGGTATAAAAACCAACCATTATGTGGGCGGGAAGAGGTTAAAGGGATCATGGCAAATAGCGATACAATGTACAATGAAGCCAACACATTGCATTCAAGATAAATACCTTACTGGAGCTCTATGCAAAACAGATGCAGATTCTTACTCCTTTATCCTGGTCACCACTGTCATTCAGACAAAAGGTAATGGGAAATACAAAATTTTAGAGTTGTGTGGGTATATTTCCCTACACAACTGCTGCTGTGACAGCTATCTAAGAGTTCTTTTAAACAGGCGGTAAGTTTCTTGCCCTCTGAAAAGCAATCTGTGGTGGATCACTTTTCAGAGGGTGGCATAGCAGCATCTGACAAGTACTTAGGAGATGCTACTGCTTCCTCCTAATGCTTGTTTTTTTGGGGTTTTATTATTTTTATTGCTGAGGGGGAATTTAACATTGTAGGACTACACGGCCACGTATGGCTTGCGGGTGCAGTGCAGCCCCATTGATCTGAATAGGCAAGTTTGACAGGTGGTGACACCTGTCAATCTCTGCAGCCTGGGATAAAAATGTAAATGTCACAGCTGTGAAGTGAAGCATCAGTCTCACCAATGGCACACAGAGGGGAAAAAAACCAAAAAAAAACAGCTGATGGATTTTAACCCTTTCTTACTCCTTCTACTATCAAAAACGAAATAAAAGGTGCAAGTTATTCCCTTGCCCCGAACTCCAGAAATATGGCAACTCAAGAATTCTGCATGCTGTTCAATTGCTGTCTTAGCCTATGTTCACACTAGTGCTGCTGTATAATGGTGCATTTTTATAGAGTATTCTTGCACACTTTTGATGCATTTTTGCATTTTCATGTTTCATCCTTTTTTCAGGTGGAGGAGATTGGTTGTAAAAGTAGTACTACCCTGCATCCAAGCACCAAAAAACAGAAAAATTATATCAAATACTTACCGTAATTTTCCTTTCCTGATGGACTCCATGGCAGCATACGTATCGGGTTTGGCCCCGCCCCAAACCTATCCATAGGACATCACTCCCATAAATCTTTGCTCCTGTTCAGCACACGTGTTCTGTAACTATCCTCCACAGAACTCCGGGAGGGAACTCCTGCTGCCATGGAGTCCATCAGGAAAGGAAAATTACGGTAAGTATTTGATATAAATTTTCTGTTTTCCTGACAGACTCCATGGCAGCATACGTATCGGGAAATAACTTGCCGTACACACAGGGTGGGCAGGTGCTGAACAGAAAAAAGTTTAATTCACTTTGTCAACAGACAAGATTTGCAAACCAAAATTTACAGACGAGAGAGCAGCTGGCTCAACACAGTAGTGTGACAGAAAAGTATTAATAGAGGACCATGCCGCTGCTTTACAGATTACGTCGGGAGCAACGTGTCTGGAGACTGCCCAGGAGGTCGCGACGCCTCGCGTTGAATGAGCCGTAACTGCTGTTGGAGGGGTCAAGCCCTTAGCCCTATAAGCCCACTGTATAGTTTGAGTAATCCATGAGGAGATAGATCTCGTGGAAGCCCTGGAACCTTTGTTCTTCCCATAGAAGGCAACAAAAAGATATTCTGATTTCCTGAAGGAAGATGTTGCTTCCAGATATTTTTTGATGCAATTGCCGACATCCAAAGAGTGAACCGGGGAATTTTCCTCCTGTCTGAAAGTTGGTAACACAATTTCAACGTTCTCATGGAAAACAGAAGTCACTTTCGGTCTTGCATCCATCATAGGGATAAGAACCACTCTGTCAGGAAAGAATGTCAAGAAGGGCTCTTGTGCCCCTAGGGACCCAATTTCTGATACCCTCTTAGCCGAAGTTACAGCTACCAGGAAGACAGTAATCAGAGTAAGCTCCTTGACTGTGAGGGGCTCCGACGTGTCTTGAATCCGATCAGACAGGAAATCCAGGACCAAGGGAAGGTCCCACTTGGGAAATCTAGGCTTCCTTTGAGGCCTAATTCTCACTGCTCCTTTAAAGAATTGTCATATCAGAGCATGACTAGCCCAAGAGACCCCCGTGAAGGCCGAGATAGCTGACACTTGGACCCTGAGGGAACTCACGGAAAGAGGGAGATCCAGACCTGTTTTCAAGAAGGACAACACATCTTGAACTTTGATGGAAGAAAGAGGATCAGGTCTTGCAGCCAACTGTGCGGAAAACCTTGACCAGATTCTTTGGTATACTCTATTTGTTGAATCTCTTCTGGCACTGAGTAGCGTAGAAATCGCATCTTCAGGACACCCTAGCCACTGTAATCTCCTCCTTTCAACATCCAGACCCTCAGATGTAGACGAGCCGGGTATGGATGTAGCACCGACCCCTGGGACAACAGATCTGGTCTGATGGGTAGAGGGATTGGTTCTTGGACACTGAGAAGTGTCAGGAGGGGAAACCAAGGCCTGTTGGGCCAGAAGGGAAATACTGCCAGTATTTCTACAGGCTCCGACCTGAGTCTCCGGAGAAATTTCAAAATTATCGGAACCGGTGGGAAAGCGTACGCCCTGTGAAACCTCCACTGGTCCGAAAGGGCAATCTACCCCGAATGCCTGGGGATCCTTGAACCTCGAGAAGTACTTCCAAAGCTTGTGGTTGCAGGGGGAAGCGAAGAGATCGACTTCTGGGGAGAACCCCAGTGACAGGATCCAGTTGAATACTCCCCAGTGTAGGGACCACTCGTTGTTGTCCAGGTCTACTCTGGACAGAAAGTCCGCTTGGGCATTCTGGATTCCTGGGACATAGACTGCTGACAGATCTGAGAGGTTCTTTTGTGCCCATGACATGATCGGCTCTACTTCCCTTAAGAGGGACCAGCTGCGCGTTCCACCCGGTCTTCTCACATACGCTACTGCTGAGGTATTGTCCAGTCGTAGCATGACATGTAGACCTTTTATCAGATGCGAAAATGCCCGAAGGGCTTGATATGTCGCCCGGAGTTCCAGGACGTTGGACACTATCCCTTGGGTAGGAAACCTCCACCTGCCCTGAGCCACTTCCGACTGACAGTGGGCGCCCCAGCCTAGATTGCTGGCGTCCGAAGTGATCACTACCCACTGGGCTGGTCTCAGCGAGTGGCAGTTCAATAGATGATCTTTGCACAACCACCACGGAAGACTTACTCTCATAGCTGGAGTCAGAAAGATCGGTTGGTCCAGGTGCCATGCATCCCACTGCTGTAGAAACCCCTTCTGAAAAGGCCTCATCTTCCAAAGGGCCCATTTTACCATGGGAACTACTGCGACCATAGTCCCTATTACCTTCAGGCATTGGCGTGCCTGAAGATGAGAGGGCAGACCGAACTCTGTCCCGGACTGTATCTATCTTCTCTACCGGCAGGGATATTGTCGCCTTTGCCGTATTGAACAGAGCGCCCAGATAGACGAGGGACTGTGTTGGGATTAAATGGCTCTTTTCTTCGTTCAGAAGCCAGCCGAAACTCTGAAGGGTGGATATGACCTGTCCCAGATGAACTACCAGTTGATCTTTGTTTTGAGACAACAGGAGGAGGTCGTCCAAATAGTGATGGAGGCGAATACCTCTCGTTCTCAGCAAGGCTACCAGGGCCAATAAGATTTTTGAAAAGGTCCGTGGAGATGTGGAGAGCCCGAAGGGGAGACAGGTAAACTGTAGATGTGAACCCCCCACTGCGAACCGGAGATATTTTTGAAAACTTTCTGCCACAGGAACATGAAAGTAGGCATCCTTCAGGTCGATGGACACCATCCAATCGTCCGGCTGAACTGCCTGTTGTATGGACAGCAGAGACTCCATCTTGAACTTCTCTCTCTTTATAAACTGGTTTAAGAAAGTGAGGTCTATGACTGGTCTCCACGACCCGTTTTTCTTTTGTACCAGAAAGAACGGAGAGTAAATTCCTTGGCCTCGCTCGGACTCTGGAACAGAGATGATAGCCCCCTGAGTAATGAGAGACTCGACGTAAGAAAGTAAAATCTGACGTCTTTCTACTGAGGATGGTAGGGCAGTAGGCAGGAATCTTGAACCTGGCATCTCTTTGAAGACCCACTTGTGACCTGAAGACACCGTCCTGACGGGCCATGGATCTTGAATCGAAGCCGCCCAGACATGACGAAAGGAGAGTAGACGTGCTCCCACTCGGCATGCCTGAGTGGGCCCAACTTCAAAAGGACTTAGTGGGCTCGCGGCCCCCGGAAGAGACGTTCTTAGAAGCTTTCCTGGAGGATTGTCTGGACATCCAATTTCTATTAAATTCTCGTCCAGGTCTATATGTGCTAGCCTCCCTGGCTCGATCTGGAACGAACTTCCTATTAGGTTGCCCCTTCTTTACATTAAACTGGCGTCGATCCTGAGGAAGAAACCCAGATTTCCCGCCCGTGGCCCGGGCTATGGCCTCGTCCAGCTTGTTCCCGAAAAGGGAGGAACCCTCAAAGGGAATACGGCACCAGACTTGTTTTGATGCCGGATCAGCGACCCATGGACAAAGCCAAAGGGCCCTCTTAGCTGTGACTGAGGACAGCATAACTCTGGCCAACAGCCGGATAAGATCTATGGAAGCCTCCCCAAGAAACGACGAGGCCAGTCTAAGTTCCTGAATTGGGGAACTGCTGGCGACCTCTTCCGAGACTGCCTTGACGGATTCATCCACCACATCAGCCCATGACTCCATAGCCTTGGATAGAGCGGCCAGGGCTAGGGCCGGTTTGCAGGCCATGCCTGCCGTCAGATAAATTCTCTTTAAGTCTGAGTCCATTCTTCGATCCAGCAGATCTTTGAACGAGACCGTATCCTCTAGGGGAAGGGTCACGTGCTTCACCAGCCTCATTACTGCTGCGTCCACCAGAGGGGGTGACTCAAGATTTTTGACGTCTTCCTCTTTAAAAGGGTATAACTTGGACATTTTGGAGACTAAGGAATTTTTTCGCTCCACCTTACCCCACTCTTCTGAGATAATATCTCCAAGCTCTCCCAGGAAGGGAAAATTAACACGCTCCTTATTGAGCTGTATAAAGTATTTCTTTTGTTTTGGAGGGGGAACCTACGACTCCTCCCAATTCAAGGTCTCCCTTACCGCCTTTACCAAGGAAGGAACTAAGGCGTACTTAAACCCCAGACAGGGGTCTTCAGCTTCAGAGTCACTCTCCGACAGGAGTGCCGACTGATGGCTTGTCTGAGCAGACTCCAGGTCTTCCTGCGGACGAAGCATTGCAGGGGAAGGGCTTGGAGGAGCCGTTGTAGAGCCTTGGGATTGATTGACACCCATCTCGGCTAGAGAGTCCTTTACTACCCTTTTGACTAGGGCCTCAATACGCTGGTCAGAAGTATCCCTTTCTCCCGCAGCCTGGGAAAAACACCTGTCACACAGGGACTTCTTTTCAGGGACACGATCTCCACAGCCCCAACAACCTGCTTTGTCAGGTTTTCTTGAGTGACTAGCTGATGTGGACGCTCTTTTATGGTGATGGGAGCCCGATGGGGACTTCCGAGAAGAAGAATGCCGGTGGTGTGAACTTGAACGCCTTTCACTTCTATGAGAGGAATGCCGAGATTCTGAATGAGAAGGGCTGAAATGAAAAGAGAAAGCAAAGAGACACAAAAGGGAAGCTAGGAACATGTTCTCGAGACGCCCACGCATGCGCACTACGGACTTAACCGGCGACCGAACAGGAAATGCACACAGATCGGTCCCGGACCGCTAGCCACCAGGGAACATGTAAGAATATTAAAGGCAACACATATATCAATATATACAATCATAGCTGCCATGGAGATATTGAAAACGAGGGGTACTCACGAACCGCTACCACCAGGGATGGATGATCACACACACCGGACTTTTTGTCACTTTTCAGGGTACCAGCCACCCGCAGCAGCTGGGCTTTTTGGCCAAAGGCTGCATACATCTTCGCCCCTACTCCATACCCCGCAGCAGCTGGGGCTTATTGGAGACTCAATACCCGACAGGTAGAGACATCCATCTCCCGGGATCCATCTTCAGGTAGGATACAGGTAATTCATTGGAGGACAAAAAAGGAACACGTGTGCTGAACAGGAGCAAAGATTTATGGGAGTGATGTCCTATGGGTAGGTTTGGGGGCGGGGCCAAACCCGATACGTATGCTGCCATGGAGTCTGTCAGGAAACACTGTTTAATCATTTTTAGTGTTGAAATCATGTTGAAAAACACCCCCCTAGCATTTTAATCCATGGCCATCTTGAATAAGGGCAGATGATTCATGCAGCATTTACTTCCTGGAATCTATCTGTCCTTAGTTTAGGCATTGAGGCAGGAGGGTGTGCTTAACTGCAAAACCCCTCCTCCCCTCCTGAAGACTCCTTGGATATATGACATCATTTGCCTAGGCCTGGAAACCAGGAAGCAACTGAAGAAATGAAAAAAAAAAAAAATAAAAATAGTTTAAAACAAGTAAATATAATATAACCTCCTATTATTTACTAATGCTAGCAGCAAAAGGAATAGAAAAAAGTCAATGTTGAGTGAGTGAAGTTCTGCCTTAAAGTGGAGTTCCACCCTATTTTTATACTTACCTCCATCTTCTCGCTCCGGGGCACCTGAAAAAGAAATGGATAATCGCATATATTTTTTTTTTTTTACTTACCTCGTAGCGAAGAAAAAATACTTACCTTACTTCCTTCTTCCTGCTTCCTCGGCCGCGGCCCGTCGTCACTTCCTGGCTCTGCAATGATTCCTGGGAGCTGGACGTCATAGCTCCCAGGAATCATTGCGCCTGCACCGGCCCCGACGTCAGTTCCGGGTCGCGCGCGTCATCCCCTTCTAAACAGCTTCTGGGCATGCCCAGAAGCTGTAGAGGGATGACGCGCGCGACCCGGAAGTGACGTCGGGGCCGGCGCAGAGCATCGTGGGACAAAAGAAGGCGGAAGAAGACGCCGAAGAGGATCTCGCTGGCTTCAAGCTGCCCACATCTGAGATGGCAGCGCTGGACAAGACGTTTGCAAGGTAAGTATTTGTCCTAACAGGTAAGTGCAACCCGGGACAGATCAGAGGCTAGCCATTGTGGAATGTACTAGCCCTGACTGTCCCGGGGGTATTAAAAAAAAAAAAAAAAAATCCAGGGTGGAACTCCGCTTTAACCACAGAGTCCTGCCAAAAATGCAAAAAAGCACATAAAAATGCACCAAAACACATGTTCACGTGTTTTTCATGTGCTCCTATTAAAGTGGTTGGGGCCAAAAGCTCCCAGTACTGTGCCAATAAAAGCACTTGCACCTTTTTTAAAAATCACACTGCACCATGTAGCATGTTGTAAACAACTCCCATATAGAATAATGTGATTTTCAATGTTGTGTACTCCAATGCAACGGCAGTAGACGCAGGAAAAACTGCACTAGTGTGAATGGGGCTTTATTGGTAATAGGTAATCACATGTTTGAACTCTACATACGGCATTGGGATCCCCAGGCCACAACACCCCACAGAGGTGTCTTTTGGGTAGTTTTTCCTGTATGAAAAGCCAGAGTAAAACATTTTTACTGTTTATGGGGCATTTTCTGCATGATTTGTAACACACTCATAAACCTTGTGCACATTGCTGCATTCTAGAAAGAAAAGGAACAGAGGGCGCACTTGCACCAGAGCACACTGCTGCATGTATGAACACATAATGTTCTACCTAACATTATAATTAAGAAAACAGAGGGTTTATACATATATATATATATATATATATATATATATATATATATAGATATAGATATATAAAAGTGATCAGCTTGAAGTGAATATTTATTTTTATACATAGGTGTGGCCATGTCAGAAGGGTGATTTTATTGCAGCAATTAGTGCTACAAATCACTATTGCCAGTGATTAACAGCAATTTGTAGCTAGTGATAAGTCAATGGTATTTTGTCGCTAGGAAGCTATTTGTTAAACTAGTACTGCAGCATTGGGTTGGTGAACTCTGCTACAAATTGTTCTCTTTCAGCGATTTGTAGCTAAGCCATAGAGGTGATTGTAAAGTAAGTTTTTACTAGTGACCTGGTCATGAACGTGAAATCACATAACAGATTTCCTTAGGGAGAAATTAATTTGAAAAAGAAGAGGATCACTGCGAATAAATTGCTCATCTGACATGGCCCAAGAGCTCAGAACTCTAGGGAGATATTAAGGACACAAATTAATGCATCTCTGTAATCATCAGCACGTGATTAAATTTATTTTATTTTAAAAGTAAGCAGCCGAAAGTGCCTGTTTTTGACCCGGTATCAGCTTCTTGCAGTCTCTGTAGAGCAGAGCTGGAGTGTAAAAGCAAGAAGCTGTCCAGTCAGTTAATGTGCTGAGAGAGCATGATGATAGGAGGAGAGAGCAGAGTGACATGGAGATGAGCTCATCAGTGTGCTGCTTCTCCTTTCACTGTCAAGTCACAGGCTGGGTGTGGGTCCGACACAGTCCTGGCTCAGAAGGCCATCATTGTGCCTGAAAAGCAGTGCTGCAAGGAATAGCTAAAGAACCAAAGTGATTATTGTGAAAGTATTTTTTTTTTTTTTGTATGATTGACTATTTATTTTTCCTATTTTTGTCCTGATTTTTGCTTAACCAATGTAAACATCTTTTTTTCTGTATAACTTGTAAATGGATATGTGCACGCGGGCTTGCATATTTATAGATCAATAAATAATACTGTAAAGTTTCTGTGTTTGCCTGCTTCTCTGTCTCAGCGAAAGTTTACAGCTCAGTCCCACCAGACTGGAAATTCAGACTTTTACCAATTTAAAAGAGCTTATTTTAGTAGTTTGCAAGCAGTGAAAGCTAATCATGCTCACTGGTAAACAGACAACCACTAGAGGGAGCATTGACAAATCTGTATATATATGTCAATCAAAATTGTTGTTTTTACATTTTGGTTATTGTACTGTTACATGCTTATTAATTATGTTTGGATAAATGCTGAGGCAATAAAATAAAATGTTTATCAAGTCGAAATACACTGCAATTCCCTTTACACAGAAACTCTTTGTTCTACATATTGGTGGGAATAAAACACTGATTCATGCCAACCTGAGCAATTTCTAGTCAGTCCTGCACTAATAAAAAAAAATGTAAAAGATCCAAATATACAGCCTGTACAATGCATCGTATATTTAACTGTGTGCAGTCTTTCTTAAAGGTGGTCTAAAGTATATCCAAAGACAAAAGTTTATCTTTTAATTTATGATAGAGTAACCCTGCCAGTTTTTTTTTTCGGTGAAGATTCCCTTCACTTACTGTCCTGTATACACATAAGAAAAATAGAGGACTGAAAAGCACATGGCCAAGGAGTTTTATTCTAGAGGACTGACAAGCACATGGCCAAGGAGTTTTATTCTAGAGGTCTGACAAGCACATGGCCAATGAGTTTTATTCTAGAGGACTCACAAGCACATGGCCAAGGAGTTTTATTCTAGAGGACTGACAAGCACATGACCAAGGAGTTTTATTCTAGAGGACTGACAAGCACATGGCCAAGGAGTTTTATTCTAGAGGACTGACAAGCACATGACCAAGGAGTTTTATTCTAGAGGACTGACAAGCACATGGCTAAGGAGTTTTATTCTAGAGGACTGACAAGCATATAGCCAAAGAGTTTTATTCTAGAGGACTGACAAGTACATGGCCAAGGAGTTTTATTCTAGAGGACTGACAAGCACATGGCCAAGGAGTTTTATTCTAGAGGACTGACAAGCACATGGCCAAGGAGTTTTATTCTAGAGGACTGACAAGCACATAGCCAAAGAGTTTTATTCTAGAGGACTGACAAGCACATGGCCAAAGAGTTTTATTCTAGAGGACTGACAAGCACATGGCCAAGGAGTTTTATTCTAGAGGACTGACAAATACATGGCCAAGGAGTTTTATTCTAGAGGACTGACAAGCACATGGCCAAGGAGTTTTATTCTAGAGGACTGACAAGCACATGGCCAAGGAGTTTTATTCTAGAGGACTGACAAGCACATGACCAAGGAGTTTTATTCTAGAGGACTGACAAGCACATGGCACAAGGAGTTTTATACTAAGGTGGGTGGAGCCGGATGGTGAACTGAGAAACTAGTTTCCCATCAGGTCCAATTTGCTTTTGATTGACAGTGCATGATAGTAGGCGGATCCATAGCCACTATTCAGTCCAATAGCAGCCTTCAAATCCATCCTCTGCTGTGCACTGTCAATCAGAGGTAAAACAAAAACTGATGGGAAACTAGTCTCTCGTTCCTCATCAGGCTGCACCCACCCAGTGACAAGTCCGTACTCAAATATGGGCATTGCCCATATTCACCTATTTCCCCATTTACTTTAAGCTTTTGGCCTGGGAATATCCTGGCTGACATCTAAATGTGGCTTGGGATACAGCTGTATGCAGGACACTTTCACATACATGACTGCTTCCCAGTACAGGCTGGGCTTGCTCTGACCCCTGGCATACCTCTGTACACCAGCTCAAAGCTGGTCTTAATGTAGCGCTACGCCCATAGGAGCCGCTGAATAGGATGGGTCCTCTGTTCTTTGGGTACACATGTTGTCCTGCTCTGAGTGACTCTGAAATTTTGCCAAAGCAGCTGATTCTTAAAGTGGCAGTAGTAAGAACTACCTGAATTTACAGCATGTGTTGGTAATGTTACCTACACTGGCACAAGTGCTTGCTTTAATTCGGCGCAGGTAGTTCTTAAAGAGGGACTACAGTCTGCTTACATCATTTGTAATAAAAAATATCTTTGCTATTCTGAAGCTTCCCTTCAACCACTTTGCATATTATTTTAGATGTACTGGAATTCTGTACTTGCCAAATATGCTGCAGAAATCTCCCTCCACTACGTCTGGATGCAGCCATTTTAACTGTTGGCAGCTGAAGCTGATGCCTGTTCACTTCCTGGATTTACACAGACACAGACACACTGAGGCAGACACACACATATATACAGTAGAGCTGCACAATTAATTGTTAAAAAAATCGCAAACTTGATTCACCCCTCCCCTCACGATCTTAAAACGGCATATCCTCGATTCATACAGAGCTGTTCTCTGCTCACTCACTGTCAAAAAAAAAGAGCCTCAGCAATCGTTTATCAACATTGTTAAAGAGGAAGTAAACCCTTTTTTAAAAAATGTGAAAAAAAAAAAAAAACCTGTAAACACAAAGGCATAATGAGCTAGTATGCATCGCATACTAGCTCATTATGAAGTACTTACCTAAAAACGAAGCCCCCTCAGTGCCAACAGGACGGCCGACATGTCCGGCCGTCCTGCTTCCTGGATCTCGCCCTCCGGCCATCTGACTGGCAGGGGGCGCGATTACATCAAGCATGCGCAGGAGCCGCCGTTCACGGCACTGGTATCTTAAGGAACGGCATGGGTGGCCATTCCTTCAGAGCGCATGCGCCGATGACGTCATAGGCTGCATGTACTGTAAATATCTCCTAAACGGTGCAAGTTTAGGAGATATTTATAGCACCTATAGGTAAGCCTTAATGTAGGCTTACCTATAGGTAAATGTAAACAAAAGGGGTTTACAACCTCTTTAAGAGCCGGTTCACATTGCAGCGACCCGACTTGCCGGGGCGAAAAGAAGAGGGAAGCGCCTCTTGAGTGTGGTAAAAAGCACAATTTATTACAAAGCAATATAGTAACTTACATATAAGGAAGCTGGTAAGTGCATGGCTCTCCGAGGGCGGCTGCTGGAGATTGCATCCAAGTATCCAGGTGTCCAGGCGTAGGCTTAATGTCCAGGAACTGTTGGAAACTTAGCTCAATCGTTCCGGAAGTGCCGTGCAGCGATGGAGACTTGTGCGGCGGCCGGAAGTCAGCGGAGGCGTCTGACGTCACAGGTAGGTGTGGGCAGTCTGGGCTTCACAACTAGTTTCAGAGCATGCGCGAGAGTCCTGTCCTGGACCTGCGCTCTACTTTTTCAAGTCGACTTGCCGGGGCGACCTGCGAGGTCGCGGTGCACAGCGCACCGCGACCTTGGAGAGACCTGCACGGACTTCATATCATTGAAGTCAATGCAGGTCGCCCCAAAGAAGCTCCGGACCCTTTTTCTAAGTCGGAGCGACTTGTGTCACTCCTATTAGAACGGGTCCACAGCTTCTCTATGCGAGTCGACCTACGGCGACCTGTCAGGCGACCAGGTCGCCTGACAGGTCGCCCCAGTGTGAACGGGGACTAAGGCTGCTAGATAACTATAAACACAATGTTTTACAATGTATCATTTTGTTCTTTTCAAAGGAAGGAACTTCCGTCTGTAAAAGAGGTCAGTTTAACCTCTTAAATACCTAGGCTTTTTCTGACACTTGTTGCTTACAAGTTAAAATCTGTATTTTTTGCTAAAAAATTACTAAGAACCCGCAAACATTATATATATATATATATATATATATATATATTAATTTTTCTATTTTTTTTTTTAGCAGAGACCCTAGAGAACAAAATGGCGATCGTTGCAATCTTTTATGTCACACTGTATTTGTGTAGAGGTCTTTATAATGCAGGTTTTCTGGGGAAAAATACACTTTAAATGATTAAAAAAAAAACTAAACAGTAAAGTTAGCCCAATGTTTATGTATAATGTAAAAGATGATGTTACGCCGAGAATCACGAGACAATCGTGATCTTTATTCTAAGCAAAAAAAATTTGATTCTCATTTTATCCAGAATCGTGCAGCTCTAATATACAGACACACACACACACACACACACACACACATACAGACACACACATATATATATATATATATATATATATATATATATATATACACATACAGACATACACATACTGTATATACAGACACACATGCACATATATACTAAAAGACAAACACACATACCACTCTCCACCCTTACGCAGCCCCCTCCAGCTCTGCAGCTCTCCATGGCTTTCCTATGACTCATCCCTCCTCCACTCACCTGCCCCCACCCCTCCCTCCCAAATTCTCACAAAAGTTAGAGAGAGCTGTGGATGATGGCATTAGCCTAGGCTAATTACCAGACAAGAATGAGGAAGTGAGCTGCTGGCAGAAAAAAGAATTACTATCCAAAGTGAAAACAACAAGGGCAGAAGATTTATTAGATGAAAACATGACTAAAAAGCTGCTTTAACCACTTGCCGACCGCCGCACGACTATCTACGGCGGCGGTCAGCCCCTCACAGGCAAAGTGACGTAGGTCTACGTCGCTCGCCTGTGAGGGTTTAGGGAGCGAGCGCGCGCCGCCGGAGGCGCGCTCCCGCTCCCGCGTGGTCACGGACCCCCCCGCGCGTGTGACCGGCGGACCCGATCGCCGCCGGCCACTCTGCGATCGGCGGGGGAGAGGGAGAAAGTCAGGCAGTTTGTGTAAACAAGCTGCCTGTCATTCTCCTCTCTGTATGAGAGATGATCACATGGATCTACTATGTAGATCCATTGATCACTCTGCATACAGTTGAAGCCACAGCCAATCACAGTTAGAATCACGCCCCTAGGGACACACACAGCCCCTCCCTCTCAAATAAAGTTAACCCCTTCACTACCAGTGTATTTTTACAGTAACAGTGCATATATATAGCACTGATTACTGTAGAAATGTCACTGGTAACCCCAAAAGTGTCAAAAATGTCAGTCAAGGGTCCGATCTGTCCGCCGCAATGTCGCAGTACCGCAAAAAAAATCGCAGATCGCCGCCATTACGCGTTAAAAAAAAAAACAACAAAAATGACAAAAATCTTTCCCTTTGTTAGTAAACGCAATAACTTTTGCGCAAACCAATCAAAATACGCTTTTTGCGATTTTTTTTACCAAACATAGGTAGCATAAAACAAATTGGCCGGAAATATAAAAAAATTTTGATTTTTACATTTTTTTGGGGGGGAATTTCATATAAAAAAAAGGGAAAAATATTGCTATTTTTGCAAAATTTACGCTCTTTTTTTGTTTATAGCGCGTGATCAAAAAATCGCACAGGTGATCAAATACCGCCAAAAGAAAGCTCTGTTTGTGGGAAAAAAAGGACGCCAAATTCGTTTAGGTACAGCGTCGCACGACCGCGCAATTGTCCGTTAAAGTCACGTAGTGCCGAATCGCAAAATACCCTCTGGTCGTTTAGCAGCCAAATCCTCCGGGGCTTAAGTGGTTAAGGGAACTACATCCAGTGAAGTGCCATTGAGGCTATATAGGATTCCTCTGTTCATCTTTATGTCTAATCCTTAGCTTACCATTGTACCTGCCTGGTACAACTAAGACTTGTTGCCAGTGTTATAAGAAATAGATTATAAGCCAATAGTTCTTTCCAGAAAAAGTGTCAACTGTGGCTGCAAAATATATCTGGGTCCAGCCTCTCCACCATGCCATACTTTTTGTAAGCGTGTAAAATTAGGGAATCTCCTGTTGCATAGCTATGAAATGGCAGAGGTGGATGTGCTACAAGAACAGCATAAACTATTTCTATATGGAAAAGATTGTTTTTCCACAACTGATTTGAGGTTATGTTGTTTGGCTGTTAAAATGCAAAATGTTGAATGTAGCAGAACTCTTTGCCCCTTCCTTCCCTGCCCCAGCAACCCATTCATAGAGTCAGTACACCCAGGGGCGGAAGGATCAACCAATCACGTGACCACTGTGATGGGCTGTCACAGTGGTCACATGATTAAGAGCTAGTCCCACAAACTCCCAATCATCAGTATTGGCTGAGAGATGTCCTTGACAGCTCAGTCACTGTCCTGTGGGCGCACTTTTAGCACAGCCCATAGATGCATGTTTGCGGTGTGTGGGCCTTTAAACCCACCCTCTTTGCCATTGCATATATGTGTAACGTGGGCAGCAAGAGGTTAACATTTCACTAGTTGGTTTGTCTTAATTTTTCGACTGGTCCTTAAGCTATTGCAATGGTTTCTATCACTTGAATTTATTGAGAACAAGCTTTATGTGACACCTGACCATGTGTTTATAATAAGATTAATAAAATAAGTAAGTAAATTGATTCACACTGTGTGCAATTACATGCATTTTTCCTCATGGATAAACGCAGGTAGCTGCAATGACACATAGTAAGTAATAGTTTTGTGTGCGTCATGTTCACGCCAGAATGCCAAGGTTCTCTGCATTCCAGAGCTATGCATTTTTATGCAGCGTTTGAATAATATTGCACATCTCTGAAATGCCCTGCATGTCGCTGCACTGCTGTGCGGTGATATGAATGAAATGTCACTTAGCTCAATTAACAAAAGGTTCCCGCACACAAAAAAAGGAAGCTGTATGATATGATCAAGTGTAAATCACTCCGTCCCCTGCTGCTAAGTGCTGCAGCTCAAAACAGCCGCTGCCCCCACACTAAACAGGTCCTCCATAGTGGGCTGGCAAGTGTGAACGAGCCCCAAAAGGATGGAAGTAATAGAGGGGTACATAGGAGTGTAGTCCTATGGTTACCCATCTATAAAATCAATCATAGGCATCTGATCCAACTCTGAAATCACTAATCTCTTACTACTGCCTATTAGTTCCCATAAAGAACACTTCCAGAAAAGCTTAAAGACCTTTAAAATATCTCTGAGCTTGAAATCTATAGAAGACCTGCAGCTAGATGACACACAAAGCAGCCTACGCTTGGCCTCATACAGTTCTGTCTTTCATGATGACTTTTAATGTAAGTCAACTGAGGTGTGGTAGCTTTAAAAATTGATCATGTAGAGACCTACATCAAGCTTATCCTCATTTTCCTAAGATCTGTGCCAGTTATATAACTGTGTGATTAATAGGGCAAATATCTGCTGAGCTCTGTCTGCTGATGGTAACCTTGTCTCAGTAACTATTTCACTGTCATCGAGTTCCACACTCAAATACAATCTTTGAATTATTACCGTTTAATTCATTCTTATTATAAGAAAAGCATTGCAATTTAAAATAGAATAAAAAGGTTTTTGATAAAGTGTGCAAAGAACAATGATGTACTGTCTATTAGACTATACAGCATTTCATAACAAGTCCACCTATAGCAGTCTGATGTCATTAAAGTGGAACTCCAGCAAAAACATTTTAGTTTTAGTTACTTTCACCTAGCAGCAAGAGGGTTACTGGTTTGAGTCCCAACCATGACACTACCTGCCTGAAGTATGCATGTTCTCCCTGTGCCTGCATGGGTTTCCTCCGGGTACTCCGGTTTCCTCCCACACTCCAAAGACATGCTCATAGGTTAATTGGATCCTGTATAAAAAAAAAAAAAAAAAAATTGGCCCTACTTTGTATGTATGTGAGTTAGGGACCTTAGATTGTAAGCTCCTTGAGGGCAGGGACTTATGTGAATGTGCAATGTATATGTAAAGCGCTGCGTAAATTGACAGCGCTATATAAGAACCTGAAATAAATAAAAATAAATAAAAATATGTTTATTATACTATGGTTTCACTACAGTCTGCTTGCCTGTTTTGGAAAATTATTTTCCTCCTGTCCACACAGGAAATTAATAAAAATATCCCCAGTAGAAAAAAAAAATTCTCCAGTTGCTATCTTTGCTTGATTTGGAGAAGGTCTTCTCATTTACTTTCCCGCCGACTACACAGAAAGTAAAGAGGAATATCCCCAACAGGAACACAGATAGGGATAAAAAAAAAAAAAACCTTACAGAGCTTCCAATGCTTCTCTGCTTGGAAAGAAAACACGCATTGGTTGCTGTCTGTGTTCCATTTGGAGAAGGTCCCTTCCTTTACTGTCCTGATGACCACATAGGAAATCTAAGGATATCTACGTAATGTCACATACATTAGTAAAAACCGGGAAAGGATTCTAACCCTTCTTCACCCTATCCATATAAAAAAAGGCAGTTTTCTGTATTTGTGATGGAACTCGAGGATGGGTGCAAGAAAGTATTATTTCCAGGGACATTACACTACTGAATAAAGGATGGGGAGAATGATTTCCAGGTACAATGTGCTAAACTGGATTTTCATGCTGTACACTGCTTTTATTTCGTAAATGAAATCTATTTATATGTTTTAATTTAATTTAATTTAATTATGCAGTTTTACGCTATGAGACCTTCTTTCTTGATTTTATGAAACATGCCATTGGGAGTCTAAAGGAGAAGGGATATCCCTATCGCTTATTGTAAGGCTATTGATATACGACATATATCCACTGAACCCAGGAGAAGGAAAAAGGATCCCATTCATTATCTGCAGTGCTTTCATAGCACTAGATGCCAATTTTTTACACTTTTCCAATGGGTAGAGACATGAGAGTGGAGAGCTGAGTGATTCACCTATTCTGGATTTCAAGCACTGGCACTTTGAAGCACAGAAAGACTTTATACATTTATATACATTTATGTATGTTAATATCACTTTCAAGATATAGGGACTTTTTGCACTGAGCACTTTATTTATTTTTTATTTTTTGATAATTTTGTATGTAAATACAATTTTATATGTATAGCACTTTATTATTGCTCAACACAGATTACACAGTCCAGCAGCGCTGATATTCATCTTCACAATGTGCTAATGTTCCAAGGCTAGAATAAGGATAAATTGGACTGTAGTTTGGAGATAGCGGGTCCATGATATTTGCATTGGCACTAAAGAGTTGAAAATGAAGGCCATGGAAATCACCAGGTGCAGTGGGCTGCCGAGCTAATGAAGGCAGAATTTGGGAGAATTTCCAGAGACCTCTTTGTGTTAAAGTTTATGTAGCACCCTACAAGGTAGGTGCTAGGCAAAGTATAGTGGGCCTTGGCTGCCTAACAGCAGGGCCATGATTTTTAGCTGGGCTGTCACGTCTCCCAGGTGTAGCTGTTGAGACTGGGAAGTCTCCCCACTGTGCTCCATGAGAGGGTTCTCATTGGGCAGTGGAGGAAACCCAGCCAATGGCACACTCAGGCCTGTATCTACCCCAGAAAGGCAGATTCTGACGCACAGGATTCTGGGAGTGGGTATAAGTTTGAGGGGAGGGCATGACGCAGCGTCTTTGGCGGGAAGCAGGGACCCAGGAGGGAGAGTACGGCTGTCTCTCCTCCTGTCAGCAGGATCGGGTGTCCCGGGCGGCTTGCCTGAGGGGAAGGAGTGAGCTGAGCTGCAGAGAGGATCCGGTGTGCCGAGGACCAGCGGAGCAGAGGGGGTCCAGTTTCAGGAAAGCCTTCCTAGTTTGTGAGTACTGTAAATTGCCCCTGGGGGGTCTGCCTAGCAGAGGGGACCACTCCAGTGAAGGTCCAAGGGATCCAGAAGCCAGTTAGCGGTAAAGGGGGTGCCAGTGTTGACCCTGAAGTGTAGAGGGGGTGCCTAGTGAGAGGACCCTGAAGTTCAGAGGGGGTGCCTAGTGAGAGGACCCTGAAGTTCAGAGGAGTGCCTAGTGAGAGGACCCTGAAGTGTAAAGGGGCAGCAGCGGTTGGTCCCTGAAGAGTTAAAGTGTACAGCGTGCAGTGTACAGTGTTGAGAGTTGCAGCAGCACAAGCAGTTACAAAGAGCTACCTCAGTCAGTGAAGGGCTGGAGGGAGCTGTTTACAGGACTTTTGAGCTAACCAGAGTGTCAAGAGTCAAGTCTCAGTATAGTCCAGGACTTTTTGAGCTAACCAGAGTGTCAAAAGTGAAGTTCAAGCACAATTCAGCAAGTCAGTATTTTTTCAAGCGCCAGCAAGCGTTGGTCGGCATGCAGCTGGCATCAAGACAGCGCTAACAGGCATTTTTCTGCAAAGCATCCCAGTTGTACCTAGTTGAGCCAGAGGAGTATCCCACTCATTCCCTTCTCCCATCCCCATTATCAAATAAACAAAACAAACCAAAGATGCCAGAATGGTCATTGTCTCCAATCTCACACTTGGGTATTCAGCCTAAATGGGCTGAAGGTGTCACCGGTAACAATGGAAGACCCACATCAGGCCCAATGCCTGGAAAACCTGCTACATTTATATAAATTCTCCTATATGATAGCTAAAAAAGTCCTAAAGCGGATTACTGTGTGATGCAGAATCCTCATAGAGTTAGCTAAAAAACTTCCTTTACCTTCTCTGACCAAGCCAAATCCTTCTTCATTTATATCTTACACAATTCCCTCCCAGACACTGCAGCTCACAGTGGGAGGGTTCAGCAACAGAGGTAGTGCCGCCAATCCAGACAGCCGTGAGCAGGACTAGGCTTGGCCAGGTGCTGAGTGACAAGCTACAGGCTTGCCAATCACCACTGACCCCTGCAAGTGCAACTAATTCTCTGTTACGCTGAACGCTCCGGGCCCCCTGCTGGCCTCGGAGCGCTCACAGCGTATGCCCCCAGGCAGCGCTCCAGCGTCTCGGCGTGTGCGTCCCCGCTCTCTAGGGCGTGCGCGCGCTGGGACTCTTAGATTCAAAGGGCCAGTGCACCAGTGATTGGTGCCTGGCCTAAAGTGGTTATTAAGGGTTAAGGTTTGTGAGAGGCAGTGCTGACTTAATTAGGCTTCACCTGTGCACTGCCCATAAATACCTTCTGCTCCCACAGCTTCCTGCCGGATCTTTGTGCCTTGTGCCTCTGAGAAAGCGTTCCCTACTGTGTTCGTTTGCCTTACCTGTTGCCGAACCCGTTGCTACCGACTACTCGCCTTTGAACCTTTGCCGCCTGCCCTGACCTCTGCTACGTCCGACTACGCTCTTGCCTACTCCCTGTGTACCACGCCATATCAGCTGCCAGAGAGGTCGAGTTGTTACTAGGGGACACGACCTGGTAGTTACCGATGCAGCAAATCCATCCTGCTTTGCGGCGGGCTCTGGTGAAGACCAGTAACTGCTTAGAACCGGTCCTCTAGTACAACCCGTGCCATCAACTCTCTGGTCCAGAGGATCCACTACCAGTCCTGCCGGTTCGTGACATTCTCATCCCACTGTAGTGCATTCAGGCACAACTTACATGAGAGTGATAATTCTGCTTTGAATCTTGGAGCAGTGCAGTATTGTTGTAATTTTATCACAGGAAGCTGCATTAGGTGGACTTGACAGGTATTTGTGAGACTCAACAGGTATTTGTGAGAGTCTGGAAATAGGAAAAACTGTATGTACAGATGCACCTTTAAATAAAGTCCCACTCCAGTCAGCAGAAAAAATGCCCTTGCAGTTTTAAATACCAGAGCTCACCATTACGTGATGCAGCACATTTTCATTTCTAACCCCTTGGCGCCAGCCGCACGCAAATATTCAGCCTTTCGGTGCCTGGTCCTTAGCCCCGAGAGGCTGCATATTTGTGTGTATTGAGGTCAATAGTGATGTGCCGAGACAGACCCAGGACAGTGACCGGGGCCTAACCATGCAGCGATCAGGAGTTTTCGGATCGTGTGATTGCCATGAGAGTCAATCACGGCGGTCACATGATCTTAAGCCGCGCTCCACCTCCCAGCATCTTAAACCTCCTTAAGAGCCGGGAGGCACCAGCATGAAGAGGTTAAAGTGTATCTGGTCTCTCACAGTACACAGAACATGGAAATACAATTATTTTAGTAAATATAAACTGCTAAATACTTTCAGCAGTATACTGTATAACAGTCTTATGACTTCTATCAGTGTCCAGCTGAGCACTGGTTAAAGCTTATAGGAGGAGTTTTCATTCTCCTCTGCCTGTCCTAAGAGACTGCATAACCCCTGACCCTCTGTCTGGACAGTGCTGATTGGCCCTGTGCTGATCACATGCACCCTCCCAAAAAAACAAACAAACAAAAAACTCTCTAGCAATACACACCAAACTGAGCATGTGCAGAGTGCCTCCTAGGGCTCTGTGCTATCAGCAGATGGATTGGGGACAGTAAAGGAAGGGGAGGATCAGAGAAGACAGGATCAAACAGCCTTTTTACACAATGCGGAGGAATAACCCCTTAGGTTCCACAGTGAATGTACAAAGCATGCTTTACTGCATATACAGACTGATTTTATTGTTTTGGGTTTAGAAACACTTTAATGGGAGACCATATCCCTACTCAAAATGTAAAAACTCTGTTTCGTTTTGTATTTCTTCTGTGCACATAAGCCCACCATTTTTCTTTTACCACTTTTATATTTCCTGAATGAGTTTTTCTGCTTGTTATCTTAAATTATAGACCCTGGCAGGTTCATTTTGAATCAATACATATTTGAGTGGCAGCTGAAGGCATGGGGGCAACATAAAAATTGGTTTATTTTCATTGACAGTTATTTTCTAGTATTGCAGTTAGGTTGTGTCTGCTTATTTTAAATCAAATAAATTATGTTTTTATGTACAATTTACCCCATGATTTAATCCAACTAGATTTATACAACTGACAGCAAAAAGATTGTTGATCAAAAATGTGTATTTAAGGAGATGGTTACCTAAGGTGACTGCAATGCAATCCCATATATTTATGTGCTGCTTACTATTGCAGAATTTAAAACTAGGAAGTACTGTACCAGCGCTGTCTTTAATGGAGTACCTAGTTGTTTAACCACTTCCCACGAATCGACGTAGCCCTACGTTGGCTCAGATAAGTGGTTATACCGGGGTGATGCCTGCAGCTAGAGGCATGAACCCAGTACTATATTTTAGAGCCTGCGGTCGGCTTTCAGGTGATAACAGCCGATGCGGCTCGGGAGCCGCTCAGCCATTATCACAGCAAGCGGGAGGGGACACCCCCCTCCCGCCACTTTCCACGGCTCTGCCCGGGTCTCCCGTCCTACCGGGAGCCCCAATCAACCAGCCGACACGTCCGCCGGCTGGTTGGAGTCCCGATCAAAGCCGAATGATCGGGTCTCTGATGTAGTAACCTGGAAGTGGCGTGATGACGTCACGACTGGGTTACTCGGCGGCTAAAGGCGCCGAATTTAAAAAAACTGTCAGTACTCAAAAATGCAGATTTCGGCATTTTGAATACAATGAAATGCAATGGAGAGGTCTGCGATCTTTTAGACCCCTGATCCTTCCACAAAGAGTGCCTGTTACTGCCTACATAAAAAAAATGGGCTAACTTTACTGTTTCTTTTTTTTTAAATGCAGTGAAATTTATTTTTTCCCCACAAAAATGGCGTTTGAAAGACCACTGCACGAAAACCGCGTGAAAAAAATATTGCAACGAGCACCATTTTTTCCCCAGAGTATTTGCTAAAAAAAAAAATATATATATATATATGTAATGTTTGGGGGTTCTTAAGTAATTTTCTAGCTAAAAATACAGATTTTAACTTGTAAACATGGGCTCGGTCCAGAAGCAAAACATAACTACAGTATATATTTTCCTGGAATAATAAAGGGAACTTATACCATAATATCCCGTCTACCTTGGCAATTATGCAAAATAAATAACATAATGGAAAAAGTAATAAACAAAGCTGAACTCTAGGCAGATAAAGAAAAAATAAAAAAGCTAATTAATGCAGCACTGTAATTATTAATACATCATTAATTCATTATACAAGTATTTTTATAATACAAGTAGCATCAGCACCTGAATATTATCTGATATCAGCCTCTAACAATCCCTGTACTGCAGGGCTGGAGTGTTAGAGGAAGAAGCGGCACAAGGAGATGATTAGTTCACGCGCTTTCTGACAAGAAGCACGCTGACAGATGAGAAAGCAGAGTGACAGACAGATGAGCTCCTCCCTGTGCTGCTTCACCTTTCACTGCACAGTCACAGGCTTGGGCAGGTCCAGAATGACCTGGACTCAAAAAGAAGTGTGATGAATTATGTGACCACCAGAATGAGGACATCTAGTGGCAGAAAAAAAGAAAGTACTGTGGGTGAAATATCTGTATTGAAGGTGAATAGTGCTGCAAAAAATATGTTAGCTCTTCATTTTTATCATGCTATATATAGCTGGATTTCAGCTTTAAGTTTTGCTTCTATGGGCTCTCTAAGCAGCCAGTCACATGGCCAGGGGGGCCAACCCAATGTCAGTTGAAAGGGGACTGAGTCTCAGCAAAGGTCAATAGGGATCACTACTAAATTCTGATATTCCCCTTCAACAAAGTTTACTTGACCAATGTTTTGATGATTTGCAGTTGTAGGGAACCCAAAGTAGAGTTTGCTAAAGCTAAGGTATTTTCATTCTTTTTATTTATTTACTTAGGCAAGTTTGGTAGTGTAGGAGAGGGGGGTGTCGGACTTTATGTTAGATGTTAACTATAATTTCTTAAAATGCGTATTACTCTGTATCATCTCTAGTCTATTATGATCCCTAGGAATATAACTATAAGGAACCATGAGAGGTAGGTGTACTGTTGTACAATTGCCTCTGTGCTGTCCTTTCCAAGATACAGCTCTCCAAAAACTATGTGGAGTGGGGTAGTGTTGTTTTTTAATTAGTTGACATAAACAGTGTCCCCCATGAGACTTTATTGCAGCTGCTAATTCCATTGATAAAATATCAGAGACAGGAAGTAGAGAGCGTGCAGACGATACGCGCCTAGCTAACGGTACCGATGACTCCCATCACATTTATCAGAGAGCTGCATCTCATCATCGAGATGAGTGTAATTAACACCTTCTGCCACTTATATTTCCTTAACATCGCTTTTAATATGTTTTTTTTTTTGCAAAGAATAATGATAATGGGCAAAGCACTGTCGTCTATAGCAAGTGTGAACATTCGCTGTAATCCGTATCTTGATACATATCATTGTGTTATCATTTTAGCCCAGCTATACGTATTCAGAATAGTTTTTAAATGGGTAATATTCAGAGTTTTATAAAGTACTCGAAAACCCATACTTGAGTAAAAGTACAAGTGCTCGATCAAAAAGTGACTTGAGTAGAAGTAGTAAAGTATTCAACATTTTTTGTACTTAAGTATTGCAAGTAGTTTTTTTAAAAATTTTGCTACTTAAGTACTGAAAGTAAAAGTACCAGTAGTTTTGAAAAAAAAATTGCTACTCAAGTACTGAAAGTAAAAGTACAAGTACTGTGTTATGTAGTTATTAAAGAAAGAAGTCAAAGGTTTGAACATCATATTGTTTTTTATTATTTCAAATGCAGTTTTTATTTATACATACGGTAGCACTTATTTTTGTATGCGCTGATAATACACATGTTTTGAGCTTCTTGAAACCTGCCATTTACTGTTCTGGCAGTGGTAATTTTTGTAATTTGTAACGAGTAACTATGCAGCACAAAAAAAAAATATCGGAGTAGAAGTATTGAAATCATCGAAAAAATGTAGTGAAGTAAAAGTGGAAGTAGGAGAAAAAAATTCTACTCTAGGAAAGTACAGATACCGCCTTTCGGTACTTAAGTACAGTAGTGAAGTAGTTCTACTTAGTTACTATACATCTCTGGTAATATTAACCACTTGCCGACCGCCCGCCGCAGTTTTACTGCGGCAGGCTGGCTCAGTTGCGTGAATTGACGTAGGGGTACATCGGTCGCGGGAGTGGTGCTGGGGGGCAAGTGCGTGCAGCCGGCGACGCGATCCCACCCCCACGTGGCCGCCATACCCACGATCGCTCCCCGCTGAGAGAGAAGGACGGTTAGTGTAAACACAGCTGACCGTTCTCTCTGAAATAATCACAGAGCACCTGTGATCCTTCTATATAGGATCACAGGTCTCTATGGTCATTTCACAAGTCCCTCCCCCCACAGTTAGAAAACACTCCTCTAGGTTTACAATTAACCCTTGATCACCCCTAGATAAACCCCTTCCCTGCCAGTGTCATTATTACAGTAACAGCGCATATTTTTAGCACTGATTACTGTAGTAATGTCACTGGTCCCCCAAAGTGTCAAAAATGTCAGTTAGGGGTCCGATCTGTCCGCCGCAATGTCGCAGTCATTACTAGTAAAAAAATAAATAAACAAAAATGACATAAATCTTTCCCCTAGTTTGTAGACGTGATAACTTTTGTGCAAACCAATCAAAATATGCTTTTTGCGATTTTTTTTTTTTTTTACTAAAAATATGTAGCAGAATACAAATTGGCCTAAGGCCCCTTTCACACTTGGGAAAAATTTGGGACTGCAAAGTCGCATGACAAGTCGTACTCCATGATTTCCAATGAGTACCATTCATATTTGTGCGACTTTAAGTCGCAACAACTTAAAAGTTGTCCCTGCACTACTTTGGGATGATTTTAATGCATTTTGAGGTCCAAAGAAATAGGCATTGCTTGAAGTCCAGTCAAAACCGCTGCAAAATCGCGGCGCCAAAATTGTGGTAAAATTGTGCAACTTTTAGGTTGCATAAGTGTGAAAGGGGCCTAAAAGGATAAAAAAAAATTGATTTTTTTTTTGGGGGAATGTTATATAGCAGAATGGGAAATATATTATTTTATTTTGTCAGAATTTTTTGTTTAGATCAAAAAAAGAGCAAAAAAAAATCGCACAGGTGACCGAATACCACCAAAAGAAAGCTCTTTTGTGGGGAAAAAAAAGGACATCAATTTTATTGCAGTACAGTGCTGCACGACCGCGCAATTTTCCGTTAAAGTAACGCAGTGGCCAAATGCAAAAAATGACTTGGTCATTAAGGGGTGTGTGTGTGTGTGTGTATGGTGTATGTGTGTGTGTGTGTGTGTGGTGTGGTGTGTGTGTGGTGTTTGTGGTGTGTATGCGTGTGTGGTGTGTGTGTGTATGGTGTGTGGTTTCTGCGTGTGTATGGTGTGTGTGGTGTCTTTGTGTGTATGGTTTGTGGTGTGTGTGGTGTCTGCGTGTGTATGGTGTGTGTGGTGTCTGTGTGTTTATGGTGTGGTGTGTGTGTGTGTGTGTGTGTATGGTGTATGTGGGTGTGTATGTGTGTGTGTGGTGTTTGTGGTGTGTGTATGGTGTGTGTGTGTATGGTGTATGTGTGTGTGTGTGGTGTCTGTGTGTGTATGGTGTGTGTGGTGTCTGTATGTGTGTGTATGGTTTGTGGTGTGTGTGGTGTCTGTGTGTTTATTGTGTGGTGTGTGTATGGTGTGTGTGTCTGGTGTATGTGTGTGTGTGGTGTGGTGTGTATGTGTGTGTGTGTGTGGTGTGTGTATGGTGTGTGTATGGTGTATGTGTGTGTGGTGTGTGTGTGGTGTCTGTGTATGGTGTGTGGTGTGTGTGGGTGTCTGCGTGTGTATGGTGTGTTTGGTGTCTGTGTGTGTGTGTATGGTGTGTTTGTGGTGTCTGCGTGTGTATGGTGTGTGTGGTGTCTGTGTGTGTGTGTGTATGCTTTGTGGTGTGTGTGGTGTCTGCGTGTGTATGGTGTGTGTGGTGTCTGTGTGTGTGTGTATGGTTTGTGGTGTGTGTGGTGTCTGCGTGTGTATGGTGTGTGTGGTGTCTTTGTGTGTATGGTTTATGGTGTGTGTGGTGTCTGCGTGTGTATGGTGTGTGTGGTGTCTGTGTGTTTATGGTGTGGTGTGTGTAGTGTGTGGTGTGTATGGTGTGTGTGATGTGTGTGTGCGTGTATAATGTGTGTATGGTGTGGTGTGTATCTTTTTTTTTTTTTTTTACAAATCACTAAATTATAGAACACATTTTCCTTTCGTTTCTTCTCATTGTGCTGTATATACTGGTTAACAACACTTTGTCTTAGTCACAGGTTTATTTTATTTCAATGAACGGAAGAACACATTGATTTTTGTTGAGGAGGGAAGAGAAGGCTAATGTATGTTCCAGCCCCCTCTATCTAAGCCACTGTTTTGTGATTGAAGTTAAGTAAGTTGTGACGTAGCATCGTGAGCAGAGGACAGCCTTTAATGTTATGTGATATTTAGAAACTAGGTTACTAGGTCAGGTACAGCTAGTCCTGAATGCTTGCCAGTGTCTGCTTTTTTACACACTGTTAATAATGGAGTGACCTGCCATGCTAAAATGAGCTGTGACCAGAGCTTTCAATGTGGATTTAAATGAACTTTGATTATTCATGATAGATAGATAGATAGATAGATAGATAGATAGATAGATAGATATCCCTAATTAACACTCCCAGGTTATAAGCAATTGATAATGCACAGATTTTCCCTAGAAATGACCCTTGTTTAGGATCAGAGCAATTATAAAAATAAATAAATGGTGCCCTACTATGTTGAAACTGTAAGATGAATAGAGGAAGGGACTATTAATAAAAAAGTATTTAGATTGAAAGCTTAAAGGGTAACTCCACTTTCGTGGCGAAAAAAATAGCAAATAAAGAAAAAAACAATATAGCGTATACAATTGTGACACAAATCATATTGTAATTGAATGTTATTAAAAATTACCTTTCCTTTTCAATCTGCAGCTGTGAAAATGCAATGCAATATGGTTACCTGGAGCTGTTCTGGACACAGAATGTACTGACCACACCCTAGAAACATCAATTCCTGCTTGTGTGATTGGCTCACACATTTTCCCAGAGGTCCACCTAAGGCTCCATGTACACGGGACGTTAGAAAAAACGTGCTGCAAAGCTAGTTCTGACGCCAGGAAAAAGCAGCTGTTAAACGTAGTAGCTTTTTCCATTGGCGTTATTGCACGTTTGGCCACCAGATTCCGATGAGCCCCCTGCCTGCAGACCCCCACAACCACCGGCCAGGGTTGTGGGGATGAGGCCCTTGTCCTCATCAATATGGGGGCAAGGTGCTTTGGGGTGGGGGGTGGGGGGTGCAGAGCCCCCCCTGCCCCAAAGCACCAACACCCCCCCATGTTGAGGGCATGTGGCCTGGTATGTTCCAGGGGGGATGGGGCCACTCGCTCGTCCCCTCCCCCTTCCTGCCCTGCCGGGCTGCATGCTCGGATAAGGGTCTGGTATGGATTTTAGGGGGGACCTCACGCTGTTTTTTTGGCGTAGGGCTACCCTCAAATTCCATACCAGACCCGAAGGGCCTGGTTTGGAACCTGGGGGGGGGACCCTCACGCAGTTTTTTTCCCATTTTCGGCATGGAGTTCCCCCTCAAGACTCTCACAGCGCAAGTCGCACCGCAAGTCAGATCATCCTGATCCGACTTGCGATGCGACTTCCATTCAAATCAATAGGCTCCCATAGGGAACCATTGATTTTGAATGGAAGAAAAAAAAAACATATAACGTGGCTGAACGTACTTCATCACGTTCGGTCGCGTTCGGTCCCGTTTTTGCGTTTGAATCGCCGGGAAACACACATTCGAACGCAAATAATTGCGTTCTAAAAAACGTCCCTGAACTCAACTGCCTGCAAATGACTGTAAACAACCCTGTGCACATGGACACATAAGATAACATGTAGGTGGGTTCAGGGGCTTCTGGAAAAAAAACGCCCAACTGCTCCTTAACGGCCATTTACAACGTCCTGTGTACATGGAGCCTAAGATACAAGTCAGATTTCTGGCATCCCCTGTAACAAAAATGTAATTTATGGTGAGATATTCCCAATAGGAACACGTCTAAAGGGATGCAGGCCCAGCAGCTTTCCTCATTAGAGCCCTGCAGCTGCCACAGCTGATAGATAATTATGAAACCACTCCCATTAGATCCACTCAGCACAGAGGCACAGAGGAACAAACAATGATTTCTTCTGAATATCAAAAGGTAGGAATCTGCAGCAAAGTATGTTAAAATCCTTGTAATGTACAGAGATCACCCAATGTTTTTTTCTCAACAAAAGTGGAGTTACGCTTTAAAGCTGATCTCCAGGTTTCATTTAACTTCAAATTGTTTGTCTGGACCAAGCTGGTCCAAACTAACTATTTCCTTCACTAATAGTTGCAGTAGCTAGAAGCGCTGTATAAACTGTAATGTGTATCAGAGGAAAAGGTGCTACTACCCCAAATTATCCAAGAATCCTCTTGAGCTGTCAGATGCAGGAAAAGCAGTCACACAGCTGCCAACGCAATTAATAGTAGAAGATGAACCGCAACTCCATACACGATCTTAAATATCTCCAAATGTATTGATACCCCATAAAAGACAAATAAGGTACAGCAGATGATGGCAGCAGAACAAAATCCCATCAGGCTGAGCACTGCTCAGCTATTCAGAAGACGCTTTGTATTCTATGAATGAATGAATGAATGAATACAAAGCTTCCTCTGATTGGCTAAGGTGGAGTTTATGCCCGCCTTTTCACCTTAGCCAATTTGAGGAAGCTTTGTATTTATTCATAGAATACTAAACTTCTTAAAGTGGTTGCAAACGTTAGTTCTTTTTTTTTTTTTTAAATAACAAACATGCCTATACTTACCTGCTGTGTGCAATAATTTTGCACAGAGCAGCCCAGATCCTCTTTTTCTGGGGTCCCCTGCCAACGTTCCAGGCCCCTCCTCTTCATCGGGGTGCCCCCATAGAAAGCCACTTTCTATGGGGGCATCTGTGCTGAGTCCTGATGCTTCGTCCGTTGACACAGACAGCGGGACTCAGCCCCGCCCCGCGCCCCCGCCCCGCTCCCGTGTCACAGCTTTTGATTGAGAGCAGCGGGAGCCAGAGTCCAATGAGGAGAGTGACAGCAGCTGGAGCCCCTCTCCACAAATCTGCTCTTTATGGAAGAGTGAAAAGAAGAAAGCCATTGTTGAAAGAAAGCCATAAGAAGTCCTATTTGCAGTTTGCAAGAAGCCAGGTGGGGGGACACAGCAAACATGTGGAAGAAGGTGCTCTGGTCTGATGAGACCAATATTGGAATTTTTGGCCTAAAAGCAAAACACTATGTGTGGCGGAAAAACTAACATTGCACATGTAGCACTGCCCCCTTGAGGACTGCCAAATTTCAAGCTTACGGGTCCCCCTGAGTTGCCATTAGCAACCTTGACATGCACAGTCTCTCACTTTTCCTCTTTGGCTCATCCAATAATCAGTCCAGGGGTATGTAGTTGTTTTAGGTTTTATTATAAATTAGGGTTGGGAGAAGGGAATAGTGGGATACTCCGAATTAACTATGCACAATACTGGAGGACTTCTACCTCTTGGTACAGCCAGGCTGTTGATCCACCTTGCCACTGAGGTGAATTTAGATTTAAGTCTCTTTCCTAAGATGACTTGATGAACTAAGGTTATCTTCAGGACACTCTCCTCAGTATCCTCTTTCTTGACTGCCGACACCCATCCACTGACTATCCTACTCTTGGGGTGGCCTCCCTCAGGTCAGGCCCCTCGACACGAGCCCCTGTCCTCACGATACTGTTTTTCTAGGGTCTCCAGTGTCTCCCCTCAGTCAGTTCTCCTGTACCTCTGGGTTCAGCTTCATTCCTCTGGCCCTCAAGACAACCACTGCTACAGAGGAGGAGGAAGCTGCCACCCTCCCTCCGGGACTCTGCTCTCCAGCCAAAGACCCCGCAACACATGTGCTCCTGGCTTTTATACAATATCCCAGAATGCACCCTGCCCCTGACAATCACTAGGACTGTACCTAAGCCTATGCACCCTTTTGTCAGGTTTCCTCCCACTGTCCAACATGCCTCCCTGTTGGACCAGGGGGAAACACTCTCTAGGCATGTAATGGATGTATAAAAATACTGCGCTATCCTGGTAATTTTTTGTATTGTGACAGAAAAAAATGAAAAAGTGCACGTGCAATCTTGTAAACAATGCTCATATAATAACTTATTGCTGATATATATTACTATAAAACATTCAATAATTAATCAATAAATAATCAATAAATATTTCTGTGAAATACCGTGATATAACTCTTAAAGTGCACGTGCTAAATAATAAATATATGCTGAATGAAATTGCTTTCAATATATTAAATGTAACACACAAAAAATATATTACATGAAAGTCCAATATGAAAATAAGTCCATGAAGTGAACACAAAATAGGTATGTGCAAAAAACGTGCTCAAAAACTCTCGGTGTGGGGATAAAGTGATGCGTGCCGGTGATCCTTGGGTTCTCACACTCTGTGCCCAGGGGTAAGGTAGCACACTTACCAGAAGGTGTGGATTCCAATGGCGTACGCCAATAGGAATCGAAAACGCTTTGTCTGCTGCTCCTATGTATGGATAGGTGGGTGGACGATCTCCTTATGGATAGGGATGAGCATTCAGCATGGAAGAAAGAAGGTAGCGGCTCCTCATAGTGTAAAAAGGTTTTTTTCCTTTTATAAAAACTTCAAAAAAATCACATCAATCTTCACATACACCATCCAAGTAAAAATCCATAAAACCCCCGATCTGTACTGTAGACTTTAAAAACACTCCAAATGTGATAAAAAACACTCCAGATAAAAAACGTGGGTGACACAGCAAAAAACAAACTCGACCCAAAATGACTGCGGGGTCAGAATATTGAAGCCGCTCTTTGAGCTCCTATGTTGCCTCGCGGCTGGGATACACTCTCTAGGCATAATCAATCAAATACTGAGCACAATGAGCAGACTTCACTAACAGATCCTGCTCTCTAATAGGCAGAGAGCAATGTCCTGAACATTGTATTTGCTGTTGTGCATCAATAAAGGATCTTTTAAGAAGAAGCACCAAGTTACTGGCTTTTTGTTGGATTTATCTACAGTGGACTGGTTGGCCTGAGCACCGACACTCTGTCTTCACATCATTTATATGGCGGTAGAGCTTGAGTGAGTTTTGTATATTATATTTACATGTTTTAAACTTTTTTCACATTTCCTTAGCCACTTACCGCAAAGTGACGTAGGGGTACGTCGGGTAACTTTGCGGGGTTATACCGGGATACCGGGCTCGGGAGCCGCACGATCGTTACCCAGGTGAGCGGGAGGGGACATCCCCCCGGCCTCCCGCCACCTTCCATGACTTTTAACGGGCCTCCCGTCCCACCGTTTTTGGCGTTTTGCATACATGGAAGTGTAGTGGAGGGGTCTAGGGTCTTTGAGACCCTCGATCCCTCCATAAAGAGTACCTGTCACTGCATATTTTTACATTGCTTGTGACAGCAATAAAAGTGATCAGATTTTTTTTTTTAAAAAACCTGTAATATAGTAAAAAAAAATAATAAAATAAATAGTAAAAAAAAATAAAAAAAATTTTGCCGTCACCGTTAGCTCGCGCACAAAAGAAAAACGTATACGGAAGTCGAGCCGCGAATGAAATCACTGTTCAAACCACACATGTGTGGTATCGCCGCGATCGCCAGAGCGTGAGAAATAATGTAAAAAAAAGAGCTATACTCTAACTCTAAACTGGTAACCGTTAAAAAAATTTAAAGCGTCGCCTATTGGGATTTCTATTGACCGTAATTTGTCGCCATTCCACTGGTGCGCGCAATTTTAAACCGTAACATGTTGGGTATCTATTTACTCAAAGTGACATCATCTTTCACAATATACAAACACAATGGGCTAACTTTACTGTTTAGTATTTTTTAAATGCAGTGAAATGTGATTTTTCAAAAGTTTTCCAAAAAAATGGCGTTTTAAAGACCGCTGCGCAAATGTCACGTGATAAAAAATATTGCAATGACCGCCATTTGATTCTCCAGAGTCTTTGCTAAAATAATATATATAATGTTTGGGGGTTCTAAGCAGTTTTCTAGGAAAAAATACTGATTTTAACTTGTAAACAAAAAGTGTCCGAAATAGGGCTGCGGCTTAAGTGGTTAGTTATTTCCCATGCAGTGATGTCCATCAGAGAATCATGCCTGTTTCTAATTCAGTGCCGTCTGAGGGCCCAAAGATCACACGCATCCAATATTGCATTTCAGCCTTGTCCCCAGTGCACAGAGATTTCTGCAGATTCTCTGATTCTTTTGATTATATTATATATTGTACATGTTGATATTTTTAAAGTCTTTGCAATTTTACATTGAGAAACATTATTCTGAAATTTTCAACAATTTTTAGATGCATCTTTTCACAGAACGGTGAACCTCTGTCCATCTTCTTCTGAGATACTTTGACTCTATAAGATACTCGTTTTATACCCAGTCATGTTACTGACCTGTTGTCTATGAACCTAATTAGTTTCAAAATGTTCCTCCAGCATTGCCTTGTTCATACCACTTTCTTTGCCAGCTTTATACTTTTACTGCCGTGACCATCAAAACAGGAGGGGATTGGGGGGGTTAACACTTTCACTGACATAACCAACAATACAGGGAGGTTAACACGTTCATTGCAATGGCCACCAGTATAGGAGGGTTACTTTCACTACCTGACCACCAATACAAAGAGGGAGGGGGTTACATTTCTCTTCCACTGAATGGTGTTTAACTTTTATTGCCACTGACCAGCAATGTGTGTTATTTTTAATAATACTGGCACTACTGTCAAGGGTTATTATTGCGGCCACTGACACTAATGCTGGGGGTTAATACCCCATCTACTGACACCAATGCTGGGAGACCTTATTGCATCCAATGACACCAATGCTGGGATTATTGTGCTTTAAATTCTACAATGTGCACTGTGATACACTGAAAAAAATGCAGGACAGAAATTTTTGTTCAGTGAGGTGTAATGCACTGCTATTGTGCGACCATCTAAAATTGTCAGGGGCCGCACTTGAGGCCCCCTATAATTCCCAGTTGACTATCACTGGTTTAAAACCTAGTGTGATTGTTACGGACCGTTTCAGCAGACAAGGGGTTAAAATCCGTTTAGGTGATATGCCCCTTTCTGAGAGACAGGCACAGCTACTTGCAGGACACCCAAACTCCCGAACTGGATACAAAATAGCACTCCAACCTGGAACCTCACGAATAGCTGCTAGCAGACGAACAGGAAAAGCATACATCAGCTTACACTCCTAGCAATCAGTCTCCAACAGCATACAGTGAATCCCCCCAAGAATGAGACAAGGCTCCGTGTGAGGTTCAAGCAGTGGACTCTTTATTGAGGGCTACCTGCCCCCGTATTTATACAGGTCTCCCACCTGGTGGACACTCCCCTAGGGGACCAAATGGAAGACTGTGACACAGGCAGACATGTATCACATTACAGACTCCCAGAAGCAAAACATCCCCACAATGCATCTTGGCTTCCCCCCTTCTGCCCTGGAGACAATTGGAGAAGTAATTCAATTATCTCCCAGGACAAAGGCAAAACTCCATTACACAGGTGGGGACCCAAATACAGTAATATGCTTTAAAATACATAAAGTTACTTTTTATACATTAAACACAGACATGTAACATATCCCCTTATAGCTCAGGTCTGCTCATTAACATGCTTCTCAGACCCAATTAACATACTGTCCCACTCTAGACAAAAGCACTCAGGTAATCAGTAGACATTCCTCAGGAGGGGGCTGCTGGAAACAATCCCCCACCCCTCTCTCTGCAGCCAAAACCAGTTTCCACAGAGACCTCCATTAGCCGCATGGTTAAAGAAACACAAAAAGACACAAAAATGCATAACTCCCAGTCTACTGAACAGAACCCCACATTCAACCCATCCCCAGATAGCCTGGATCTGAGCGCTCAACATATCCAAACAGCGCTCAGATGCCACAAACACAGTCAAATCGCCATGGGGTTTACGTTTAGCATGGGCTGATGAGAGGGTCCATAGTCACATTGCAGGAGGCGAGCAACCAGGCTTCTCCAACGCCCAGTGGCGAGATTGGTCTCGTCACAGTGATGTTGATGAGGTCTGACGAATCCCAAACTGAATGAGAAGAATAAGGATACATACTAAACACAGTGCCACCCTCGTTTCTCCAAAATTCACAAATCTGTAACAAAATATTTAGATTTAAGCCTGTGTTCACACTGCTGCGGGGCGAGACAATGCATGTAATTTCGCACAGGAATCACAGCACATTCCTGTGAGAATTACATGCAGTTTCTCTGGGGTGTGATTTGAATCATTGATTTTTTATGGCTTAAATTGCACCACATTCACACCAAACTGGTGTAGGACACTTTTTTTGTCCGCAACAGAATCAGATTGCATGGGTGTTCACACCCATGTGATCCGATTCTGCAAATCCCACTGCATTTTGCAAACCAATTGTGGGTTGTCATAAACTTAACACACACTCAGCAACCAGTTTGCATGGACGAATTCTGAAGTAGATGTGGTGCCTAATCTGCAGCAAATTTGCTGTGAATTCACACCGCACCCAGGCTAAGTCTGATGTTTGTGCTCCAGCAAGACATGACAACTTTTAAAAGGCACAGCCAAGACTGAAACCCCCCACACTAGAATGCAACCAGCTCAAACAGAGCAAGGTAAATAAACAGTACTAGCCAAGGTTTGCAAAGCCTCAATAGACTTCTAATTAGAACCTGTTGAGTACTCTGCTAGAGGTCTTATCCTGATCATAATTGTGGGTGTGACATGAGTCACTTTGGTTGGGGGGCTTGTGGAACCCAGATTGCTTCTGGGAGGTTGGGAGACTACTTGTCCAGGTTTCCAAGCACCTTTTATGTGTAAGTCACTATTAGGGGCACAGGGTGATCAAGAACCCCAGTCGGGTCTGCACTAATCAGACTCCCTGTACAACCACACTGGACTCAGCCTTTCATGTTACCCCGGTTATCCTGGGTTCTATATGTGTGGTTTGTGTTGAAAGAGTGAGGGGCTTTTTCACTTGGGACAATGATATTTCTGAACAATGTCCCTTAGGAAATATATAAAGATATATTACAGATTGCTAGGATATTGCAAACGTGTTTCATCATAGACCCTTGCTAGTGGGGTGGGGGTTTGTTATTGTTGAATACCTGCATTCCATTGTTCTATTGTTCCTGTCTGCCTTGAGTAAGCTTATTATGGGATGTGTATGTTTGTGTGGAATCTGGATTGACTAAGGAGGAGGGGTTGTCAGAGTGTATATTTTTTCTGCTTTGTGTTTCAATAAACAGTTTGATTCTGGTTTCACTCAAAAAACTTGTACTGTCTAGTTCTTGGGGTAACTATAGCCAGATTCACGGATCCCATGTTCCAGAGCTTAGGAAGCAGGTTACTGGCGGAGATACCCAGACGGGGTGTCCGGATTCCGTCACAGTGGGTAATAAACCTTACATTAAGCCAAAGATTTATAATTGGTTGTTGTAAAATTATTTAAAAGCAATACATGTTTAGAGTCTGGCACTATTTTACCTGAAGCTACCCTTTTCATACATCTCCAAGTTCTTAAACTTCACACATAATCTTTAATCTTGGTTATAGTAAAATTTTATTCATAACAAACATTGACCTGAATTATTAGGAAAATCAGAGAGCAAAAACCCCTACATTATAAAGGTCTAGAGATATGGTGGGATTTATTACATCTCCTGAGGAGATTAATGGCTCTATAATTTTAGGCTTTTTGCACTATATACCAGTGGTTCTGGATGTGCATCTGGCCAATAGGGCATAAAGCAATGCTTTGCATGGCTCTGCCAGCTGTTCCAATATGAGAATGAATCCTTTTTTTTGTATATGGTATAGACTAAGACATGTAAAAAGCTTCTATTTTAGGAAGGCCTTTACTATGCTGTGCACTGATTAGATTGAGGGGTTTTGATTGGTTTAGTCTCTTGTTACCATGACCTGTTACCAAGATTATTATCATCATATAGCTATCAAATTGTGATGATTTAATTCTATTTACTAATATGCTGATTGTCAGTTTTCGAAACATGGTCATCTGGAAAAATGAATACTGTTACAAAAACTGGCATAACTCCCATTAGTGTGAAAGCCGGCTCAATGATTCCTGAGTCTAGAGGGTCTGCAACAATGCGGCAAATAACAGCTAAGAGCTCTCAATTTTCCATTAAAACCATGCATGAATAGTAAGATTCATTCATGGGAGCCAGTGACTCTGATGCACCAGATCGGATTACTTATTGTGAGCATAAATAAGGGACAAACCTATTTGTGCTCCCTGGTGACAATAAAACTGGCCCTTAGATTGTTAACTCATGAGCCAGAAAATCTTTGTGCAGGGTTAGAGAACAATTGTCTCATTCTGATAGCAACACAAGGATTTGGGATCGTGTCTGTCGCACATGTGATGTTAGAACTCAAGGGCCCTGTACAGCCTGACAGTCCCCCCCCCCTAATAAAAACATTAAAACAATATTTTCATGTTTTATTATAATTATATTATAATTGTATTACACCCCTATATACTGCACACCAAACAATAGGACACCTATACCAGTCCTTAAAAGGACTTTTGTGGACCTATTAGCTAGCGATTTGTGTGACTTATGGCGCTTTTCCACTACATGGAACCGTACCGGGTCGGCACGCTTTTGTGCTTTTCCACTGCGGTACCGCATGGTATAGGGTCGGAACGGTTCGGTACGGTATGGTATAGGTTTGCTTTTCCACTTCATGGAACCGAACGGTACGGTACGGCTCTGAAAAAACAGTACCTACTCGATTGTGGTTCCAACAGGTACCAAACTGGTACCATATCCCACAATCCTTTGCATGCAGTCACTACTAGCCACTGATTGGTCAGAGAATCACACCCACCCCGTTGTTATCCCACCCACTTAACTTTAGTACTACTTTAATGGAAAAGCAAACCTATACCGTACCGTACCGAACCGTTCCGACACTATACCATGCGGTACCGCAGTGGAAAAGCAAACCGGGCCAAGCAGGGCCGAGTAGAGCCGAGCCGGTACTAGCCGGTACTTGCAGTGGAAAAGTGCCATAACAGTCTGTCCCTGCTCCACACAGCAACCTCTCCCTACACTGACAAAAGACAGAATGTAAAATGGCAGCCAGATCAGGTCTATTTATAAGGTAGGGGGTATGTCCATGTGCTGAAATGTCTCAATTGGCTGTCCTGTACCACCTGATGGATGTGTCATGGGTCAAAGTTCTTCACAATGAGAAAGAATATGGCAGTCGCAAATATCGCCATATGTTCGCATGTTCGGCAAACAACGAACAAGCAAAGTTCGCCGCGAACCGACCTCTGGGTGAACCGCAAGGCCATCTCTACCCAGGGGTACCTTAAGACTTTTTGAAAACCCTATCAATGCCCCTTCTCTCACCCCATTTCCATGGCTAATTCTGATCTACAAATCAGTTATTTGTTCTTAAATGTTAAATGTCAAAGGCTATGCAATGGTAGAATAATAATGCCCTTATGAATAAAGTTTGACTGGAAAATCCCTAGACATTTTTGAGGACATTGCTAAGAGAGACCCGGCAGTTAATGTTCACCTTCACCATCACAGGAGTGAGCTCTGAAACGCTTCATAGTTACTGCATCAAAGGAGAGAAAGCGCACGTGAGGAGGTTGAAATGAAAGAGCTTGCTCCTGTTATGGTGAAGGTGAACAATAACAGCTGTGCCTCTCTTAGCATTGTCCTGGGAATATTCCAGTCAGGCTCCATGAGGTACATAAATTGCCTACACCTATAGCAAGGGCATTATTCAATTGTGGTGAAAGCTGCACAGCGTGTTTTTATCTACACATGTCCATTATCTGCAAAAGCAGTTTTTTGTAAAGGTGAACTATGTCTTTAAATGTATACATGTTGTGGATTTCTAAAGAATGCAATTTATACTAAAATAAATTTAATTGAAAATCACTCAGGGAAGGAAACTGACCTTCTACTTATCACCAGCAATGAATAGCCACTAAACACAGTATCTGTGGCATCTGTTAATTAACAATCACACCTTGCCTGTTTGTATTATGCCAATTTATGATAAATTTATTGCATTCCCTGAACATTCTGGAATTGATGCAAGGTTGGAAAAGCAACAGAAAAGTCAGGAACAATGATGTGTGAAATTAGTTTACTCATTGCCCTTGGATCCTGCCATACACTCTGAGCTTCAAAATTGGAAGTGAAATGCACTTGTCAGATTGACTCTTGTGCTTTATATGCTGGCATACATTCTATAGCTGACACGTAATTACATCCCACTCTTATCTCTTAAAGGTTTCATGTAGTGACTAACATGCAATAGTAATGGTTCCACCATGATTAATTATATAAAACTGCCTAACGTATAAATCTTGTAATATGTTTTACATTATATAGAACATTTAGAAGACAAAAAACATATACTGAATACAATTAAAAGGAAATTACCATATTTTATCAATGTAAGTGATGCTTGTTTTTGACTAAAAGAGAAAATAAAATGTTTCTTTACACTTCTCAGAAAAAAATGTGTTAATTAGTAAATTATAGACAATTGTCTTGTAACCGTATGAAAGTGACAGTTTACAATACTTCCAACAATCCTATTTTGCCAGGATAATGGCATGTCATGCTTTTGGTGCATTGTCCCTCATGCTCCCATTAGGTTCTAGGTTTCCTTAAGGCTACATTCACATCTTGGCATTGCTATTTACAGGTGTTTTAATGGGCGTTTTTACAGGCATTTTATGCAGGCGTTTTTAGGTTGACAAGTGACAAATGGAAAAAAATAAAAAACACCTGTAATTTGCCCAAAAAGAAACTCATGTACTTTTTTGAGCATTGGGCATTTTGCTTAAATTGTCAAAACGCTCAGATGTGAACAGGGGCCATTGAAATGAATAGGATTTGTCTTTTTTGGAGCTGATCCTAGAGCAGAAAAACGCCCCAAAAATGCCCCAAAACGCGTACATGTGAACTTAGCCTTAAAGTTTTAATGATTTGATCCTCCAAGGCTGTACTGTTCTATTCCACATCACCATTGCTTTCTCAACATTGGTCTGCTGCAGCTTCTCATCCTGCTTCACACTTAACGGAGAGATACAAACTGGCAACTATCACAGAGAATGTCTCAATGTACCGTAGAGGAGAAGGAAGCCACATCAGTCTCTATAGGAAGAGTTTCCGATTCCCTTCAAGCCCAAGATGCTGCAAACATTTATTTCCAACAGTAAATGCTTGGTTGTGAGTCGGCTTTCACATGCTTAGATACAAGTTAAAGTAGAGGTTCAATTTAAAACTAAAATCTCTAAATCGACTTGCATCCACAATCTAAGACTAACCTATCTAGCCCTGTAAACAAGAAATATAAATATGCAATATAATCAGGGCTTTTTTTTTTCAGAGAAGAGGTGCAGGAACTACCCACCTCCGAGCACCGTTCCTTGGTTCCATCCCTTAACCACCTCCCAATACTGCCCTTTAAGGCAATGCAGAACAAAGTATCATTTTGTGGTGTTTAGTAACTTGTATGGAATTTGGCAATGATAACAAGAAAAGCAGTGAAATAAATCCCCTGCAGCCAGCAACAATAGATCCATCTAACAATGGACCACCCGCAACAAAATTTCCACCTAAGCAACAATAGACTCCCAGCAGCAACAACAACAGATCTCCCTATAGCCAGCATCAATAGGCCGCCCCTCAACAGTGGATCTCTCCCAGCAACAACTGACCCCCCCCTGCAACTTAAGACCCGCCCCAGCAACAATAGATCCCCAACCAGCAACAATAGACCTCAGTAACAACAGACCCCCATGAAAAAATATATCCCCTCCAGTTAGATTAGATCCCCCAGCAGCGAGTATCAATAGACCCTGCAGCACACCAAAGCACCCTTTGACATTACATACAGTCAGTCCTAGAGGTGCTGGAACTGCATTCCCCCGCGTTCCCGCTGAAAAAAAGCCCTTAATATAATATACAAATAAATATACTTTTTCTGAAGCCACTCCAGTTCAGTCCCAGGCTGAGCTGTCAGCGGCGACTTCTCTGTGGAGACGGATGCAGGAGAGGCAGCCAACAATAGAAGCCTCATAATAACTCTATGGGTGATGTCATTTCCTAGGCATCTCCCAGCCATTGTCAGCTGTCTCTCTACCCAGCAGCCGCCGCTGGAGACTAGACAAGACCGGCTTCAGAAAAGGTATGAATAGCGATGTATTTCTTTACAAGGCTAGGTTGGTTAGTCTTAGATTATGGATGTAAGTAGATTTGGAGATTTTAGTTTTAGGGAGAACTTCCACTTTAATACATTAGAGTTGAAAGACTCAACATTTATAATACAAGTTAATACATTAGAGATAAAAAAACTCAACATGTATTGTGTGGGGGATTGGCTAGAATAGATGCTGGTTGCATGGGCGTATTCCTCTGCTATGGAAGTAAACATCATGCTCTGCTAGTCTGCTGATCATACACAGTGACCCCCTTTTTCTGACAAAGCCAGATAACCCAACCAGCTTCTGGCCTACCACATTGAATGGAGAGCTTCAGATTGGCTATTAGCGGTCAACAAATCTTGAATGGAAAAGGAACACATATAACAGAAAGATACTGCAAAATGAAAATACTAAAGTACAGGGAAACAGTTGTCCATAAAGACCCAGAAGAATAAATCTGTATGTCAGTGAAGTATTTAGTATTTAGTTTAGAGTATGAATATTCCTAATATGTGCCTGCTGTACCATGTACATGTATGAAAAAGTATCCTGTTCTCTGTATTGCTTCCTTTGTGTTAAATCCCTGGTGTTTCTGCCAGTCCACATTGCTTTCCTTTAAAAAAAAAAAAAAACTGAGCACACTAAGCAGGAGAACACAGCGTGGTCAGTTCTCTAGGTATACTGGGAACTCAGCCTGCTCTCCTTCAATGATCAGACTTTTCCTGATATGCCCCTCCCCTGCACAACCTTTCACTGGTAAGATCAGTGTGCTGCTGTGTCTCCTCCCTCAGCTCTTATGCAGCTCAGAACAGAGGGAATGTGATCATTTAGAAAAAAGGGGGAAAAACGTGTTTATTATGTTTTTTTTTAATATATACAGTAAACAGATGTTTTGCCTTTAATTTCTATTTTAAATTGAATGGGTTTGTTTTATAGGGTGAAGGTTTACATACACTTTAAATGAATGTAGGAGAATACATACCTTATGTCTTCCATACGCTATAAATGACAGTCTATGAATGCACTTGTTTAAAAAGCTTGACCATGACTGTTAGAATAGATGTTCACTTTAGACTTTCACTTACACTAGAAGAAAGGTTGAAAGTTCAGAAACATAAAACTCACTATGTATCAAGCTTTTTGTATTGTTAGCATTACATAATATTTAGGCTATGTTCACATGTAGGCGTTGGTGTTTTTCAGGCGTTTTTTAGGCGTTTGTTTGGCATTTTACAGGCGTTTTTATAGGCGTTTTTGCAAGCATTTGCAAGCGTTTTACAGGCGTTTTTTGGGCGTTTTTAACAGGCGTTTTTGTGTAATGAGGTGACCAATGGAAAAGCAGAGTGTTTTTTTACAACATTTGCAAAGGAACCTCCCAGGGACCTCCTCCTCTGCATTGGACCTCCCAGGGACCTCCTCTTCTGCATGATCTTTTTTTTTCTGGTTCTGGACATGCTACAGAGCTGAAATTTCACAGGTACACTTTTTAGACCCCCCCAGACACTAAATACAAAGGGATTTTTTTATTTTTTTTTTTTATTTTTTCAATAATTGTCTCTCTATCAAAAACGACAATTTTTAAGAACTTTTTTTTTGCCTGATTCATAGTCCCTGGGGCATGACCCAGAACCCTAGGCACTTTTTAGGGGCATTTATTGGGTTTTAGGGCTTCAAAATTGTGTTTTTTGATTCCATATATATATCTACATTACGGTCACCTTGGCATAGCAGAGTCAATTTACTCTAAACTACATTACGGTCACCTTGGCATGGAAGAGTTCAGTCACCCTGGCATAGTAGAGTCAGTTCACTGTAAACTACATTACGGTCACCATGAGTTCGGTCACCCTGGCACAGTAGAGTCAGTTCACCCTAAACTACATTACGGTCACCCTGAGTTCGGTCACCCTGGTATGGCAGCAGGCTAAGTCAGCTAAACTTCATTACGGTCACCTTGGTATGGCAGGGTCTGGTCACCTAAACTGCCTAAACCTAACAGGAAACTGCTGTCCTCCATGTTTCAGGAAAATGTGCTCACAGCAGAGGCGTGCCAAGGGGGTGGAGAGCTGGGTGGAGAATTGTGCTGTTTGGGCAGATCAGGAGCAACAAAACGCCCGTAAAACGCCTCCAAAACTCTCCATACCACTTTGCATTGATGTCTATGGGACAAAACGCTTGTAATCTGCCCAAAAAGAAGCTCATGTACTTTTTGGAGCGTTGGGCGTTTTACTCAGGGCATCGGAGCGCTCAGATGTGAAGAGGGGCCATTGCAATGAATAGGATTTGTCTTGTTGGGCGTTTTGAGAGCTGATCATAGAGCAGAAAAACGCTCCAAAAACGCCCCAAAACGCCTACATGTGAACCGAGCCTAAGGCTTTATCACAAGCCTTAAAAATATGTTTTCTGCTAATGTAAGTCCATCAGTGGAAATAATTGAACTGATTCTGTTTGCTGCAGTCCATGATTGTTGCTGTAATTAATGGCTAATAGTACATATGAACAATGAATATTGTATTTGTAATGCACAGTACCTTACAACCTCATTAATTTGGAAACTTTTATTCAAATGAAAGAACCCTCTATTTGGTGGGACTTTATGGTAACCTACTTAATCAGACTAAGGATATCATCCAATAAATATTATGAAATTTTATAAAATTAATGCTTTTTATTTTCAAAAAACTACATGAAGTAGTGGATAGTGTAAATCAACATAATATACATGTGGACATCAAATAAATATAGGTTTTACAAAAATTTGTACAATACATATTGATACATATGGAACTACTGATTTGGAGTGGTGTATACTTCCAACGCGTTTTGATAGCAGTACATATATAGAGATATCTTCATCAGGGAAAGCATAACAGTAATCAGTACACTTGCAAATTACAGAAATTCATTAATTCAAAACATGCAATAAAAGACATGCTCCTAAAAAGGAGCATTTCCCCTCATCTATCTCCCAATCAGGGCGCATACCTAGAGTTCAATTCCTTTGGGTCTCCCCCTGTGCTCCTCTCCACTGTACAGATGCAAGAGCCAAAAATGAACAATTTTCTCAAAAGTCCAACTGATTTATACCTGGAAATACATATACCACTATGAACTACAGTTTTAAATGTCTTCTATCCTATAGCCTACTTTATGGTCCATGGAGTCTTGTTACTTACCTCCATGTAATCAGAAGCCTTTCATTTGTCTATAATGAAAACTAACTAACTCTGCAAACAAAACAAAAAAAAAAAACATAAAAGGCAGACACAGCCTGCACAACCTGCACATACCGGCAGCAGCTTTCAATCCCCTCCAATCTGCGTGAATGTTGGGCCATTCTGGTCAAGCAAAGCTCCAACATTTTACTGGTCAAAATTATCAGTAGGTCCAGAGATTTGGGCAGCAGAATTAATACATAAATCTTAACTTTTTCTGTAGATGTTGAGATTTGCTGTACCCCATACACCTCTCACCTCTCCTTAATTGGTTAATGAGGTTTCCTTCTATATTTAAGGACCATGCAAAAGCAGAATGGACTTGGTGAAGCCTGACTATACAAACCTCTCTGGTGCAATTGATATGTCCATTAAACATAACAACTGGTTTGACATTATTCTATTTGTTTCTATTGAACAGGTTTTTAGCATCTATACTTTCAGTAGAAATGGCAATAAATCAGGTGGTTAAAAAAAAAAAGCTCATGCAGAAGGACACAATTAGTGTGTTTTTGGACTTTCTGTGCCTCAAGGAAGAAATGGTAAAATGTAAAAAATCATCCTGTACAAAGAAACACATACCAAAAATATCAGCCTGGAAGTGATGCATAACATTGCTTAATCTAATGTTTAAAAAAGTCTATGATCTAGCAAAATGATAACATATGTGAGGGTCTTGAGACCTTTATGGTGCAAACAGTCCACTACCTATTTTTTTGTTTTTCTTTTGGTTTTTGGTTCTTCATTTATGTCTCCCAGGCTGAGCTGTGATATAGCAGGCAACTGCTGTATTACATCTTGGGAGCTTTTTTACACAAATTGGGCTGCCTATACCTACCATTCTTTTATGAAGCAGCTCAGATAATAAGTGTGAAAGGAAGCCAGGCTTCCTCGGTCTCTTGGCACATTTCCTAAATGTAAATAATTGTTATTAAAGTTTGGTCAGGTTAACTTGATCCCTGTCAGGTATTTCTGTACAAATGTTGTATACAATATTTAGTTTAATGCCTTTGCCATTATAATATACAGTAAAAGATAGACACTTTATAACACGACAAATTACATTTCTATTTTTTGTTAAGCCAACATATGAGCTCTATTTACATCCCTTCTTAGCAATCATAGGCCCTTTGTTCCTGTGAAGGATTAGTCTGATGAGTCATGGCTAATACATGCATTTTAAGTTAACATATGACAAGCAAAACACATCCTGCATTGAGTTAATTTTGTTATTTAGCAATCCTACAAGACATAAAATAGACAGTGATGCAGTAGAATAAAACTTTATTTAGAGGTAAAGATGGAATGCAAAAATATGATTTGCACTAAGAACCAACATTAACCACAGGACGCATAGCACCAACTTTGTTGATAAAAATGGCTCTATACAATGCAGGAATTTTAGAAACTTTGTGACAGATCCCTGCCTTTTTCTTTTCTGGAAATGTTGAAATATGCTTCCAGAGCAGAGCATGCATTAGATAAGGGTGTGGTCTGACAAGCCGGATATTGTTATATTACATTTGAGTTATCTTGTACCACCTTAGATCCACTACTTTTCTATCAGAGAAAACTGATTGCTGGATGTTAAAGAGTGCAGCATCACCTGTGTTATGCTGGCCATACACTATATGAAAAATCATTCAAACTCATTTTCAAATAACGAACACTCGGTCGTGAGAACAAATGATAGTAATGACTGAATTTTGATCGATAAATCGTACAATGTCATATATGCCCAGTGCAAACAGTTCAATTTTTAATGAAATACATTAATCTTTCAATTTATCCTTCATTTGGCAGAATTTTCCAAACTGTTCCTTCAATTTTATTGTTTTTGAAAAGTTAAAAACTATTTTCTATTTGTGCCTATTGAAGGAGATGTACAGCCGAAGCTCGTTTGGCTGTACATCTCCTATGGATCACAGGAGTGCAGTTTGTTCTGCACTCCTGTGACCCGTTTTCAGCAGAGAACGGGCTGAGGTCTGCTCTTTGCTGACATCACAGAAGTCAGCCTAGGCAACGTGTCATCATGACCACCGAGTTCTGCCAGGTGCCTGGACCGAAATCGGCTCAGCCTCTCAGCGAGCCGCTGAGAGCCTGAGTTGGCTGCTCCCTGCCCACACAGCTCAGCACTCCAATGAGTGAGGAGGGGGCAGAGCAGAGAGCCGGTGACTGACAGTCAGCAGCTCTCTGCTTGGGGATTTGTCAGAACTGAGAGATCTGTGATGTTCATTCGCTCGGTTCTCAGTGTAGAGGTGCCGGGGGACAGATGCAGCATCGGACCGATGCTGCATCCACCAAGGTAAGTATAAAAATGGGGGGGGGGGGGGGAATCCCATAAATCTCTTTTAACTGGATGAAAAACGAACGAACAGTCCAAATGACAAATTTGCGCACTATTTTTTTGCCAAAATGGCCAGCATTACACTAAATTAAAATTTCCACATTGAGGCAGACAAATGCTTCAGAACAGCCAATGAAACCACTAACTAACCAGGTAAATACCTAGGATTACCTAATTCATCATAAAATCTGCCCCCACTAAACACATACACACCATACACTTTGACAGCAGAAGTCTGAACTTGTATAAATGTAAGCAAAACTTAATACATTTTAAATAGATGCAGATATCAAGATCTAATAGCAAAGTATGTAAGTATGTTTTTTTTCAGGGGAGATTTCCAAGAAATGCAGAGCAGGAAAAAGACCCTCCAGTCCATTGCAAGAACATCTTTCCATGAGATTTCAGCTGCTCTGTATTCCCCATGATCTAGATGGAAAGATGTGAGACATCACCCTATCCTCGATGCCAAGGGAAAAAACAGGGTGAGTTAACTATAAATCCTCACTTTTTATCTGTGCAGGTACCTTTTAATACCCACTAATAGTATGTGATTTTTTTTAAACTAACACTTAAGTGCAAGGTCCCCATTAACTTCTGTATCATGAATAGTAACAACTACGCAATCGCAGGGATGAAAAATTCCCCTGGAGCTTAACTGGTTAAACAATCTCAGTACAGTTTACCTCTAACCCCCATTCATACTAAAGCATTTACTCCTACGTTTCCTATCACGCTGGCATGCACAATATTGAAGATCACATCATTCTCTATGGTGCTTGTTCACATCGATAAATCAATAAAGTGCAACACAGTGGGGTTTTTTTGGTCCAGGTGCTTCTTTTGGTGCAGTGCAGCGTGTTTTTGGCCTCATAGATTTTAATTGAAAAATATATGGATAGAAAATCTATAAATTATTTTACTATGTTTTTGGCAGTTTTCAATATAACATCCAATCTCCTTCTCCTACAAAAAATGCAAGTAAAAACACACAGAAAGGGTGAACCTAGGCTAATTGACAGAGACACTTCTGTTTCCACGAGGAGCGATCGAGGGTGCCCGGCGGCATTCACGGCAGCCGGACCCACTGATCGGCTTCGCCTGTAGCTAATGGGCCCCTGCTAGTGGTCCCGCGAAGCGATGTATATCGTTTCGTGGGACAGAGCCGACCTGCCACAGTAAAACTTTGGCGGGCGGTCGTTAATAGGTTAAAGGCAAACGATAGGCATAATTTTTTTTTCTCTGCACTCTCTTTGACACAGGACTCCTAGAATTATTAGCAAGTGAAAAATCTACAGCTTCATCACCACCCCCCCCCCCACCTTAATAAAACAAACCCTAACACTTTACTCTACTTCACTCTTGAACACTTAACCTAATGTATAATATGAGCACTTAATTCCTCATCTGTAATACATAACATTACCTCTAAAGTGAGCCCTTAAAGTAGTTGTAAACCTCAGACATGAAATATGAACAAAGCATATCCCTCTATAGTGTGTGCTTGTCTCAATTAAGTGTCATTTCTCCATTTCTGTCTGCTGCTTTCTTCCTCAGCTATCAGCATAGGTCATTTTTGACATGTTATCCTGACACCATCAGAAAAAAGGTGACAGGGGAGGGAGCTCCAGCAGATTGACAGCCTCAGCTCTGTTCCTGTGTGCTGTATGAAGGGGGGTGTGTCCCTTCATTCCAGTCAGCTGTCAGACCTCTCCTCATTGAGCTCTGCGGAGTGTAATTTCAGCTATCCGCCCCTTTTTTTTCTGATAGCTCAGGCAAGCTTTATAAATTCTGGACATTGAACAGCTGTAGAGGAGAGAAAAGTGCAGATAAACAGCCTATGTAGGAGGATTTGTTTCATATCTGTGTATCACCTGAGGCCAAGTCACTTCACTATGTGATATGTATATGTAAGGGTTTACAACCACCTTAAAGTTAAACCTTAAAAACTATTCTTGCTTCCTTTTTGCTGCAAGGGTAAGGTTAAATGTTTATTCTTGTCTAGGGGACCCATTAAAATCAGTTTTACTTATCTTTACCCTTGTTCCCTGGCTGGCTGTCTCCTCTTCCATCTGACACTCTGGTTTGTGGGTAGGCCTGTGACGTCCTCACTTACAATGGAGGATTGCTGGTTCTGCATTGTATGTGATGATGTCACTGTGTAACCCAAGGACAGAGTGCCAAAGAGAAACAACTCTTTGTGATTTGTTGCTTAGATAGGAAGAGCCCACAGGAGCGAGGGATAGGGTAAGTAAAATTGCCTTTTAATGGTAACATAGACAAAAATTAGCATTCATTTCTTTCCTCTCTGCAGAGTTCAGCTTTAATACTCAAAATATATCTAAACCTAGTGACAAAAATGTAATATATTGCAGCATACCAGTTCTTAGATATGGTGGCTGCACTTTTCTTGCTTTCAGGCAAAGCACATTTTAGACATTTACAGCAAAATACCTGTTAATTTTGCCAGAAATGCATTGTCCTTGTAAACTTGTGTGCACTGAACTGAAATAACAAACAATGTTGTCAGCTTTGGTGAATACCATTTGTGAACTACAAAACAGTCCCTCCAACCTATGTCAAAATCATGAAGGGAGCCTAGAGTTGACAATAGACTAGTTGATTTTTGAGCCAACCTTTGTGCAAAAATATTCAGTGACATTATAAATGTTGTTCAAAAGTACTTCAAAATGTTGTTCGCTTTTTTCAACCAGCTTTGGAATAAATGTAATTTTCTGAACGACAACCACAAACACTGTTAGAAATAAATTTATTCCAGAAAAATCTTCCATCCTGCTCCTCCAAAGTTTCTCAACACCAACGTTGATTTGACCCCAGTAAAGTTTTAAAAATTTAATGAACATCCTTAAAATGAAACAGTATTGAATGAATGAAAAGAATTTTCAACAAATTCTACTAGTGTATACTAGTGTATAGCTGGCTTAAGATGACAATGCTGCTGGTGGCACCCCTTGTGACGTCACCAACCCAGCATGCACTGGTCGATGATGTCACAAATGGGCAGTACCACCAGGTGGCCCCTCCCCTTAGTTATTTAAGAAATGTTAGACGGCAGAGCAGGCATACAGTGGGAGCCTTTAGCGTGAGCAGAGTTTTTTTTTAGTTTTTTTTTTTGGTCAGCTATGGCGGCAGGCGTCGTTGTTCGAAATAGACTTCTCAGCTGCCACGATACTTCAGGAAAGTTGTTTATTTTCTTAAAGAAAAGCAAAACATAAGATACAATACAGAATAAAATAAAAATTGACAGAAGGAGAGATAGCGATGTTACAAGTCTTTAAAGTGCAGTTGGTATTTCCTCTTCTCTGTTTAATCGACATATTTAGCTGTCTTTTATGCTGTATGTAAATACAATGTCAGCAAAAAGTATATATTCCTAAGAAGGTAGTTCTTCTAAATATAAAGGTAACCACCCACTCTTGCATATATGGTTTGAATCTATAGTTAGTTGACCCATAACTCCTCCTAACATACTAACATAGAAACTCAGAATAGAAATACATACATAACAAAATGGCTTCTCTGTCCTTGACAAAGATAAAATGAAGTAACCTTCAAACTAACATCATTATCTTATATATATTTCATATGTATTTCAGAGCCTTTTATTATTTAAACTCTAAATCTCTAACAGTCGTGAATGACGATGGTTCTATGCCAAGGAGCATGGTTTTTGTTTTTTTTAATAAAGGAATCATCAAAAACTGTCTCTGTGTTTTTATCCTTTTTTTGGTGAATTAGTGTGGGTTCAATGTGCCCCATATTTGTTCACATAGGGAGGGTCGGGATCTGGGGACCCCCTTTGTTAAAGGGGGCTTCCAGATTCCGATAAGCCTCCTGCTCACAGACCCCCACAACCACCACCCACTATTGTGGGGAAGTGGCCCTTGTCCCCATCAACTTGGGCACCCCATATGTTGAGGGCATGTGGCCTGGTATGGTTCAGGAAGGGGGCACTCGATCACCCTCCCCCCCCCCTTTCCTGGCTTGTCAGGCTGCATGCTCAGATAAGGGTCTGGTATTAACTTTGGGGGGACCTCAGGCCATTTTTAAAACATTTTGGTATGGGAATTCCTCTCAAAATCCATACCAGACCTAAGGGTTTGGTATGGATGGGGGGGGGGGGGGGCCCTACGCTGTTTTTTTAAAATACATTTTGGCATGAGGTTTTCCTTGAAATCTGTATCATACCTAAAAGAGCTCTGAGGAAGGGGGGACACCCCCCTAAATGCATAAGCTTTTTCTGGAGGTTTACATCTCATCACAGTCTGTATTCGTGGATGAGGCTTAGTGGCCATTCCTGGTGAACCCATTATTACATATCCTGCTTGTGTTTCACATTTACTTTGTGAGTATGATGTGTATATTGTCTTATTTAAATAAATCATTTTAAAGGTAATGCGCTAGGCTGGTGCGCCCTCTGTACATTTTCTTTTTAGAGTCAGACCTAAAAGGGCCTGGTATGGATTGTGGGGCATCCCCAATCCGGTTTTCACAATTTTTTTTTGCCAGTAATGTTTTTCTTTTACATTGAACTGTCAGCGGGGAATTTTAATAATGAGGAGATGTTTAGGTTCAAAGAACTAGGCTCACTGTTGTCTAGAATGACAATGGTGGAGATGTACTCCAACTACAGCACAATCACTCTTGCGCAGCTGCGCCTAGTAACCTATCAGCTACTAGGTGTTACTTTCCAAGCTTCATAGAACAAGCTGAATGTAGAAGCTGATTGGTTAGTGACTAGCTGCACCTGATTCTCGGGTCTCCAGTTTTAAAAAAAGAGCACACATGTGCCAATTCTCCATATTCAAAAAGCACACATGTGCCAAGATATAGAAATTACTTTGCCAAAAAGAATGTCCCAAAGGACTTGAAAGTGTAATTAAGGGCAAAACTGATTTTGTTTTCATTTTGGATACATTTATGGAGTGTTAGAACCCTTGTCAGTCTGTTTTTGCCATCTGGGTTCTATTGGTAGGATTCACCCCCTCTTGTTTGGATGACAAAACAAATGTTATGTTTTAAAGTCCTTTCACTCTCACTGATAAGAACAAACAGTAGAAATATAAAGAGAGCTGTAGGCAGTGCCTGCAGGCCTGACATTGCGCCCGCAATCTACTGGTCGTGGGTACGATTCTCTATAGGCTCCTGCAAAAAAAAAATTGTTGCATTTTTATTTTCTTCATAATGGGGAACTTAGCCTTTGAGGAACTGCAACTTTTTTAAATCTTTAAGATGGCTAAAGGCCATCATGTAGAAGTATGAGGGCCACATGAGGCCCCAAAACACCAGTTTGACATTAAGATCTAAAGCTAAAGAAAAAAAAAAAAAAAAAAAACAATAAATGGACTAAACTTTACCTATGGTACTTTCCAAGACAATAACTATTGAATGGCAGTAGTATTGCTGTCCATGGTGCTGAAATGCAGTGTACTGTATATAAAACCTCCATGGTGCTGAAATTAAGTTGTAAAAAAATCATAGATTCAATATACGCCATACATATTTGTACAGTTCGTTTTTATGTATTATATGCAGTATGTTCTTATCAATGTTCAAGAGCATCACTAATTATTTTATTATGGTTAATGCATGATAAATAAAGCAATGTTATATTTATGTATGCATGATTTTATGATTAGGAATAGGGCTTTTATCTTCTTTGACCTTCATGTTATCGTGTTAGCTCTAAAATTATTCTAGTGTCCATAAAAAGTTGTTCTCTTTCATTTTTTTTAAAGGATTAAAACGATTAAAAATTAGAGTACATTAACAAGTTTAATAGATGTATTTCTTCCTTATATTCCTCCATAAACAAAATACAGTTTCGGAATGTATTCCTGCTTGTAAAGGCTTTTTAATAAACCCTTGCATTGAATGAGAAATGTTGAAAGGCCTTTTGGAAGTTAGAAAAATTGTGCTTGATATGCCAGCAGTTCTTCTCAGTCATCTATAATTGTCTGTCATAAAAAAATAAAAATAAATAGTAAATAAAAAAAATTATATATATACATATATATATATATATATATATATATATATATATATATATATATAATTTATTTATATAGGGACAACTGTCTAAGTTGGGATTTCAGTCACTTTGGAGAAGCCTTTTCTCACTTCCTGTTGTGTTTACAGGACAGAACATGAAAAGTAATCTCCTCAATGGGCTCACCGGAGGAAAAAAAAAAAAAAACCAACCCCTTCTGTATCCAAAATGGAGAAAACAATCATTAGCTTGAAATATACTTTAAAGTAAAGGCTATGAAACACCCTGCATGGGTTCCCCTGTCCTAACTCTCCCATTCATCTCTATAGAGCTTTTGATTACACCTGTGCAGTAGAACACATGCACCAGGAGAACATTGAATGTGAAACCTGAGAGCTGGATAGTGTAAAGCACAACCTTTCTGCATAGGTAGTCTGAATTTTGATATAATAGCTGGGGGGTGAACCCTCTGGGTTTTTCACAAACAGATACACATGCAGGTTAAACAGCACCTTGCAAATTCAGCAAATATTCCATGCAATTCATGAAGCATTTAGTCGTGCTCACGTAAAAACATTCAACTCTGTTTACCTAAATTTTGGGGAAATGTTCCTATGGTCTCTCAAATGGTGCAGGACATTTCCAGTGCAGTTGGTAAGACTGCTGCCTAATGTCACTTATTTTGCATAAAACATTTTTTCCGATCAACGCATAACTGCATCTTACTGATATTGCACTAAACAATTAAAATAAAACAAAACTAGCCAACAGGCAGCTTCCAATTTGTATATTTCTCTGTTGAAAGCTCTTAATTAGCAAGGACTGATTAAACCTAGAAATATACTGTTGCTCACAATAATGCTATTTAAGATTCCAGAAGGACCATTAGTTAACCATTCATGTTTAAAACATTTGCTGACTTCTGCCATCAAATAAAATGGGTACTCTTCATAGCTCTGTTTTTCAGTCTTTTAAAATAAATAACAATGGTTTAATTCATCTTCATTAAAGACAATGGTTTCAGGGTTTAATTATATTTTGAAGAAAGCTATTCATTTTCTTAAGCTGCAGTTCAGCTAAGTATAAGGCTGAATTAACACTATGTACATTGACCAGCATTTTAATGCATTATTAAACACTGGTCACCACAAGGACACAAAGAAAACATTTATTTTCTGCGTGTCCCATTCACACTGCAATGCAGCCTGAAGCTGCAATAAAATGCAGACATCCCGAATTTTATCTTAGCACATCATACAGGATTACATGTCACAGCACAGCAGCAAAGCACATCGTGCTGCTGTACAGTGACATGAATAAATTGTACTTTTTTTGCACTTCAAAATGAGGGGAAGAAAAGGGAGCCGTGCGATACACTGAATTACAAACCACACTGCCCCCTACCACAGCGAGAGCAAAATAGACAGCTGCCGGAGAGGAAACTGCTGCAGTTTACCTCTCTGGCAGCTGTCCCATGTGTTTGAATAGGGCCTGAGTAAATTTGTTTATTGGTAATCAGGAGAGAAAAGAACCGCTCAGGTGAGGGGGTAATCCCAAACACATCCAACCCAGGTGCAGGCAAGGATCCGCAGTCCTGACAGCAGCAATGGAGGAGTACAAAAAGCCACACAACCGGTTGAAGATGCAAAAAGTTAAAATCCAAATTTATTGAAATCAAAAAGATAAAACCATCCAAAGTGTGACCACAACAGTCGGAGACATGGGGAAAAAGCACGGCGGTTGACGCGTTTCACGGAGTCTTCCTCTTAGTCGTAACCCCATGTTTTCCCCATGTCTCCGACTGTTGTGGTCACACTTTGGATGGTTTTATCTTTTTGATTTCAATAAATTTGGATTTTAACTTTTTGCATCTTCAACCGGTTGTGCGGCTTTTTGTACTCCTCCAAATTTGTTTATTGGTTTAAAGCTAATTTATTTATATTTAATTTAATAGACTCATATTTACACATTTTGGTTATCATTTACATCTAAAATGTAATATTCTTATATTTTGCCTACTCTGGTTTCTCCTTTCCATTCTTCAAAACCTTTCTGTTTTCATTCCAACTTTATTTTAGACCCAGTGATGCCGTCATGTGTTCCCTGTGCTTCTCTATGCTGTACAGGCAGATCATTTCTGGTGGAAGGGGCCAACAGAGTGTTGTAAATAGTTTCCCAAAAATATCACAGCACCCTGATACCTTCAATACTCTTGTCAAAAGGCCTTAGCCCTGATGCAAGCAGGTATGCAAATATCAGAATGCCTTTGTAGGTGGATGTCAGTCTGTGGTCAGTTGGAAAATGCTCCTTACATTGGTGGTGGTCAGTGGAAAAATGCCCTACTTACAAAGGTGCTCAGCATGCCACCCTTACAGTCATACTGCTCTACCAAGAAGTGTTGGACCTAGAATTTTGCTGGCAACATCACAAGTGGAGTCCATTTGCCACAGCTCAGGGAACTCCTAGCTACCTCTGAAGGAACTCTAGGATTCCACACAACCCCGGTTGAGAATGACTGGGCTACGTAATGCTGGTCATCCTTCAGGAAATGATGTGGGCACTATCTGACTTGCTGCTACTTCTAATGCACACTGTCAGAAGCTCACAGTGCACAGAGAAATCAGAGTAAGCAACTTCAGTACATGAGAGGAACCTGTACAATGTGTAAGACTAAAGGTAAGGTTGGAGTTCAGTTTTAGGCATAGATCATTTGGATAATATGCCTTTTAAGCTTTGTGGTACTAAGGATTGCACAGAAGATTAGAAAAATTTCTTCCAGTACTCTGTATTTACATTGGTCTGGGTGTATTATTTATTAATGTCCACATATAAAGTGCTATAGTAAGATGTAAGCTTTATATCCATTTTACAACCAAACTCTTGTTTCTTGTTTACTAAATGTCAATCATCTCCTATACCCATAAAAGTCTGGCCATACTGAGACAGCCATGCTCACCAGCTCTGTATATCTACTGCCTGCTGCATTTGGTCTCCTGTCTCCTCTACCTTACTGTCACCAGCCTCATAACAGTACCTAAAATTTGAAATGTTTTTTGCCCAGTTTTTAATATGACATGTCTAATATGATGGCCTGAAAGTTTGAATCTGACTTATGGCTGTGAATAACTGCATATAAAATACACTTGTGAAAATGAACTAAACAGAAAAGGAAGTTAAAGAAAATAGCTACTGTTTTTTATGATTATAGTCACTTTAGAAAGCATTAAATGCTGCTACTCGTGTGCTGCTTTTAATGCTCCTATGGCAGCTTTAGGCTTAGGCTATTTAAAGTTCTTGGCAGATTAAAATCCAACCATATTGAAACATTGGGGGGTTAACTTTCCAAAGACAAATAGGAGAGTTGCACTTTGTAAGGGAATTATCCCAGGAGCTTAGTGAAAGTGGTGAAGTTTCACTTTGCAAAGAATGCCCAATTGTGTGCAAGAAATTTTATTTTCTAGGGTTCGCAACCAGAAGGTATGTGAGGCCATAAAGGACCAGTCATTTTTATTTTACCTGTTTAGTGTTCAGTTTAGTGGGTATTCTAGGGTTAAGGATTAAGTTGAACTTATCTATAAATAAAATACTTAAATATTACATTTACAGTATAGGTGTAGTGCTACCCCCGTTGGAGACACTGGATAGGATGGGTTCTCTGCTCTTTGCAAGAGCCTCAAGAACCTCAGCCCCTCTGACAATCAGTTGAGTGTACAAACATTCAATATCACAGGAAATCACTGAAAGTAATCTCTTACCCAATAGTAGTGCTATATCAAAGAAAACATATATCAAAGATAATAGGCACCAAACCAGGTAGCAAAGGCAAACTTAATACACTGCTCAAAAACAAAGAAATGTTTTTTTAATCAGAGTCTTGTCAGTTAGGCCCCTTTCACACTATCCGTCCGTCGGACGGATTCCGTTTTTCTCAGCGGGGGATCGATCCGCCGATCCCCCGCTGAGCAGGAGGATGACAGCTGTGTCTCCCCGCTGTGTGCTGAGACACAGCTGTCAGTTCCCCATGCATCTCTATGGGGGAAATCGGATTAGAACGGTCCGCCTGTGTGAAAGGGGCCTTAAGTAGCAGAGGGGTTTGTTAATCAGTTTCAGCTGCTTTGGTGTTAATCAATTTAACAACAGGGGCACTAGATGGGCAACAATGAGACGGCCCCCAAAACAGAATGGTTTTACAGGTGGAGGCCACTGACATTTTTTTCCCTAACTCATCTTTTCTCTCTGTTTTGCATTTGGCTAGGGTCAGTGTCACTACTGGTAGCATGAGGCCATACCTGTACCCTAAGAGGTTGCAAAGGCATTCCATCTCCTCTAGGATGACACATCAATGCGTGCCATTGCCAGAAGGTTTGCTATGTCTCTCACCACAGTCTCAAGAGCATAGAGGAGATTACAGGAGACAGGCACTTACTCTAGGAGAGCTGGATAGGGCCAAAGAAGGGCCTTAACCCATCAGCAGGACCGATATCTGCTCCTTTGTACAAGGAAAAACAGGATGAGCACTGCCAAAGCCCTACAAAATGACATCTAGCAGGCCACTGGTGTAAATGTCTCTGACCAAACAATCAGAAACAGACTTCATAAGAGTGGCCTGAGGGCCCAACGTCCTCTAGTGGGCCCTGTGCTCACTGCCCCGCACCGTGGAGCTCGAATGGCATGTGCCATTAAACACCAGAACTGGCAGGTACGTGACTGGCGCCCTTTGCTTTTCACAGATGATAGCAGGTTCACCCTGAGCACATGTGACAGACGTGAAAGGGTCCGGAGAAGCTGTGGAGAATTTTATACTGCCTGTAACATTGTTCAGCATGATTGGTTTGGTGGTGGGTCAGTGATGGTCTGGGGAGGCATATCCATGGAGGAACACACAGACCTCTACAGGCTACACAATGGCACCCTGACTGCTATTAGGTATTGGGATGAAATCTTTGGACCCATTGTCAGACCCTACACTGGTGCAGTGGGTCCTGGGTTCCTCCTGGTGCACGACAATACCCGGCCTCCTGTGGTGACAGTTTTCTGGTATTTCCTGGAGAATGAAGGAATTGATACCAGTGAATGGCCCCCACACTTTCCTGACCTTTCCAAGTTAAACTCTGAACGTAATTGTTGAAATGATTTTAAGGTTCCATCAAAAAAAAGTTGAGACACAGCTGTGATTCCTGCTCTCCCCCACCTCAAAAGGCCTTCTAGCCAAGAAAGTCCCGCCAATGTATCATCAAAGTGGAGTATATCTGGTGTATCCAATGGTTTCCAAAAGAGTCGTAACTGTTTTCCACTCCTTATGCATCAAATTTATTATAGGATGTGCACTTTAAGAACAGCAAGAGTATCTAAAATTTGTAATGGGTTTTTACCTTGAAATAAGAAAGAAAAACATGTTATAGGAAGACCCCCGCCCGAGGTCCATGCCCCCCCCCCCCCATCCCGCAATATGCTGAAGTTGAGCAGCATGGAAATACAGCTATGCCTATGGGTTAGAAGCAGACGGTCCTCCCTGCTCTTTGGAATATTGCAAAAACTAATTTATTCCAGGAAGTTTTTTTTTTCACCAGATCAAATCTCTGAATACGACATTCATCTTCCCAATATGCTTATGTGGGATCCAACAAGGGGAATTATGTAAAAGGTATAACAGTTGAAGCATGTAGACCATCTTAAGGAGATTGGTGCAGCTGGCTACAGATAATGGTAATTTACACCATACAGAACATTGGAAGTGAAATCTAGTAAGCAACGGATTTAAGTTCAGGAGGATGTAATCCTGTATCTGGTTAGTAATCTGCACTCCTAGGTATTTAAACTGAGAAAAAAATTTAAACTGGGACAATACAGAAAAAGCTAAATCAGGGAGTGGATCAAGCGGAAGCAGTACAGATTTGTCCCAGTTAATTCTAAATCCTGAAAATGTAACCCTGTAATAAGAGACATTGCAGAGGAGAGGAATGTGTATGTATCAGAGAGAAAAATAAGTATATCGTCAACATAAAGAGCTACCTCATGCATTTCCATACAAAAGCCATACACTTCTGGGGTTTGTCTTAATAAAGTCAGAAAGAGAGAGGACTACACACTACTGATTTGGACCAAGGCCTTTGGGGAAGTATAAAGCAAATTAACCCAGGTACACAAAACCTCTCAAAATCCGATTTTTTTTTTTTTTTAGTAAAGTTTAATTTACTAAGTGCTCGGAGGCATTTATACTATACAATACTAGTCCTGGAGTGACTTGTTATACATGGTACAAAAAAAAAAAAGAGGATGATAAAGCAAGGTAAAAAGCAAAAAAAAAAAAAAAAAGCAGAAAAATCCCCTGGGTATGGGAATTTGTCGGCACCTAATAATAAAAAGTAATAAATTGTATAAAAAGATAATTTTATTAAATAGTATCAGTATTGGATATTTGATATTATCTAATAAAATTATATTTTTATACAATGTATTACTTTTCATTATTAGGTGCCAACAAAGTTCCACACCCAAGGGACTTTTCCGCTTTTTCTAATATAGAGATGGGCACCATTTTTGAGGTCTGTTATTGACTGTTTCCCCAAGGTACAGGGGAAAAAAGGGGGCTTGCAGAATAATTATTATGTGGGGGAGCTATCCTTTGAGATGTATTTTTGCAGACTATAATTGGGGCTCTTTAACCATTTGCCGACCAGCCGCCGTAGTTTTACTGCGGCAGGTCCACCTGAACGATGGACCTGTACATTGCTTCGTGTAACAGATGGAGGAGGCACGCACATGTGCTGATTGGCTAGAAGGGGAGCCAGTCAGCAGGTCCGGCAGGTGCGATGTCCACCAGGCACCCGCAGTCGCTCCTCATGGAAACAGAACAGCGGTTTGCTGCCGCTGTAAACAAAGTAGACCGATGTTCTGTCAGTGATGATCCTGTTTTCCTCCTATTTAGGAACACAGCTCTCTATGTTGATCTAGTGAGTCCATCCCCGACACAGTTAGCAAGCATCCCCTAGGGACACACTTAACTCTTTGATTGCCTCTGGTGTTAACCCCTTCCCTGCCAGTGTCCTTAGTACAGTAACAGTGCATATTTTTAGCACTGATACTTTAGTAATGTCACTCGTCCCCTCAAAAGTGTCAGGTGTCCAGTCTGATCTGTCTGCTGCAATGTTGCAGTCCCGCTAAATATCACTGATCACCGCCATTACTAGTAAAAAATAAATAAATAAAAATAACATGAATCTTTCCCCTAGTTTGTAGATGCAATAACTTTTGCGTAAACCAATCAATATACACTTATTGGATTTTTTTTTTACTAAAAATATGTGGCAGAATACATATTGGCCTAAATTGATGAACAAATTTGATTTCTTAATTTTTTTTATTGGGAATGTTTGAGAACAGAAAGTAAAAAATATTGTTTTTTTTTTAGAATAGTCGCTCTTTTTTTGTTTATAACGCAAAAAATAAAAACAGCAGAGGTGATCAATTACCACCAGAAGAAAGCTCTATTTGTGGGAAAAAAAAGACATTCATTTTATTTGTGTACAGAGTCGCACGACTGCACAATAGTCAGTTAAAGTAACGCAGTGCTGTATCGCAAAAAATAGCCTGGTCATTAGGGGGGGTAAAACCTTACGGTCCTTAAGTGATTAAGAGTGTCTTCGCACTTAACCACAGTATATGTATAGTATAGTACAGTATGGTACAGTATATGTATAGTACTGACACAGGTGCAAGGTACTGTAGATGTGGTTCAAATGCGGGAAAGGTTCTGCATAGTACAATATAGGGTTGGTAAAGGTGCAGTTTGGAATACGTGTGGAATAGTGTAGTATTGGGGCAGTATAGATTATGTAAACTTAGTGTCCTGCTCTCAAAGGCTCGGTCCCTGCTAGGGGTATCAGCAATATATAGCCCTCTCACCAGTCCCCAGAATGCTGCGGTGACCTCTAGCTGTAAAAGGGGGCCCCCTTGGTTTCTCCCTGAAAGCCTCTGGTGGTCAGTGGTGGGAAGTGGAGAGTAAGTGAGCACTCCAGTCTTCCTGCTGCAACAGTGCAGGTGCTGCAATGTGAGTGGTGCTGAGTCTGGGTGTCCTCTCTCCCAGTCTCCCAGATCTCTGCTGGCATGGTCCCTAGCTGGCAGGTAAATATCCAGACAGAGGTGCTCTCCCTCTAACTGCCTCAGTGCTAAGAGGAAGAACTTTCCCGAGCAGTTTTAGTAAAAATCCTCTCTCCACTCTTACTGCACAGTGCATGTTGGAATCTGTAGTGAAACCATTATAGTGTAGCCATTAAATGCTTGGCACCTCAAACTATAACTTCCAGCATTCCCAGTGCTCTGCATAGAAGTCTATGGGCTTGCTTGACTTTAGCTCTCCCCCTGCTGGCTGGTAGAGGATGGTGCAGCATAACATGCATCTAACAGTAGAGGGAGAAAAGCAAATAAAGAGCAGTGTCTCCTTCTTCAAGTTTTTGTAGCTCAGCACCTGGCTACAAAGGTGTGATAAATAACTTTTCCATTCATGAGAAAAGAACACTCAGTGCAGTAAAAGTGTTAATGCTAAAAACATTTATTGTCAAAAGGTATTTTTGTACAGATTATTGGTGTTGTAAATTTGTGTTTTTTTATATTGTATATTGTATGAATTGATGAGGTCTGCTGTATAGCAACCTTCACCTGCAGCAAAGTAATTTTCCTCAATAGACAGATGGAGCTAGCTTTCTATGAGCTTTCCTTAATTGACATCTTTGTGTTTATTTCTTGTGACATCAGAACTAAGCCGTAGATCAAGGTAAGCTCCCTAAATAAGGAAGATAAGCTAATACATGGATGGCTGGCTCTCACAGAGCAGAAAATAGATACTGGAGAAGTCATCAGATAATGCTAGTAGCCACTACTACTAAGCTCTTGGACCAATGTACTGTTCAGGAAATGAAAGCTTGGTCCACTCAAAATTGTGACCCACATAAGACACACCATGATCTCATCCCTCCGTGCATGTTCTCCATATTTTAAAACTACATTGAATTTTTAACAGATAGAGTGACTACTCTGCTTAAGGAACAGACAGGCAGGCACATCTGGGGAGCGTAATAAAGTGATATTACCAAAAGGTTCCCAAATATGAGTTGGTAAAGGACTTTCAACCCACAGGAAAATCCCACCAGCTTCTCATGAGTAAAAATACTCAAAAAGGTCAATGTAAAAAGCTTTTAATAGGATTTATAGACAAATATGTCAAAGTTTCAGAAAGCAAAAGTGGCTCATTTGATAAACTGATTCATTTGTTTTTAGGAAAGTCAAAGTCAGGTTGCTGGAACAGCTGTATTTTTCTGTGTCCTCTTATGGACTAAATTGTGCCTTGTTGATCTAAGATAACTTCACTTTTGCCCACGAGCCTTCGCTATGGCTGTCAGCAACACAGCTCAAAGTAGTATTAAACGCAAAAGCAAACATTAATATTGCAGCTTACCAATTCTTGGATGCAATGGCTGCATTCATTTTCTTTTTTAGGTTTTTTTACCTTTGTTTTCACCTGGTGATCTAGCTAATAAATCTGTTGTTTTTCAACAGAACAAACTGTCCTGAAGATGTAGCAGTTAGATGGATGAGATAAACTTTTAACACTGAGAAAGAGGCTTACAATGGTCAGCTTGTACTTATTTATCTAAAACTTTTATCCCCAAAGGAACAAACCATTGGCTGTAGCTGCTTATAAAGTATTAGCTAGAATTTGGCTTCAATTTTATTAGTGTATCTAAACCTGCTAGTACATCTAGCAATTCCTTCCCCTGCAGACTGACAATGCTGCTGTCCAAAGGTGTATCTGTTGCTCCTTCGTCTATCCAGTGAAGGCATTCTCATACAGGAGGGGTGTTACTGGCCAGATCATCAGGTGAAAACAGAGGGGAAAAAAAGTCTAAAAATAAAAAACTAAGGCAACCACCACATCTAATACTTGGTAAGCTGAAATATATAACATTTTTTATTTTAATACTGTTTTAAGCTGGCTATATCTAATGAACAAATAAGCTTTTTACAGCTTGCCAACATCCAAATAAACAAAGAGAAAGAATGAAACATAAAATAATCAGCGCACATTTGTATCCCTCTCCAGTTGACCCAACACTTGTAATCAACACATGAAAATGTATAAAAAAAAATAATACTATTATATCACAAACATCCAAAATTTCAATTGCTAATTAGATTGGTGTAAAAGATTGTTTTGTAGAAAAATTCTAAAGTGCAAAGGAGAGAAAAAAACAAAGCGCAAGTGCAAAATAAAAAAATCTTAAATGTCACAAAAACTGTGCAAATAGTTCATAAATTTGTTAATAATAAAAAACTGCAGGGTATCAATAAAAACTTTTCAATTCATATAGAAAAATCTTGTGAAAAAAATATTTAAGAAACAATCAGTTTATTAAAATCTCTCTCCGGCTCCAGCTGCGAGCCCAGAGTGTCAGACAATACTGCGTTGCGGTGTTGGTCGGTGTCCTGGCCCCGCCCTACTAGTTTCGTCACTCGATGTCCTCACAGAGCTGTCCGTGAGGACGTCAAGTGACGAAACTAGTAGCCAGGAGGCCGGCCAGGATGCCGACCAACTCCACAATGCAGTATTGTCCAACACTCTGGGCTCGCAGCTGGAGCTGGAGAGAGATTTTAATAAGTGATCCATGACTCAGTGACTCATTGATTATACGGATTTACACTATGGAATCCTTTTTAACCCAACCTGGTATACCTCTGCGAATATAATATCCATGGAGAAAGTGGAAAAAGCAAATCTGTGAATTTTAAACCATCCTGCTGGAGAAAATTTATACTATTTGAAGTGTGTTTGCTGGTTTATAATTTGACCGGCTTTATTTCTGGTGAGTCAGTTTGGGGGATACGGTGGAAGAAGCACACTGGGTGTTTTTTCATGAGTGGACACGGAAGAGAGAGCCTCGAATGAATTATATATTTCGGCACTGTTTGCACTTTGGGACTCTTTTACACTGATTGTTTCTTAAATAATTTTTTTCACAAGATTTTTCTATATGAATTGAAAAGTTTTTATTGATACCTTGCAGTTTTTTTAATATTAACACATTTATGAACCGTTTACACAGTTTTTTTTGACATTTAAGAATTTTTTGCTTATTTATTTTGGCACAGCGTACATTGCACTTTAGAATTTTTCTACAAAACAATCTTTTACACTAATCTAATTAGCAATTGAAATTTTGGAAGTTTGTGATATAATAGTATTATTTTTTTATACATTTTCATGTGTTGATTACAAGTGTTGGGTCATACAAACGTGCGCTGATTATTTTATGTTTCATCTTGATGTAGTACATCTGCAGTGAATAGTTTGTGGTGATTTTCCCTCTTTTTGTTTGACAATTTAACCATTGATTGCCGAGGCACTTGATCAAAAAAGTTTTTCCTTTTGCATAAAGAGAAAGAATATCTCACAAGGATACCCCTGTGAGTATAAGTGGACTTTAAATGCACAATATGAGATGTGTACACAAACATTTTTTTAAATAAAAATACAGTTTATTTTACAACTTTTATCGACTACATAGATGAAGATACTCTTCTCCGATAAGTGGTCAACCCGTTTCACTTAGTAGCTTCTTCAGGACCATTGTATTGTGAGGGTACAAGCAGAATTTATCTTAAAACAAAAAAACATTTGTTAGACACTGTACATATCATATAATATATTTAAATCTGTATGATCATATATAATGAATGCATATGGCTTACATTTGGCAGTACTTTCCTAATCCCTGGCATATACATCTGGGGGGCAGACACAGGGGTTTCATAGTCAGTCAAAAGCTTATGGTTTAAAGCCTGGAGGTAGATGATGGATTTTCTAAATTGAGCAGTATTTAAAGTTTAATATGTGTATCCTTAAACCAGTGAGCAAGACTATATTGGTCAAAATACAGTAACAAACTTAAAAAGGACTATGGATAAACAAGGAATCATTCATATAGATATGCCTAGTGCACCTGGAGGTAGTAGGAGCCATGAGTAAACACATTCCTGGTATATCCCCAGATGTATATATCAGGGATTAGGGAAGTAGCACCAAATGTAAGCCATATGCATTTGTTATATATAGTCATACAGATTTAAATATATGATACTGTGTACTAAAATTCTCAGAGCATTCAATAACTTGACAAATGTTGTTCAAAAGTAATTTGAACTTTGCACATTCCCACACAATACAGATTTACCTGCATGACACTTCTGCACTTCATAGCCAAACATCCCCTACCCACAGTTTTTATACCCCCCTAGCACCTGGGATTTTTCACCCAACCTACACATAAAATATGAGGGATCTCCCTCTTTCATTATACTCTACAAGATAAAAGCACCTTCTGCAAAACCAACCATATAATTAAATAGGAATCAGACTTTGACACCTCCTTCTCTCCTGCACAGTGGCGTGCCATCTTCAGTTCAATAGCTAGGACATCCCACTGCACTAGTCATCACAAAGTGACTATCAAAATTACCAACAGATGGTACTACACGCCATATAGGCTAGCCAAATTCTCCCCTTCTATCTCACCCTTGTGCTGGCAAGAATGCAGGCAAGTAGGGAACCTCATGCATGTTCTATGGAGCTTCCCCAGTCTTACTAGCTTTTGGTCTCGAGTGTTTCAATTGTTAGCCACATTCATTTGTATATTAAACAAACCTCAACCATCCTTGGCCCTGCCCCAATATTAGCATTGACTGTTATCCCCCCTCCCATCGACCCATAGTCACCCACATTCTTGTTTCAGCCAGGCTGACTGTCCTTAAGCATTGGAGGACAAATTTTACTCCCAATAACTCAGAGATAGTGACCATGATCAACTCTAACTATACCTTTGAATGTCTTTTAGCAGTTAACGCCCTCAAACATACACAATTGTGGAGCATATGGGTTAATAGACACACACTTCGCCCTTTATAACTTTGATGATTAATAAATGTAATGTAATATATGTAATTTACCTCATGCCCATCCCTTGTCATCATGGAGTCATGTGTTTGCACTGTGTGTCATGTTATATACTATTTACAGTTTCTCTCTGTCATTTCTTGTGATAATCAATAAAAATTATTGAATTAAAAAAAAAAAAAAAAAGTACTTGGTACAAATTTTTTTTAACATTCCATTTGATAATAAATAGACTATACCGAATGAAACATCCATCTTGCTACTTGAGATAATCACATCACTGAATTTTATACGAACATCGGCTTGACCCCCACTAACAAAAAATAAAATGAAACAACCTAGAAAAAAATCTTGATTTTGAGCAAAATTATACTAATATATAGCAAAGTTTAATTACATGTGCTAACTGCTTGTGAGTGGGAACAAAGTACTGTGCAACCTGGCTGTCCCACACTCCCACCAAATAAAATGAATGGCCAGCTGCATTTTTTCATTGAAATTTGGACCAGCAGATGCATTTTAGTGTTCTTAGGACATAATTTATTTCCATACTTAGTGTATAGGTTATTTACTGTATACAGTATTTTGACATCTTCTAAACTACCTGGACGAAAAAAAAAAACATTTAGAACACTTAAAAAAGCTGTGTTTTTTTATAAAATGCTGCTTTCTCTATATAATATTGAGAAATAAAAAAAATGGCATGATTTTGCTATGTGTGTTATGAGCCTCTGGAGAAAAAAGATACAAGTGATATTTCTCTGCTAATCAGAGGAAGAGAATCCTCATTTTTTCAGCAAAACCCAGCCTATCCAACAAAGATATGAACAGCATCATCCTTGACACACTTCAATAAAAGTATTACTTCTCCTGTGCACCAATGCGTGGCCTAGTGTCCCCTAATACAGTAACACCGCACTGGGAATATAAAGTTCATTCTTGACACACTTCAAATGTCACAAACAAACTAAGTACTAATTAACTTAAAAGGCAGCAGTGTGCTTTTTGGTGGGAAAATTAACAGAAAGTACCAAAGAGGGACCCGAAGGTGTACTGTAAAAAATGGTTCCACAAAAGGACAAACAGCAGTCTCACTCTTATTATTAAAAAAATTAAAAATGTAAATGCATAAATTAAAGTAGCAAAAAAATACTCCACCACTCAACATTAAAAATAGCTGACAAGATTGTTACATATATAACCTTTTTTCGGGCTCACAGTCATTCTCACATTTACCAACTAAAGATGTCACTACATAGATCTAAGCATATAATATGGCGGAACTTAAGGACATACTATAGGACTGGATAAGCGCTGGGGATAGCCACAATCAACTCAAAGCGAGGGTATAAATACAGCGACACCCAGCGGTCACTCAGCAGGCCCCCTATAAATCGTTTCCACCACTTAATTGTTTTGTGCCCCTGTAAGGGATACTGGTTTAGCAAAGTCCCACAGAGACCGAAAAGCATCCACCACATTAATGTAAGGACAGCAAGTTGTCCAAAGGAACTCTTGTATAATGTAGCATGTGTGGGAAAAGGGGCAATCTACTGATTTCCCAGTATAAAGAACAGCCGATAATTGTGCACATTTAGTAGTAGTTTCTCACAAGCACTTAGATGACAGTTAGTGAAGCAGCAGACAGGTGGCAAGAATAGATGGTTATTGGCAATAGCAAGCGGCAAAAGATGGAAAAGCAGCAGCTAGCCAGCATACGCTGTATTAGCTCATGGCAGACAGTCCAGTCCTATCCACCTTGCAAGCCGTTTCATACTTCCCTTCAGGTGCATCACTAGATCATATCCAGTCAAGGAATGTCACCACTCGCATATCACTGCAACACAGTGCTCACTACCTGCAACAGCCTTTGCTCCTCTGTCAAAGCTTGTCCTTCCATGTCTCCCGACAGGGCTGTTACCAGCGCCCACTCCGTCAGTTGGTCTCTGTCTCACTCTATCCACAAATATTGGTGATGTGGAACGGCATGATGGAAACACAGCATGGTATAGCCGAAGCGCGGGGGGGATGACGTAATCATGGCATCGTGTTTCACTCACAGGTCATGTGAGCTTCCTCAGAACAAGATGGCACTTGATCAGCTGGGGTTTAGAGGCACATAACTACAATTTCAGTATTCCCCTAGCAGAGGCCACCATTTTTCTAAAATTACAATCAACAATCGCCCACTTTATGACATTGGGGCTTTAAAGACTCATAATCTCAGCTTGGTTCTCTTTATCTATATTTCCTGTTGTGTTGAACTCACAATTGTTCAATATATTGAATAAGACAGTAAAACTGATCTTTTATTATTGAAACTTTGTTGTCGTCTATTTAATCACTATGTCAGAACCCATAGTGTCAGTCGGGTCGGAAGGGACTCAGGGTCCAGAAAGTGAGGAGGATTTGAACACACTCAGCAACCCCTGTGGGGGTCGTGCTACATTTGGGGGCTCGTCCAGGATCCCTGGTGCCACTTCAGCCCTGAGTGCCCCTACCCATGAACCAGTTTATGGGGGAAGCCTTGAGCCTGACTCTTGCCCGGTCCCTGGGCACGACTTCAAGGAGCTAATTTAGACCGGAGCATAGTCTTAGAGGTGACCGGGAGTGAGTGCACAGAAGCAGAAATTCAACGGTGGGTGCGAGCCTTAGCTCCAGACCAGGGAGTCTATATATTGGATGCCCGGGCCGATTACGGATTGGACACTGTTCAGGTACTTGTGGAGTGGCAAGAAAGTGTGCCCAAAGTATTCCAAGTAAATGAAGTGATGCTGGATGAGAAGGTCCCAGCTAAGGTGTTCTTTCCTTTAAAGAAGAAAGAGAGTAATGAAAGAAGATCCTCCTCGCCTCCAAACAGCCCCAGTCCTGGTCCAAGCTCTATGAACAAGAAGGTTGATAAAACAGCTATTCCTCCTGCCTCCTTCTATGCTGATATGAGTAGGCTGGTGGACAGTTTGGTTCTCAATGGGGCCAGTGGAGCTGGACAAAACTACCAGAGGCTACGTTTCTTCTCAGGACAATTGCCTACCCCTGTAGGAGAAGAAGACTCCGAAAGCTGGATGAGCCGGGCCACTCAGGCAGTAGATGAGTGGAGCATGTCCGAGGCAGTGAAGAGACAGAGACTGAGTGAGAGTCTAAGAGGTCCTGCTGCTGAAGTGTTTCGAAATTTGAGAATGGGCAATAAGAACTGTACTGCCGAAAATAACTTGGGCGCTCTTTTTGATGTGTTTGGATGAGTGGAAACCACGGATTTGCGGTATAAATTCAATCACACTCACCAGCAGAAGGGAGAGAGACTGTCTGAATATATCTCCCCGGTCGACAAAATGTTGCACCAGATTCTGTTGAAGAAGGACATTAATCCTAAGGAGGCTGATTGAGTGCGATTGGACAGAGTGTTGCAAGGGGCCCGACCTAATCATCCCATTGTTCTGAAGTTGCTGTTGAAAGGGGTCAAGGACACCCCCATGTATCCTGAGCTCATGAGGGAAGTTAGAGAAGAGGAAGCCCTGTTGGAGGAGAAGAGCCAGGGGGTAAAGGACCTATTGAACAATGAGGGGAGAAGAGAAAGGGCTGCAGCCTGACTGGTGTGAGTGGAAAATAGCCTCTCGGAGGACAAAAGTGAGATGTAGCTGGAAGTAAATCACCAGGAAGATACTGGGGAGAAAAAGAAACCAAATGACAATTCACATTCTACTGACTTAATGCTCCAATAGGTACACTAAGGCCCTGTTGGACACGCGTGCCCAAGTAACGTTGCTTTATCAAGACTTTTATCATAAACATTTGAAACATATCCCTCTGTGCAAGCTGGAAGACTTAGAAATCTGGGGCTTGAGCCCTCATAAGTTCCCTTATGATGGGTACATCCCTGTGAAGATTTCAATTCAGCCCGCAGCTGGGATGAAGATGGAGGTGTTTGACACATTAGCTGTGATGTGTCCATGACCTCCGGGTGCTAAGCAAAATTTGTTGATTATTGGGACCAATACGGATTTGGTCCAAAGAATGCTCACCCCATTGGCTTTGAGGGGTTCACCAGAGGAAGAGTTGCATCCACAGTTGAGACAGGCATTTCAGCGAGTGTTGCAAGAACAGAAGACCCCTGTTGAAGGAGTGGGGAAACTCTGGCGGTTGGACACCAGGGAACGCGTGTTGCAACCAGGAGAAAGAGCTTGCATGAGGGCTATGGTGAAGCTGTCTTGGGATCAGCCAGGTCTATTCATGATATTGGAAGGAGATCTGCTGTGAGAAGACAGTGGGATAGAGTTGGTCCCTGAAATAGTCCCGACTAAAGTTCTGCGGCAAAATGGGAAGGTCCCTGTTAGTGTTCGAAATGTCACAAAACAGCCCGTCAGTCTAAAGCCCCGGATGGTGTTGGGGCGGGTGAGTGCTGCTATGCCTCTAAACCCATCAGAGTTAGAAGAAGAGGGAGACAAGACTAAGGAGTCAGAAGATACCCTCACCCGATCTGGAAGTGATCTGGAAGATCTACGGGAGCAATTAGCAGAGTTTAAAAAAACTGGCGTCATTCGGGAGTCTCGTAGTCCTTGTGCCTCTCCTATAGTGGTGGTTCGCAAGAAACATGGAACCGTTCAAATGTGTATTGATTATCGCACTCTGAACCGCAGGACCTTTCTGGATCAGTATATTACCCTTCGGATCGAAGATGCCCTACAATGTCTGCCTGGGGCCAAGTGGTTCAGTGTGCTAGATTTGAAGACTGGATATTACCAAATACCCATGCATCCAGATGATTGAGAAAAGACTGCCTTTATCAGCCCACTGGGGTTTTATGAGTTTAATTGGATGCCACAGGGGTTAGTAGGGGCCCCAGCCACCTTCCTGCGTCTCATGGAGAATACAGTGGGCGACATGAACTTAATTGAGGTTCTTGTGCACCTAGATGACATTATTGTTTTTGGGAAGACATTAGAGGAGCATGAGGCTCGCTTGGAGAAAGTCTTCCAGAGACTTTATGAAGAGGGATTGAAGCTATTCTCAGAGAAATGCCAATTCTACCATCTGGGGCATGTGACGTCTGCTGCGGTAGTATCCACTGATTCTAAGAAACTTGAAGCTGTCACTACCTGGCCAAGGCCTACAACTGTTAAAGAGCTGAGATCTTTCTTAGGGTTTTGCTCCTACTTTAGAAGATTTGTAAAGAACTTTGCACAGATAGCCAAATCACTGAATGAATTTCTGAAGAAGGAAACAGGAGAAGAAGATCCACCCGTCAAGAAGGCTGAAGTGCTCAAGAAGGGGCCTCGGAGGTCAAAGGAGTCCATTCAAGCCCAGTGGAATACTAAATGTGAACAGGCTTTTTGGAAATTGAAGGACAGCCTCACTAAAGCTCCTGTGTTGGCTTACGTGGATCCAGCAAAGCCATATGAGTTGCATGTGGATGCCAGTCAGGATGGATTGGGTGGAGTATTGTATCAAGAAATTAAAGGGAGGCTGCGTCCTATAGCCTATATCAGTCATAGTTTTTCCCCTTCAGAGAAGGATTAAGCTGGAATTTCTGGCCCTCAAGTGGGCTGTGGTGGACAAACTGAGAGATTATCTCTATGGAGCCTACTTCGTGGTCAAGACTGACAATAATCCTCTGACTTATCTGCTGACAACGGCCAAGTTGGATGCCACAGGGCACAGATGGTTGCCGGAACTTTTAGAGTTTCAGTTCAGTCTGAAGTACCGACCCGGAAAAGGAAATTTGGATGCTGATGCACTATCCAGACATCCACATCCCTCAGATAGAAGAGAACGTGAGTGGATACACTTAACCTCGAAAGGATTGCAAGCGTTAGGGTGTGGAATACCGTCTCAAGGAAGCTTTGGGAGCTGAAGTAGCGGGAGTTTCTCCCTCAGGAGTACCCCAATGCTATTGTGATTTGACTCAAGTAAGGAGCACTGAGCTCCCTCAGCTGACCAGAGAAGACATGAGAAGAGCTCAAGGAGAAGATCCTTTGGGAGCTGTGGTAAAGAAAGTTTGAAGACGGATAATCCCAAGATCCTGTTGGAAAGTCCCATTATCGGGGCCAAGGTGGTCCATCGGGACTGGGAAAGGATGAAGATAAGAGATGGGATTATATACCGCATAAACTCAGTGGAAGATTCGGAGTCTGTCAGTTGCTGTTACCTGAGAAGCACCGACTGACTGCTTTGGCTGCCCTACATGATTCTCATGGCCATCTGGGACCTGATCAAACTTTCCAGTTAGTGAAAGACAGATTCTATTGGCCCTTCATGAGGAAGGAGGTAGAGGCTTACTGTCATTCCTGCATCTGGTGTATTCAAAGGAAGACTTTACCCCACAGAGCTGCTGCCATGGGTCATCTGCAAAGTCATGGACCTATGGAGTTGGTGTGTATTGAGTTCCTGTGTCTCGAACCTGACTTGGGCGGGCGTAGTAACATTTTGGTTGTGACAGACCATTTCACTAGGTATGCTCAGGCTTTCCCTACTCGGGATCAGAAGGCTGGTACTGTGGCTAAAATTCTGGTCAAAAAATTCTTTGTTCACTATGGCCTAACTCATTCTGACCAAGGTCGAGATTTTGAAAGCAAATTAATCAAAAAATTGTGTGGGTTACTGAAGATACAGAAATTGAGGACTACCCTATATCATCCTTAACCACTTACCGCCCGCCCGCCGTCATATGACGGCGGGACGGTGCGGCTATTATCCTGGGCGGACGTCATATGACGTCCGCCCATTCAAGCAGGGCAGGCGCGCCATCGCGGGCGCGCCGCCGTGCACTGCCGGTGTCGGCGTGTCCCCGGGACACAGCCGGTCACCGGCAGGGGGGAAACAGCCAATAGGCATGGCTGTTTCCCACGTGATCGGCTGTGTTCCAATGACACAGCCGATCACAATGGAGGCACCCGGGAGATGACCGCGCATGCGCGATCGGGAGCGCGCAGCGCGGTCATGTCGGTGGCACTGTGTTCCGTAGGAACACAGCTGTCACCGGCGGTAGTAAACAGTCACTGACAGTGACTGTTTACTATGTGATCGGCTGTGAATCCATTCACAGCCGATCACAAAATGTAAACAAAGAGCAGTAACTCAGTGTTACTAGCTCTTCTCCCCTCATACAGCTTCCAGTATGAGGGGAGAAGAGCTAGAAACAGTGAGTTACTGCTCTGTACACATGTCAAAGTAAAATCACACTAATAAAGGTCCCTCCACACAGTCCTCAGCCCCCCAATGTCCCCTGTCACCCAACAGTCACCTCATCAGTGCCCAGAAATTGACACCCATAAGGCTACGTTCACATGTGAGCGTAGCGATCGCGGGCAGAATCACTGCGATTCTGCCCGCGATCCGGAAATCATTGCAAATTGCGGGGCGCCTGTGCGTTGCCCGTTTTTTGCAATAGCACCCCAAACGCTGTGCGATGTTGCCGCCATTTCCGCCTGCCAAATCGCGGTAACATCGCGCAAACATCGCATGAAGCCCAAAAAAGGTACAAGAGTTTCTTTGGGGCGTCATGCGTTGTTTGCGTGATGTTACCTCGATTCGGCAGGCGGAAATCGCTGCAACATCGCACAGCGTTTGGGATGCTATTGCAAATCACGGGCAACGCACAGGCGTCCCGCCATTTGCAATGATTTCTGGATCACGGGCAGAATCGCAGTGATTCTGCCCGCGATCGCTACGCTCACATGTGAATGTAGCCTAAAGTTCACCGATCACCAGAGACTGCCATCAGTACCGCCATGCACCATCGCCCGTCACCTGTCACCCATCAGTGACCATCGCCCGTCACCTGTCACCCCATCAATCACCGTCACCTGTCACCCCATTAGTCATCGTCACCTGTCACTCCATCAGTCACCGTCATCTGTCACCCTATCAATCATCGTCACTTGACACCCCATCAGTGATCGTCACTTGTCACCCCATCAATCATCGTCACATGTCACCCCATCAGTGATTGTCATCTGTCACCCCATCAATCATCGTCACTTGTCACCTCATCAATCATTGTCACCTGTCACCTCATCAATCATCATCACCTGTCACCCCATCAGTCATCGTCACCTGTCACCCCATCAGTCATTGTCACCTGTTACCCCATCAGTCATTGTCACCTGTTACCCCATCAGTCATTGTCACCTGTCACCCCATCAGTCATTGTCACCCCATCAGTCATCGTCACCTGTCACCCCATCAGTCATCGTCACCTGTTTGCCATATACATGCAATCACTTACTGACCGCCTAACGACTATATGCGTCGGCCATTAAAAGCTAAATACTGGGGTTATGGCAGCAGATAGCCCCCATAACCCCAGTATTTTTTGAAACGGCGGGCGGTCGGCTTTCAGATAAGGGTGGTCCCAGTGGCGGATTCGCCGCGGAATTACCCTTACGGTGCAGGGGAAGAGGTGCCCCCCCCTCCTGCCACGTCCCAGACGTATTCCCAGCTTACCGGACCCGCCGGCAGCGGGGAAAACTATCCGGTCCCGGATCCTCAGAGACAGGAAGTCGAGTGAGGGCAAGATGGCCCTCACTCAACTCTATGGTCTTGGAGGACCGGAGCTACGTCAAAAGACGTTGCCTAGCAACCGGTTTAAAGGGCCGCTTTTTTTTTTTGCTTTTTTTTTTTTCCTCTTTCAACAATTTTTTTTTTGCTTTTTTAGTGTGGCTGTGAGGTCTTTTTGACCCCAGATCTCACAATAAAGAGGACCTGTCATGCCTATTTCTATTACAAGGGATGTTTACATTCCTTGTAATAGGAATAAAAATGATCAAAACATTTTTTTTTTAAACTGTGTAAAAATAAAAAAAATAATAAATAAAATAAATAGGAAAAAAAAATAAATAAAGTGCCCTGTCCCCGTTAGCTTGCGCGCAGAAGCAAACGCATACGCAAGTCCCGCCCACATATGTAAACGGTGTTCAAACCATACATGTGAGGTATTGCCGCGATCGTTAGAGCGAGAGCAATAATTTGAGCCCTAGACCTCCTCTGTAACTCTAAGCTAGTAACCTGCAGAAATTTTTAAAATGTTGCCTATGGGGATTTTTAAGTACCAATGTTTGGCGCCATTCTGTGAGCATGCACAATTTTGAAGCATGACATATTGGGTATCTAATTACTCGGCGTAACACTATCTTTCACATTATGGAAAAAAATTGGGCTAAATTTACTGTTTTCTTATTTTTTAGTTCAAAAAAGTGAATTTTTTTCAAAAAAATCGCATTTGGAAGACTGCTGCGCAAATATGGTGTGATAAAAAATATTGCAACGATCTCCATTTTATTCTCTAGGGTCTCTGCTAAAAAAAAAATATATAATGTTTGGGGGTTCCAAGTAGTTTTCTAGCAAAAAAAATGATTTTAGCTTGTAAACACCAAGTGTCAAAAATAGGCCCAGTCTTAAAGTGGATAAATGGACAACTTTGTGTAAAGCGCTACTTGGATGTTAGGCCTATGTATGTGGCCAGGCTGTGAAAAAGTGTTACACATGTGGTATCGTCATACTCAGGAGGAATAGCAGAATGTATTTTGGGGTGCAATTTTTGCTATGTACATGCTATGTGTTAGAAATATTGCATAAATGGACAGCTTTGTGTAAAAAAAATGTGTTTTCATTTTCTTTCCACATTTTCCAAAAACTTGTGGAAAAAAATGACATATTCAAAAGACTCATTATGCCTCAAAAATTATACGTTGGGCTGTTTGCTTTCCAAAATGGGGTCATTTTATGGGGGTTTCCATTGTCCTGGTGCTCCAGGGCCTTCAAAAGTGCAAGGTTGTCAGGAAATTATACGTGTAATTTGTGCTCCTAGAATGCCGGACGGGGCTACTTGGATGTTAGGCCTCTGTATGTGGCCAGGCTGTGAAAAAGTCTCACACATGTGGTATCGCCATACTCAGGAGGAGTAGTAGAATGTGTTTTAGGGTGTATTTGCAAGTATGCATGTGCTGTGTGAGAGAAATAACCTGTTAATACGGCAATTTGTAAAAAAAAAAAAATCATTTTTGCAAAGCATTGTGGGAAAAAATTACAACTTCAAAAATCTCACCATGCCCCTTATTAAATACCTTGGAATGTCTACTTTCCAAAAAGGGGTCATTTGGGGGGTATTTGTACTTTCCTGACTTTTTAGTGTCTCAAGAAATGAGATAGGCCTTCAGTACATCAGGTGTGATCAAGTGTGATCAATTTTCAATGATTCGCACCATAGCTTGTGGACTCTATAACTTTCACAAAGACCAAATAATATACACTTACTTGGGTTATTTTTACCAAAGATAAGTAGCAGTATAAATTTTGGCCAAAATTTGTGAAGAAAAATTACTAATTTGCAAAATTTTATGACAGAAACAAAGAAAAATGCGTTTTTTCACGATATTTTCAGTATTTTTTTTTTATAGCACAAAAAATAAAAAACCCAGTATTGATCTAATGCCATCAAAAGAGAGCTCTATTTGTGTGAAAAAAAGGACACAATTTTTGTATGGGTACAGTGTTGCATGACTGAGTAATTCTCAGTCAAAGTGTGAGAGCGCTGAAAGCTGAAAATCGGTCTGGGCAGGAAGGGGGTGAAAGTGCACTGTAGGCAAGTGGTTAACGGACCCCCCCGCGCGTGTGACCAGCGTACCCGATGTCCGCCGGTCACTCGGCGATCGGCGGGGGGAGAGGGAGAATGTCAGGCAGCTTGTGTAAACAAGCCACCTGTCATTCTCCTCGCTGTAAAAACACTGATCACATGGATCTACTATGTAGATCCGTTGATCAGTGTCCTTACAGCTCAAGCCACAGCCAATCACAGTAGAAAGCACGCCCCTAGGGACACACACAGCCCCTCCCTCCCAAATAAAGTTAACCCCTTCACTACCAGTGTATTTTTACAGTAACAGTGCATATATATAGCACTGATTACTGTAAAAATGTCACTGGTAACCCCAAAAGTGTCAAAAATGTCAGTCAAGGGTCTGATCTGTCCGCCCCGTACCGCAAAAAAAATCGCAGATCGCCGCCATTACACGTTAAAAAAAAAAACACCAAAAATGACAGAAATCTTTACTACCTTTGTTAGTAAACGCGATAACTTTTGCGCAAACCAATCAAAATACGCTTTTTGCGATTTTTTTTTACCAAACATAGGTAGCATAAAACAAATTGGCCAAAAATTTAAAAAAATTTTGATTTTTACATTTTTTTATTGGGGAATTTCATATAAAAAAATGTGAAAAATATTGTTATTTTTGCAAAATGTACGCTCTTTTTTTGTTTATAGCGCAAAAAGTAAAAATCGCACGGGTGATCAAATACCACCAAAAGAAAGCTCTGTTTGTGGGAAAAAAAGGACGCCAAATTCGTTTAGATACAGCGTCGCACGACCGCGCAATTGTCCGTTAAAGTCACACAGTGCCGAATCGCAAAATACCCCCTGGTCGTTTAGCAGGAAAATCCTCCGGGGCTTAAGTGGTTAAGGAGATGCTCAACCTGAAAGGTTTAACCGCACATTGTTAAACAAGCTTGGAACATTGCCGTATGAAAAGAAGCAACGTTGGAGTGAATATGTCCCAGTGTTGGCGCACGCTTACAATAGTACTATTAATGACTCTACCAGATATTCTCCTTATCTGTTAATGTTTGGCAGAGAAGCTTGGTTACCTGTAGACCTGGCCTTTGGGACTTCATCTGATCATACCTCATGAAAAAGCTATGGAAGTCTCTGCCATTAGGGAACAGCGGAGCAGGAAAAGTTTTGATTTAAAAGTGAGAATACAGGACTTGCAACCAGGTGATAGGGTGCTCTTGCGAAATTTGTGAGTACCTGGAAAACACAAATTAGCTGATCGTTGGTGCCCTCAGCCCTTTGTTGTCCACAAGAAACTACCTGGGTTGCCTGTTTATCAAATTCACTCTGAGGGGAAAGTGGGGCCTCTTAAAGCCTGGCATCGGAATCATTTATTGCCTCTTATCACTTATGAACTTTCACCATAATTTTCTTTGATAAAGGATTAGTTTCTATACATATTATTTGTATATGGACTTTTTACTGGATCTTTCACATTTAATTTATACATATAATTATATGTGTATATACTATACTTTTTTGATTTTTCACCTTTCCACCAATTCACTTGCTATATCTTCATTAGCATACCTGAGATCCCTTTTTTTCTCAGATCACTTTATATCATTTATTTATTTATACTTTCTCTGCCAATTGACAAATTGGCTTCACCTAGCAATTAGCTAGTTTGCACACATTGCTCTTAATATCAATTTATTTATCAATTTTTTCACTATATTTTATCACTGGATGCTCACCTAGCTTTAAATGTATTTAATTTCACTGTATTTATTTATTTATTAATTATATATATATATATATATATATATATATATATATATATATATATATATAATTTATATATATATTTATATTTTTAATACGGTCACTGTCACTTTATTGCACCTACTCACTATTATATATTAATGTGCATTTTTTATTGTATTACATTATTATCAACTGTTTTAGCTATTGGTTCATTGTACTTATTTATATTAATTTGACACTTTCAATGATATACCGTATCTGATTTACCATCATTACTGATTGAAACACTATATCTGGCAGCGCCATCCACCTCACCATCCATTATATATCTGAATATAGCTTCCACACTATATTTCGAGGTAGGCTGCAGCCATTTTCTTCTTTCATCCATTAGCGCGGAATCCCCAATTTTTTAGTTTTATAGGCAATTGTTAGACAGTACCTTCATTAATCAATTATCAACTGCAATTAGTTCCACACAAGACTGTTGTTAGTTTAATTTGTTGATATTTTATATGCCAGTCAGACTCTTCTTTTGAAGCCCTGTCATCTTTGGGGACCAAAGATATTCAAGTGGGGGGAGCCAGGTGAAGAAATCAATTCCGGTGTGATTAAGCCTGATGTCCCTTTAATATCTGGGCTTCTGTTAAGAGACTGGTGTGTTGGATTATGAGAAATATAGTCATGAAGAGGGTGAAGATTGTGGATGGCACACTGGATTGGACTCTACTCCCAGGGAGCTGTGGGTTCCGTGGGGACTGATGGAAGAGTTTGTAAATTGTGGGCGGGACCAACGGTTCGCTCTCTTGCCTCGGGGACAGCGTGCTGTGGGGAAGGAGGAGGAAGAGCTGCTGTAAAGGAGGAATGATCTATTGAAGTAGCAATTAATATATTATTCCTCATCCAAAGCTGTAATACATTAACATTTGTTTATCTTTTTGAAAATTTAGGATTCTGAGTCTTGCGCCCTCTTTATGACATTGGGGCTTTAAGGACTCAGAATCTCAGCTTGGTTCTCTTTAGCTATATTTCCTATTGTGTAGAACTCACAATTGTTCAATTTCTTGAATAAGACAGTAAAACTGCTCTTTTATTATTGAAACTTTGTTGTCGTCTATTTAATCACTATTTCAGAACTCATAGTGTCACTCGGGTCGGAAGGGACTCAGGGTCCAGAAAGTGAGGAGGATTTGAACACACTCAGCAACCCCTGTGTGGGTCGTGCTATATATATATATATATTTGTACAGTATATTGTGCCTAAGCGTGTGTACATAAAGCCATGTGGCATAGATATGATTTCCAACTGTAGGCTTAATGTAAGGTTTCAATACACATACTTTTCTCTCAGTGGTAGTATCTCAACTATTCATTGATGCTATAATTATTTTGTCCATTTCACAAGTTTTCTGCAGATTGATTATTCTTTTTGCTGTAACCGTGGTTTTCAGTGTAATCTACATGAGTGGGGTGAAGGGCATAATTGTGTTAATATCCTCTGGGTACATGCTCTATAATAAGGCAGAGCCATTAAATCCCATTACTTCATCTTGCCTATGGCTCCTACAAATATATGTGTGATCCACACCTTCTATCCCCTGTGAGCATCAATTGCTTTGCTGTTTCCATGTAAATTGCGGAAAGAGAAAAAAAAAATAAGTCTCATTACAATATCGGCTTGTAGTCATAATCACCCATTACAATGACTGACAATTTGTGCAGATAAAATTGTATCTTTCTTTCTTTTCCCTGCAGCATGAAAGGCATTTTATATTACAGTAGACTGACGCACAATCATCTAGTTAATATGTGAATAATAAGGAAAATAATATTTCAACCAGTAATTAATTAATTGATCAGAACACACTTTCCTAAGCCACAAAACCAAGTTTCAAGCAAAGAATAATGTAACCTAGGGCTTCCAATAAGAAACAATAAACCATATCAGTTACGGAAGATCTGGACTGAAAGAAAATGAATGCAGTTTTCTTCCGAATTTGAACATTCTGATAATACTAGTGTCATTGGTGTCCTGCTGACCCAGTAGCTTCAATACTGTATTATTTTAAAGCACAGACCCTGGACAAGTTTGTCAGATCAGGCATTCAGACTTTCTGATCTCATGTTTGTTATGGGTCAGTGATTTAGGAACTATTGAAGCCAGAGACAGCTAGATAATGTTCTTAGAAGATGACATCCCGTGTACATCGCCTGCTTGTGACTTCGCCATCAGGACATTTTCAAATCCATATAACTAACATTTTCCACCTAATATGCAACTTTCATTATCTCTGACTGCCATACCGAGAAAGTAATTTAAAGAAAACTAAACCAGATTCTGTTTCAAAGCAGCATAAAGCAATAACAAGTAAATTCATGGTGAGCAATGAATTGTGGAATTCTTTAGAGCTTTACATACCAGATATGCAGTACTATGTCTAAATTATTTCATCTATGTTTAGTTTCAAAATAGGGAGTTAAGAGACTGAATTTCCTTTTAGAATTAAGAATATTCAGGGTAATTTGATTTCCCACGTATTTATCATAATCACCTGATGTTCCGGTTTGTCATCTGCAGTAGTGTCGGTAAAATTAGAATTTCCTGATGATATTATGTCCTATGTTTTAACCGAATTTGGCCACACATTTTACCGTGGCCTTTTGGGGAAATAAACTGCCAGATGTCACTACAAAAAGCTAAACTCAGTGAATTGGCTATGAATGGTAGATTGGAAGTAAGTTCAAGGTAACCATAGTTCTATAATTTCCATTTTTTTTCTATGTCTTGTTCCTAGCCGTCCATTATTCACATACTATTATGTTTACATCTTCCCTCTTATATTAAGTTTCTCCTTTCCTTATAATTAAGTGGAACTAAACTCTCTCAATCAACATTAATGATTTGTAATCATTTTGCTGCTATCCTTAGTAAATAGATAAGAAGGTATATTCTACTTGTTTTAAACCTTTTTTTTATGTTTTTTTTCTTTCAGTTGCTTCCTGGTTTCTGGCCTAGGCCAAAATTATGTTATACATCCCAGGAGTCTGAATGGGCAATTTTTTTAAATCTGGAATGGGGGAGGGGCTTTCTCAGCTAAGCACACCCTCCTGCCTGCGTTCCTGAGCTATGGGGAGACGGATTCCATTAAGTAAATGCTACATAAAGTGTCTGTCCTTACCTGAGATGACCATGGCTAGAAATGCTGGGGGGGTGTTTTTCAAAGTGATTTCTCAATAAAATAAAGCATGGAGACATAGATGGATGGGTGAGTTTGCTTTAAATATTAAAAAAAAAGTAATTCATTAGCGTTTGTAGTTTGTGGTGCTCAGTTAAAGTGGTTCTAAAGGCTCAAGTTTTTTACCTTCATGCATTCTATATACATCGGGTCTCTGTGGGTGAATAGACACGCAGAGCAGCGGCTCGGGAGGGAGCCTACTGTAATGCCCCTATACCAAACTGCTTGCTCTGGGTGCAATCAGTAGGAGGGAGGGGCCAGGAGCACAGGTAGGGGGCCCAAGAAAAGTAGGATCGGGGCTGCAAAACCACAAGTAGCGGGTAAGTATAACATGTTTATTATTTTAATGTAAAAAATCCAAAGCTTTAATATCACTTTAAAATTAAATTCCACTTTACCAATGTAAATGTTTCAGCTGATACATCTGTATTTACAGGATTTCGATAACACAGTGCTATATAGAAAGATTTGTGGTAATTTACACAGCAATAAGCATACTGTATATTTAAGAAAATATCAATTATTTTCCTCTTATCGGACACCAAAGGTTTAGTGGGGTATAAAAAATAAGCAAACTTTTACCAACAGAAATAGCTCACAGTACAGTTTTTGTTACAGAATAGGTAACCTGCTGAATGATCTGAAATAGAGTAGAAACAGAATAACTGTAACTTGCAGTTTACTAAATAGGTGCAGGGTTAGAATCAATACCGTATAACAGGTTTAAATAGGAAGGCACAGAGAATGCATACACTGCAAAACAATATAAAATAGATTATAAAAGCTGCATAAACATGGACTCTTCACAACAATGTCTTTGTAGCTGCATTGTTCAGACAAGCCATGTGCTTTTAGACTAATGTCAGGTTGTCTTCCCACTGGTTCTGACAGTGGAGGACCTCTCATCTGGCTGCAGATCCCTTGCTCAGCTCCCTCTACCTCATCCGGTGTGGCCTCTCTGTGCTGCTGAGGGAGGGATGCTCAAAATATTATCTTCCCTAGGCATCTCCAGATCCAGAAAGCCAACAGGTTGAGGGAAATTGAGCTAAAGGGGCTGTATCTGAGCATGGTGAGTAAATGGGCATTCTGCTACACAATGAAATTATAGCTAATCCTATTATTTGATTGTGTACATGTGTGTGTCTCATAAAGGGAATAGCAATATTTTTGAATAATAAATATGTTAAAATAAACATAGCAGTGGACTTTATTGTTGTAGATGTAGAACAGTAAACTTTATTGTTGTAGATATAAAACCTAGATGGTTGACATTTCGTTTTCTAAAGCACCATATACCATAAACAATTGCTATTGTTATTTTCTATAAAATAATTTTTTTTTTTTTTTTTACCTTTCCTTCATTGTTTATTACATCTCAGTATTGCTGATCCTCCCCAACCTCTTTGCAACCACTTCTGGTATACATGTGCACTGGCAGGATGTTGGAAATTGGGCAGGACTTCCTTAAAGGTGACAATTGTGAAATATGCCTGCACAATGAGAATAGCCGTGTATAATCTTCATTGAAAGCACATGTGACAGGGTGACTATGAAGGGTAACAGTTGGCACATAGGAACAGAGCAATGGCACCCCATAACAGGAAATGCCTATACACATACTTTAAGGAAGGATCAACAAGTATAATTTTAATGAAAGCTGTAGGTTTAAAAAAAATGAATATGACTTTTGAAATAGTCGAAAAGTTGAATAAAGACACTTTCCTTGCACCTGATTTGTATTCTTTACAAAGTGAAATGTTACAACATTTACATGTATTAAGAAAAATACGTGGAACAATTAGGGAAAGAAATTAAGGAAAAAAGTGTTTCTTGGTTTGAAGCAATAGGATAATATGCATTCAATTAAGATGAAAACACTGCCCAACATTCTATGCATACTAAATGATAGTCTGTAGAAAAAGCATTTATATTAACTGTTATACCCACCAGCATAGCTAGATGGTTGGTACACTTCATAGACAATGGCATTAGCTATTTGCACACAACCCTTTGTAAAGATTTTGTTACACCTGTTCATTCAAGCACATATTAAAAAACCTCCAGTGCCCTATGATCATTTATTTTAGAGTAATTTTACTGGTCACACTGAGCCCTACATATCCAACAGCACCCTATGATCTGCATGGCATAGTAAACTAAAGAATGAGAGCCCTGCAAACCACATGCACACTTTTTTATTTTACATCACTGAAGAGTCATGCCCTGATGACAAATGCAGTGGCATGAAATGGTGTTCTCTATGTAACCCAATGAAGGGCAGCACTGCTCTGCACCATGTACCAATTTCTTGCTTTGCTTGACCATCACACAGTAGAAGTGCTCTCCACTCTATGGCCATAGTCAAATTCAGTGGAATGAAATAAGTTACACATGATGTATAAAATCTGGCATTGCTTTTTTACTTCTCCTGCACTTAGAAATAACTTTTGTCATTTTCATGTTTTCGAGAACCTGTCACCCACCTTGTCCTCTTACACATGCAGGGTGATCATCAGTGACCTGGCTGGTGGAAGCAGACAAACAATAATCCTAATTAAACAGTGTCTAATTAGTTTCTTTGCTGGGAGAAAATAAATTCTTATGCAGAAACATAAACTGGGCAATATAATTACCCTACGCTGGATGAGGAACTGACTGAGTACAATATATACTGTATGCTTATATATATGCAAAGGAAAGTGGAAGTGGTATTGCTATCTTATCTTACGGTATTGATGTTATATACCTGTGTTTTTAATCAAGCTGGCAGAAATGTCAAAATGTTTTGGACCCCCCGAAAAACGTTAGCTATTCGTTCGATTGCCTCCCTGACCAATTTACATTTTTATTACAATATATATGTATCAGGCCCAGTTTGGTCCCTTCTGTAGAAATCTGCCCTTGGGCAAGTGAAATGCATAATCCGCATAACCTCACATTACATCTGCACAACTCTTGCATCAGTGGGTGGCTTCCACAAAAGCAGCGATTGTCAGATTTTGATGTCTTATATTGTACAATCAATCCATAGCCCATGTCTTCTACCACAGACTACATGGGCAATTCATGAAAAAAACATTATTCTCAGTAAAGCATATAACATTGTATTGTTCTGAGTCACAACCACCTTGCCATTAGCATTTCACTAGCAGAACCAGCTTCATCAAGTGTGGTGCACTTCTACTGAATTAAGAACAATGGGTGGGTCATTAACATCAGATGCCCTTTTTGGATGATATGGTTAAATCTGAGATCAGGGAAACCCCAGCTAAAGAGTAGGATGGACTACAGTCTCACATGGACCCCCCCCCCCCCCCAGTGGTAGACCTAGGATTTCTGTCCCCTCTTTGATTCAATCCTTGCATTCATGGGATTCATTGAAATACTCTTGTAAACTTCTCTTGGTCCACCTATCCCTTTCAGGCATCCTAGACACCCCCCCTCCCCCCAGTTTCTCCCGGCCCATTATAACCCCATTGCCAATCGCTGGCGGCGTAGAAAGGGAGTAAAATATGTCTATGAGCTTTTTGCCCTTGATGACATCAAATCTATTCATTACCTGCAGGAACTTTGGCAATTGTCAACCAAAGAAGCCTTTCGTTACGTCCAACCTACATGCCACATCCGCAGCTTACGCAGGCATCAAACAGGACCACCCAAACATTTGATTTAAGTGAAGAATTGCTCCTCGAAAAGATCCTTACTCAAATTTCTCAATCTTTCATATGGTAAAGTGGAAAACTAAACTTGGCACAACCCTGGATCAAGAGGACTGGAATAATATTTGGCTCGCAACATCTTGGCCCAAGACAACACCTACAAACTAATCTCTCAATGGTACATTATACATGACTGCATATCCAGGTTCGTACCTAACGCATCCTCTATGTGCTTTTAAGGATGTAGGAAACAGGGCACCCTACTCAATATCTGGTGGACCTGTCCTAAAGAGACCTGCTTCTGGATGTGAGTGTACGCTATGATCAGAACTGTCTTCAAGATTACTCTTGCCCACAACCCGTGGGAGGCCTTGTTATATAAACCTGTCCCGACTCTCATCAAGAACTAGAGGAGGCTAATGAGATTTATTTTCCTGGCTGCTCGACAAAAATTAGCCGGAGCCTGGAAACAACCATAGCTAAATTTTGCCAAAGTTAAGCAAAGGATTGAGAGGGCTATAGTGCATGAGAAGCTCACTTTCTTATTAACCAATACCCATGGCAAACTTTTTAAGATTTTGGACCTTTGGATAATATATATTGACCTCAAAATTTAGACAGTGCCCTGCTTTCGGTTTGGCAGGTCTTACAGATGGTCGCAGGTGTGTCCACTGGGCCAGCCATATGGGAGCCTCTTCTCGGCCCCGCTTTATTTTTTCCCTCTTTCTTCAAGCAAGCTTCAGCTCCCCCTTCTTTTCCTGTTCTTCTCTTTTTCTGTCTTTTTTGGCTACACTGCCTTTCCTTCCTTTTCTTGAGCTGCAGCCCCAAGCTATAGTTTACTGGCTTCCCTTCTCTTTCCCTTTTTATGGAGGCAAACATTATTGCCGGCAAGGAGCAAACCCCGTGGGCTATGTTTGCCAATTACTATCCATGGGGACTGCAGAACTTTTGTACTTTTTTAACATAAGCAACTTTCCTCTGTAACACCTCTCTGCTGCAATAATTGGGTACTCCATGTGCCCCTCTTTCATTGTTTAGTTCCCCTCTTGTTGTGCTATTGTATGCTGTAAAAACAAAAACTAATAAATTACCAAATTCTTTGTGAAATAAAAACAAGGGTGGACAGAATTAACTGAAACATCTCTAAAAATGTAAATTGTCTGCAGCAAACAAATGCTTGCTTTCATCCCCTGTAATATACAAACATGGCAGCTGATATTTGATTAGCTTCTGTGTCATTTGCCATCTCCAATGCAAGTCAAAAGCAAGCCTGCACCAAGAATGTAGTCTTTGTCCGTTATTGAAGTGTGTTTTCGAACCAGCAATTAAAGAAAGGTGTTGGAGGTCACATCTGAGCATGTGATTCTCTGACCTATATATTTCATGAATCTTGTCAAATGTGTTAGTCATAAACATCAAATACAAGTGCCCCCTTGTATATTCACTGATTAGCTGTGCGTGTAAAGTACATCCATGTATGTTATTAGCCCATAGAGAATTCAGGATGATTCACCACACATAATAGCTACAGAATCCATTATGTGTTTTATTCAAGATTTGCTTGAAAAATAACATTCACATCAAATGGATAGACAGCCTTTTCAAAGAGCTATGGCTGAAACTGCATCAAGCCGTTACCTCACATACCACATATTGTATTTGGAATATAGCCAGTATTACAAAGGATTAAATGAACATGCAAAAGCATACTTTGATATAATTTATCTCAAAGGAAAAAGTCTGTTCTATGTGCAAAGGCAGCAGTTTTCAGCTTTTGTATTGTGTCATCTTAGGACCCATGGGCGCTGGCACCTGAGCTTTAAGCAATAGGACAATGGTGCTGATAGAGAGAGATGTTATATTCTAAGGTCTGGCTTAGTAACCCTTCTTGAAAAGCTAACACTGACAGAGAGAGATGTTATATTCTAAGGTCTGGCTTAGTAACCCTTCTTGAAAAGCTAACACTGACCCTCATCCTAATGCTACCCTTAATACTCACTGACCCTAAGAGTAAAAATAACACTAGACCTCACTGTAACTTTAACACCAACCCTGCTTATAAACCTAACACTAAACCTGCATATAATCCTAATACTAACCCTAATACTAATACTAACTAGCATTAACCCTCCCTGTAACACTAGTCCTCACTCTAATGCTTCTGGTAATCCTAACACTAACCTTTACATTAACCATCTTGTGACAAATCTTTACTTTAACAACTTCAATACAGGGCCCTTTCATCCCCTTCCTGCCCAGGCCAATTTCCAGCTTTCAGCGCTGTCACACTTTGAATGACAATTGCACGGTCATGCTACACTGTACCTATATGAAATTTTGTATCATTTTTTTCCACACAAATAGAGCTTTCTTTTGGTGGTATTTAATCTCAGCTGGGTTTTTTATTTCTTACTAAAAAAAAAAGAAAAAAGACAGAACATTTTGAAAAAAAAAGTTTTTCTTATTTTCTGTCAGTAAATTTTGAAAATAAATTTTCTCCTTAATTGATGTGCCCTCATGAGGAGGCACTGATGGGCACTGATAGGCTGCACTGATGGGCCCGATGAGGTGGCATTTATGGGCACTGATGAGGTGGCACTGATGAGGAGGTACTATAATGCCGCACTGATGGGTACTGATAGGTGGCACTAATAGGCGGCACTGATGAGCACTGATAGGCGGCACTGATGGCACTGAAAGGCATCACTGATGGGCACTGAGAGGTGGCACTGATGGGCACCGATAGGCGGCACTGATGGGCGGCACTGATGGGCACTGACAGGTAGCACTGATGAGCACTGACGGGCGGCACTGATGGACACTGATGGGCAGCACAGATGAGCAGGCACTGATGGGCACTGACTGGCAGTACTATGGGCACTGATTGTGGGTACTGATGGCCACTGTTTTTTTTACTTTTCTGTAATCAGGGCACTGATGATCAGTGCCCTGATTACCTGTCCTAGAATCCACTTTAAGGAGGAGCCGCTGATCGGCTATCCTCACCTCACACTGTCAGAGTGTGTGGTGAGGAGAGCCAATAAACGGCACTGCCTCATTTACCTCATTGTCTCATGTCTCATGTCATTTGCTCTTTACCAAGATTATGGTCGCGCCGTGTCCTAGCAACACAGCCCAGCCATGATCGCCACACTGCGCGCCCCCGCAAGCGTGCGAGAGAAGATGTCCTGGAGAGCCGTCATATGACGTACTCCCAGAACAAGAGCCACACCGCTCTGCCGTCATTTGATGGTGGGCAGGCGGCAAGTGGTTAAAGAAGAATTCCAGGAAGCATTATTTTCCCATGCATGGGTTAACTGCTTATTTTTTTCTAAGGTTGAGGAGATTGGATCCTCCGATTGTAAGACCTGCTCCTGTCGCCCTACACGCTAGCAGTCCTGTGCATTGACTGTTCCTGACGTCATCACGCCCTAGACCAGCTCTGGATGTGAGGCAGGAAAAGTCCACTGCTGGACGCGAGGGAGTGCTTTTTTTCTGGAGGATTGAAGGATCGGGTAAGTATAGCCTTTCTTTTTGCCCCTGCACAAAACAAGCAGTAAACCCATGCAGTGCAGGGTAAAGAAAACATTTTTCCCAGATTTCTGCTTTCGGGCATGGTAACTTTGGTTCAGTATTTTGCAGTGCTCAAAATATATTTTTGCTGCAAAGTAAATAGCAGCAAAAAATAACATGAGCTTACCTGAGTTTTTTTTTTTTTTTATCACATCTGAAAACATACTTAAAGCGGAGTTCCGAGCACAAAATCGATATTTTTTTTTTGTGCCCGTCCGCTTCTTCCCCTTAACCTGAAACAGAATTGGATAGTTAGATTTTTTTTTTTATTCACTCACCTTGTAATTGAAGATCGAAGATACTCACCTAGTCTTCACTTCCTCCCTCTGCGCCGTGGCTCACCCGTCACTTCCTGGCTTGCACTGATTCCTGGGAGCTGAACGTCATCGCTCCCAGGAATCAATGCGATGGCACCGGCCCCGCTCGTCACTTCCGGGCGACGCCGCATTCCCCTGCTAAACAGCTTCTGGGCATGCCCAGAAGCTGTGGAGGAATGCGGCGCCGCACTGGAAGTGACGAGAGGGGCCGGTGCAGGCGCATTCTGGGAGAAGAAGACGCGGAAGAAGACGCCGAAGAGGACCGCGCCGGCTTCAGCTGCCCACAAGAGAGATGGAAACGCTGTGGAAGAAATTTTATAAGTAAGTATTTCTTCTAAAAGGTAAGTGCGAACCGGGACAGATCAGAGGCTAGCCATTGTGGAATGTGCTAGCCCTGACTGTCCCGGGGGTATGTTCAGTGAAAAATGACTTCTGTGCCCGGAACTCCGCTTTAACAAAAAGTTTTAAAAAACAGCGCATGGCCAAAGAATGACAAGAAAAAGGGGCATTTTATATGCCCCTTTTTTCTACATGGGAAAATGGCAGGAAAAGGGCAGGTAATTCTAGTCAGGTTTTGGAGGGAAAATAGTGGTAGCAATTTACCTCAGGAATAAAGCGGGACTCTGCCTGGAGATAACTCCAGGAGGTGGGGTTAGGAGCATCCAGGCAGGTGATAGGCTAAGGATAGGGAAACTTCTGGAATATCCAGGAAGCCTATTTAAGGAGGGTGCAGTACCTCAGGGGCTCATTCTCCTGAAGAAAACCACCAGTGTTTGTCTCCCTGTACTGGCTCGCTTAGGATTCCTTTCAGTATGAGCTTACTTCGGCAGCTCATTGAGCGGGCTGGGGAGGCAGGAGGGGATGATTGGGTGAGGCATTGCCTGAGCTTACCCCGTGTCAGCATGTCCGGAGTGGAAGGAGTCGCCGGAGTCTTGGAGGGCCGGTCTGGAGAAGCGGAGCGGAGCGAGCCGCCATTGCTGGATGTCGGAGGACTGCCTGTGCCGGTGACGGAGGTTCCGGGTCACAGTGACATCACTTCCGAAGGTCGGGGAAAACGGAAGAGAACCCCGAGGCGACGTCAGTCCCCATCGCCGGTGCGGTCATGTCCGGCTAAAGGCGCCGGGCGTACACCCGTACGCCGGCGTGAAGAACGATTGGCTGCAGCGGTGACCGAAGGAAGAAGTAGCGGTGACCGGCGCGCGGCGAGGCAACAGGACCCCCCTTCCACAGCGGAGGCTCGGCAGACAAGGGGACAATCGCCCAGCAGCGCAGCGGCGGGTGGCACAGAAGACCGGATGGGAGGTCGCTCCATCCCGGTTCTGGGAGCATCAGGAGGAATCGAGGAGCAGTCCGTGGGACAGGGTGAGTTGAATCTACCTGTCCTGTCCAATATCCTGGAGCTATTAGCTAAACTTAGCAAAGATGTGCAGGAGCTGCAGTCTGATAGACAGCAAGCACAGAGGAGCGTTAGTGATGTGTGGTTGCCATCTTGTGGCAACATTGCAAACTGCAGTTTAGACCAAAGTTCCCCATTCTCTCCTTTTGAAGTTGCTAGGTCACAGAACATCCCCGAAGTGTGTATGAAGGAGGCGTTAGCCTGCGACATTTCCCCTCTAGGTTTCCACCTGCCATTGGCTTTAAAAGAAAAAATCTGGAGGGGGGATTTTATTGATATCCTTTCTTTGTTACCATCAGCGAAAGAATTTTTGCTAAAAGGTGACAAGAAAGAGGATAAAGAGGATGATAGGAGAAGGCCTGTGTTAAAAAGTTTTAATAACTGGTTGCAGGCTTTCTGCATATATGCTGCGGTGCTTTGTGAGAAGTCCCCCGAGAAGAGTGCTGGTTTATTCCAGCACGTCGATATCATCCTTGAAGCTTACAAAAATTTTAGCAGCTCTGCTTGGTTCACATATGACGAGGCCTTTCGGCAGAAGTTGTCCATACACAAGCAGCTCAAATGGGGGGTTAAGGACGTCGGTTTGTGGCTGAACTTGTTCCTCCCACAGAAGCCATCCTTTAGTAAGCAGCCTACTGCCTTGACTCAGCAAAACACTACTTCCTTTCGCAAAGGAGTATTTTTTAATTTTAATGAAGGACAATGCAAGTGGGCTGCAGCGTGCAGGTACAAGCACGAATGTGCTTTCTGCGCCGGTACGCACTCCGTGGTCAAGTGCTTTAAAAAGATGGCCAGTGCCAACACACAGCAACCACTGGTTCCGAAAGGCTCAGTCTCCGGTGAGGTTAACAAGCATGCTCCCGTTCCTCCAGTCTTTCCCAGACAGGGAGATAGCTCACATGTTAACTAAGGGTTTTCAGGAAGGTTTCAAGTTGCCGGTTTTCACTGGTCCAGGTTGTACGATTTTTGACAACCTGAAATCTGTGGACCGTTACTTAGGTGTGGTTTTGGAGAAACTTGCGAAGGAGATTAATGAAGGGAGAATTGCAGGTCCTTTTTCAGCCCCCCCTTTTACTAACTTTAGAGTTTCTCCTCTTGGTATTGTCCCTAAGAAAGAACCGGGTACGTTCCGTTTAATCCACCACCTGTCCTTTCCAAAAGGAATGTCTTTAAATGACCAGATATCGGAAGAATTTTGTTCAGTTACATATGCATCCTTTGAAGATGCTTTAACAATCATTAGACGTTTAGGCCCTGGCGCTCTGTTGTCCAAAGCAGACATTCAATCCGCTTTTAGGCTGCTGCCCATTCACCCTGCTAGTTTTAATTCGTTAGGTTTTTGTGTCCAACACCAGTTTTATTTTGATCGTTGTCTACCAATGGGCTGCTCAATTTCTTGCAGGTACTTTGAATCTTTTGCAACTTTCTTACAGTGGGTAGTGGGTCAAGTCTCAGGTTGTAATGATCTGATCCACTACCTTGATGACTTTCTGTTCATGGGAAGGAGTGACGGTCCTGGATGTAGGTATCTTTTGGATACTTTTGTACAGATCTGTCAAGATTTTGGGGTCCCACTAGCTAGGGAAAAAACTGTTTTCCCTACCACTTCCCTGGAATTCCTAGGTATCACAATTGATACCGTCGCTATGGAATTCAGATTACCGGCTTTGAAAGTGGAGAGGTTGAGGACGCTGCTGTCAGTCATGCTGCGACGGAAGAAGGTATGCCTGAGGGACATGCAAGCTCTATTGGGTCAATTGGCATTTGCAACACGGGTCATGCCCATAGGTAAGATTTTCTCCCGTAGATTATATGGAGCCATTTCAGGTTTAAAGTCCCCTTCGGCTCATTTGCGAATAACTTCTGAGTTGAAGGCGGACTTATTGGTTTGGTCTCAATTTTTACTCCATTTCAACGGAAGAACTTTGTTCCAAGAAGAATTTATTTTGGACAAGGACTTCTTGTTGTTCACGGACGCAGCAGGCTCGGATGGTTTCGGTGCAATTTGGCGCACGCATTGGTGCATGGGATCCTGGCCGCTTCGCTGGAAGGTTCAAGGTTTTACTAAAAATATTGTACTATTGGAACTTTTTCCAATTTTAGTGGCATTGGAGATTTGGGGGGCTGAATTTAAGAACAAACGGCTTCTAGTAAGAACAGACAATAAAGGAGTTATGTATGCGCTAAATTGTTTATCTGCTAAGTCTCCGCCCGTCATTGCCCTATTGAGACATTTGATTTTTAAATGCCTGAGTTTAAACATCTGGATTAAAGCTAAGCATATAGCAGGCAAGGACAATGACGTGGCGGATGCTCTTTCTCGTTCGCAGATGGAGAGGTTTTTTGGTCTACTTCCGGAGGCAGATCCAGCTGGCATTCCTTGCCCTGCGACTTTATGGAATCTCATTTGAGCTGTGTCCCTACCTTCATTAAAAATTCAGTTGCCCCCTCCACGTGGGCTGGGTACCGATCGGCCTGGATGTCGTGGTTGGCTTTTCTGAATGAGATCGGAGAAGAGCGGTCTGCTTTTTCCGAGGGTCTTATTTTGCGTTTTTTAGAAAAATTGATGATTGAACGATATTCGGCTGCTCATATTCAAAAAGTGCTGGCGGGTGTTTCTTTCTTTTTCAAGTTAAATGATTTACCGCCTTGTATGTCGTATTTTTCTGTCAGACAAGCAGTAAAGGGGTATAGAAGAAAGAATGTTACAAAAGATACCCGTATGCCGATTACACCTGATATTTTAGGTAACTTATGTTCGGTGACTAATGAGATCTGTTTTTCGAAATTTGAGGCGTGCCTTTTTCGGGCAGCATTTTCAATTGCATTTTTTGCTGCGCTGAGGATTTCAGAGGTTGTTAGTATTCGGCGGGAGGGTGTTGTGTATAATCAGAGGGAAGTGAGGATTCTTTTGGATAGTTCAAAAACGGATCAACTAAGGAGGGGTGCTTGGATCACTTTGAGGGCTCTGAGAAACTCTCCAATTTGTCCGGTCAGTTTGTTGGGCAGTTATATTAGTCATAGACCCATACCCCCCTGTTTATTCATGAGTCGGGAGCTGGGTTGTCAAAATATCAATTTGACAGAGTCTTTAAACTATGTATGGAAAAATTGGGTTTGGGAGATAAAAAATTTACATCCCATTCATTTAGGATAGGAGCGGCGACAGAAGCCGCTAGGGCGGGATTGGAGCCAGCAGTCATAAAACAAGTGGGTAGGTGGAAGTCAGACTGCTTCAAATTGTATGTTCGGCCTAACTGTTAATATTTTCTTTTCCAGGTGTGCACAGAGTGGTCTGGATTATTGGCCACTCTTTTGTATATTGGGCGCACCAGAGGGCGAAGCAGAGAGTTTATACCCAGAATCTAGGATTGTACGCACAAGAATTTAAAGTTTTTTGGTGCGGTAGAAGAGGTATGGTTTGGGAGGATTTCTGGTCTGAGGTGGGTAGGATGTCACAGGTCTTTCCTGCGCCGGATATTCTGATAGTGCACCTTGGGGGTAACGACATAGGCCAGGTAAAAACTTTGGACCTCATCTTTAGGATTAGGGATGATCTTTTTAATTTCAGGTTAGCATTTCCCAAGTCAATAGTTGTCTTTTCGGAAGTGGTGCAGAGGCTGAGGTGGTTGGTATCACCGTCTCTGCGCCCTTTTGAGAAGATGAGGAAAAGGGTTAATAGAGCGGTAGCTAAATTGCTTAAGAAGGTTGGAATTATGTCTTTTAGACACACGGAACTGGAGAATGGATCAGATGGCCTTTATAGATTCGATGGCGTCCACCTTTCTGATATAGGGCTGGACATTTTTAATTCTGATCTAGGCTCATGTGTTGAATTGGCCGCGGTGGTGGGGTAGGGACAGAAGAGGTTGGTCGTTTTTTCTCCCTCCCTTTCTTCTGTCGTATGGGGAATTCTTTTAATGGATAGTAAAATAAGTTATTTATTATGCAGCCTGAGCTTCTTATGGCTAGGCTGTCTATGGATGTTTTTAATATTTATTTAAGTCTTTATTATTTATTTATTGCTGTTTGAAAAACCAATAATAAACGGCCGCGGCCAATTTTTAAGCCAACACTGAGTCTGTTGTAATTTTTTATAGTTTAGAGATAAGAGAATCCTAGCCTATTATTCCCATGACAAGAAAAAGGGGCATTTTATATGCCAGGCCGGTGATAGGCTAAGGATAGGGAAACTTCTGGAATATCCAGGAAGCCTATTTAAGGAGGGTGCAGTACCTCAGGGGCTCATTCTCCTGAAGAAAACCACCAGTGTTTGTCTCCCCACCCCCCCCCCCCTTATGTCGCGGCTGTTTTTTATGTGGTGTGTCACCCTTGCGAATATGTAAGAGGTGGACTATTGATTGAAAAGAAAGATGTTTTAATAATAAAGACTAATTGGAGTTGGTTAACAGACCGGGCTGTTTATGGCTAGTCTGTTTATTTGCTATGTTTTAAGTTTTCAAGGTGATGATGCAGCCTGTGCTGTTTATGGCTAGGCTGGGGAATTCTTTTAATGGATAGTAAAATAAGTTATTTATTATGCAGCCTGAGCTTCTTATGGCTAGGCTGTCTATGGATGTTTTTAATATTTATTTAAGTCTTTATTATTTATTTATTGCTGTTTGAAAAACCAATAATAAACGGCCGCGGCCAATTTTTAAGCCAACACTGAGTCTGTTGTAATTTTTTATAGTTTAGAGATAAGAGAATCCTAGCCTATTATTCCCATACCCCCCAATCTAACCTTAACCTAACCCATAAAATTTAACACCTAAGTTAAAGGGACAATTAAACCTAAAAATTCCTAACTAAAAGAATTCTATATCCTTAAACTAATCAGTGCATTTAGGGGGAATATTTATAAAGTAGTGAATGTGACATCATCAAATGTTCACTGCAGGTGAATAAATTTCTGTAATTTAACCACGCTAGCGGTAAACCCGAGCGTGACTCGGGGTAGGAATTTCCTGCTATTATCGGTATCCCCGAGTCACGCTCGGGGT